>NW_004949098.1:5057928-5103920 GCF_000317375.1 Microtus ochrogaster
CCCCCCCCCCCGTTTTCTTCTTCAGAAAACTGTAGGCCTCCAAGAAACAGAAGCCACCACAGGACAAAACAAGGTACACTAACACAAGGAAAAAGCCCTCATATCAAGGCTGAGCAAGGCACTTCAGTAGAAGGAAAAGAGTACTAAGAGCAGGCAAAAAGTCAAGGACAAATCCCCTCCCAGTTGTGAGGAGTTCCACAGAAACCACCAAACTAATAGTCATAGCATAAACAGAGAACCTGGTACAGTCCCACTCAGGCTCTACGCTGCTGCTTCCGCCTCTGTGAGCCCATGCTGCTTGTTTTTCAGGAAAGGTTTCACTCTGTAGTCCTAGATAGCCTGAAAATCCTTCTGCAGTCCACGCTGATATCTAACTCACTGAAAACCATCTGTTTCTGCATCCCTAGGGCCGAGATTTAAGGTGTGTACCACCTTGCTCAGCTTGATCTCTAACTTTAACCATGCTTTCCATATTTTGAATTTTCTTTTGCTTTTCCTTTATAGCTATGTGAACCTTACCATATAGACATTTGATCTACCTTTGTTGCTCAGGACACCACCTCACAATGCTTCTTCCTTACTTTCACCAAAGTTGAGATCATAGGTCTATGACACCATACTCAGCAATTTTCATAGTTTAATAGAACAACTCTCATGAGTTGACTCTTGTCTGTCAGTTCAGCTTTATGTCCTATGGCTCATGTTCCTGGGATTTCATGAGGTCTTTTGTCCTGCCGGTACCCTGATTTTGTAGGTATGTCATGTCCAATCATAAGTTTCCAGAAAAAGAGACTAAAATTCTAATCTCATTTCCCAGGATAATAATACTGTATTCAATTTTATAGGCAATGTCATTGTACTTAATAGGCGCAGGAAAAATACATGCAACATTGCCTATGACAACTCAAATACTTCTGCATACATGCCAGTGCATCAATTCCTCAATGCCCACAAGAAATTGGTGTCAGAACACCCAAGAATACCAAAATTCAAGGATTCTGAAATCCCTTATATAACCAGAGATAATACTGAAATGCAAACTAGGTGTATCTATGCATAGATTTTAAATCATCTTAGAATTAAATATAATATGTAGCACTGTTTGAACATAATACACATGGTTATTATTTTACAATTCTTAGAAAGAATAATAATTTAAATATATTTTACATGTGTTCTTGGACAATTTCATACATATTTATGGTATATTTTGACCATAGTCATGCAACATTACTACCCTCTCTAATTCCTCCCTGATGCCCCACCAAAAATTACACTCAAAACTTTGTATCCCTTCCAGTTTTAAAAATATATTCAATCCAAATAATATTTACTCTGCAGACATGAGTATAAGACCATATACTGAACCCTACTGACTATGATTTTCTAGTTAGTAATGTACTTTTAAAAGTTCTTTAACTGAACCTCAGAATTTACCTGTAATGTTTCTTTTTTCTCTTTCAAATCATTCAGGCAGGGCGGTGGTGGCACACGCCTTTAATCCCAGCACTTGGGAGGCAGAGGCAGGCAGATCTCTGTGAGTTAGAGACCAGCCTGGTCTACAAGAGCTAGTTTTAGGACAGGCTTCAAAACCACAGAGAAACCCTGTCTCGAAAAAAACCAAAAAAAAAAAATTATTCAGTTCATATTTTTAGTTACATTATAAAATTATGGATTCACTGTGATAGTCAATAAGACATATCAATTACGAGAACTTGTCTTTGTACAAAGAATTTGAAGAAGACACCAGAAAATGGAAAGATCTCCCATGCTCATTAGTAGGTAGAATAGACATAGTAAAAATGACAACCTTACCGAAAGAAATCTACAGATTCAATGCAATGCCCAGCAAAATTCTTCACAGAATTCTAAAGAATAATACTCAACATCATATGGAAAAACAAAAACCCAGGATAGCCAAAGCAATCCTGTACAATAAAGAAACTTCTGGAGGCATCACCATTCCTGACTTCAAACTCTACAGTAGTGAAAACAGCATGGTATTGACATAAAAACAGGAGGATCAATGGAATTGAATCAAAGGGATGTATATAAATACACATGAACCTCTGATTTTTTACAAAAATGCTAAAAATATAAAATGGAGAAAGAACGCATATTTAACAAATACTGCTGACATAACTGGATATCTACATGTTGAAGAATGCAAATAGATGCATATTTATCAGCATACACAAAACTCAAGTCCAAATAGATCAAAGACCTAAACATAAAGCCAGCCACACTGAACCTTATAGAAGAGAAAGTGGAAAGTACATTGAACGCATTGGCATGGGAGACCACTTCCTAAATATAATCCCAGCAGCACAGACACTGAGAGCAAATATTGGTAAATGGGACATCCTGAAACTGAGAAGCCTCTGTTAAGCAAAGGACATGATCAATAAGACAAAACTGCAACAGCATACAGAATGGGAAAAGATTTTCACCAACACCCACATCGGACAGAGGATTGATCTCCAAAATATACAAAGAACTCAAGAGACTTCACATGAAAAGAATGAATAATCCAATTTTTAAAAAAAATGGGTATAGCCGGATAGTGATGGTACACGCATTTAATCCCAGCACTTGGGAGGCAGAGGCAGGCAGATCTCTATGAGTTCGAGGACAGCCTGGTCTACAAGACGTAGTTTCCAGGACAGACCCTAAAGTTTCAAAAAAAAAAAAAAAAAACCCTGTCAAAAACATTAGGTACAGACCTAAATAGAGAGTTCTCAACAGATGAATCTCAAATGGCTGAAAGACACTGAAGGAAATGCTCAACATTGTTAGCTATCAGTGAAATACAAATCAAAACAACTCTGAGATTCCATCTTATATTTATCAGAATTGTCAAGATCAAAAACACTGATGACATCTTATGTTGGAGAGGATATGACATAAAGGGAACAATCCTGCATTTCTGGTGGCAGTGCAAACTGGTACAGCTGATATGGAAATCATTATAGTGAGTTCTCAGAAAATTAGGAAGCTCTCTATATCAAAAGCAAGTAGTACCACTTTGGGGTATATTCCCAAAGGAAGCTCATTCATACCACAAGGACATGTGCTCAACTATGTTTATAGTAGCATTGTTTGTCATAACCAGACCTGGAAACAACATAAATGCCCCTAAACATTAGAATGGATAAAGAAAATGTGGTACATTTACACAATGGAATACTACTCATTGGTAAAAAATAAAGACATCTTGAACTTTGCAGGCAAATGGATGAATCTATAAAACATTATATTGAGTGAAGTAATCCAGATCCAGAAAGACAAATATAGTATCTACTCACCCATAAGTGGCTTTTAGATATAAGGCAAAGAAATACCATCCTACACTCCACAACTACAGAGAACAACAAAGAGAAAAATAAGAGAGACATACATGAATCTAATTTACATGGGAAGTCAAAAATGACAAGCATAAATTATTAGCATGAGGGTCACAGGAGACGATAGAAATGGAGAGTGGAAGGAGAGAGGAGAGCAGAAAAATGTGTAGCACAATAAAAACAATAAAAAAGAAATATCAAGTGTCATATTCATGTGCTTAAAGAGAACACATTCAATAAGAACAATTAAATATGATGGGAAGTTGGATGCTTATAACTATATGTTACCATATTGATATTTTCCATTGCTACTCTTAGTTTCCCAAGATATTTTCTAATTCTCCTTCATGAATTTTGTTTCGAGAATCTTAACACCCATGGTTAAGATTATCTCAGTTTTAATTCTAAGCTTAAGTTCAATAGCTAGTCTTCCAAAAACTAAAATCAATGAGCTTCTCACTGAAGCTTTGGATTTATTTCATATCTAATCTTTAGATTAGTACACAGTCCTAGGACTAGATGCACAATTAAGAGTGTTCATTGCCCTTGTAGAGGACCCAAGATCAATTCAAAACACCAAAGGCAGGCTGTTTACATTTGACTGTACCCCTTGCTGTGAGGGATTCAGCCTGTACTCATGTACTCATGTGATACATATGCATACATACCCACATACATACATACATACATACATACATACATGAATGCCAACATACATACACTTAGATAAAAATAAAAACAAATCTTTAAAAATTAACATACTGAACTAGAACAATAGCAGCACAAAGCTAGTGAGAGTAAAGAAGCAATAAGTGATTTGACATAAGGTCCACTCTAGGAGATAGAACCCATACCTGACCAAGAACATTTCACTGAGGCTGGCTTATAGTTTCAAAGGACTAATCCATGGTAGCATATAGGCAGACATGGTGCTGAAGATGGAGCTAAGAGTTCTACATCTTGATCTTAAGGCAGCAGGAGCAATTTTGTGTCCTACTGGGTACAACTTGAGCATAGGAGACCTCAAAGCCCACCCCTATAATGATACACTTCCTCCATAAGATTGTACCTATTCCAGCAAAGTCTATTTCCTATGGGGGCCATGTTCTTTCAAATCACCACAGATTACTAATGATCTTTTGCTATACTTATAGATCAGTGTCCAGTTCAACCATCATTAGCTAAGTTTCCTCCTACAGCAGATAGAAGCAAATACAGAGACCCATAGGCAGCCATTACACAGAGGGAGAAACCTTGGAACACTTATTACTAAATGGGATTTTTTTTTTCTTCAAATCCCTCCCCTTGGAGTCCAGAAAAGCCTATGGATGAGAAGGCCTAAATAATCTAAGATCAAGAGGGGATGAAGGACACCAAGAAATAAGACCATCTAAATCAACATAAGCAAATCTCATTGAGATTGAAATAGCATGGACAGGGCATGCATGGGTCTGCACCAGGTCTTCTGTGCTGATATTATGAATCATAGTTTCATGATTCCTGGGCATGCAGATGTAATTCTTCTTGCTTTTGTTGGGCACTTTTTTCTTCTATATGTCTGTCTTGAACAGCTTTGATGTTACAGTTTTTCTTTCTTCTTACTGTATTTTATTTTGTTAAACTTTTAAAATGAATTAGCTAATGTCTATAAACCTACTCACCAGGGTAAAGGCTAACAACATAACTGTCATTTATACATGCTGTCAAAGGGAAAATCACTTTTCTCCAATGGAATGACATAGTAAAACAACCATTCCAGGACAGATCTCATGTTCAAGAGTAGTTGACCAACAAATAATGGACTCCATAGGTTTTGTGGATACTTTTATTTGCTTAGAGTTTGGTGTTCTATTTTGTTTTGTGTGATATATTTTATTTTCTAGGTTTTGGGCATTTATTTTTCTAATTGATTTTTTATTTGTTTATTGAGAAAGAATTTGAAGTTGGGTGGTAGGGAGGTGGAGAACATTATTAAAATATATTTAAGTTTAAGAATGTTTTAGATAATAAAATATTTTAAAACATCAACATACTGTAGTTTAAGCACATGCTGATTTAGCCAGGTTTGTTTTAAATAATAATTTCTCCCAGTGTTTCATGGATTCAGATCATTCCTTTAGTCTTTCATATTGAGTAACTTTTAGATCTCTGTATTTTCTTTCATCAGTTGCTGGATGAAGGTTTCGTGATGAAAATTAAGGAAGTCATCAATCTGATTACAGGGGAAGGCCAGTTTAGGTATCCTTTCCAGTGTAATTTGTAGCCTAATTTTACAGCCTAATTTTAGAAATCTAAAGTCTCTTATTTGAAGAGGAAGAAAACATACCCAGTTCCTATACACCTGACCTTAATGCTCTTCTCTTCACATTAGTTGAAGAAATAATATCCATTTTGATCCAGATGGACATCATCAAGTCCATGGAAAATTTGTAGCATAAATGCTAAGCCTATTTGAGTTTATAAAATATTTTGACTTACTGAAAGTTGAAAATATTTTATTTGAGCCAGGCAGTGGTGCTGCACACCTTTAACTCTAGCACTTAGAAGGCAAAGGCAGGTGGATCGCTGTGAGTTCAAGGCCAGCCTGGTCTACAAGAGCTAGTTCCAGGACAGGCTCCAAAACTAAACCCTGTCTCGAAAAACCAAAGGAAAAAAAAAAGAAAAGAAAGAAAGAAAATATTTTCTTTTAACTTAAACATGTTTCTAATTGATAACAATTACTACCAGTTTCAAAAACAGTTAAATTAACTTAATGGTTTTATCAAATATATGCTAAGGACAACACGGTTGGATGATATAATGCACTGATGAACTGATGGAGACTCGCAATTAGAGAAGTTGTAAGCATTTATAGAAATGTGGAAAGCTTCTTTCCTATGACCACTTTTTTCTGACACATTATATTATCACATGCCATATGCCTCAGGAATGTTAGCTTTTATTAGCAAGCTAAATGAGTTTGTGTTTAAAGATACCAGGCTTTAAAAAATAATCAAGTGATGGAGAATGAACTAATCAATTGCCTTTTGATTTGTTTATTTGCATGAAAGACAGTTATAAGATTTATATGAAGTATTATCTCCTAGTAGGTATATATCACAATTAAACCCTGCTGTGTGCAACCTCTTGATAATACTCAGGGACATTCTATCTTGTATTATGACATTCAAAGCAATATAAATTTCAAACTGCCCTTCTGAGGACTATTCTTCCAAAAATATTAACACTGTTATGACTTCACAATGAAGTATAAAAACATTTAATATTCTCATTTCAAGACCTGGAGAAGATGGGAAGCTCATAGCAGGAAGCAAGGCACAAATCAAACTGTGATCATTTGAGTATAATTTTTGTATGTGTCTATGTGTGCATAATGAAAGGAAGGGAAAGCCTGCATCAATGTGACTTATTATAGATTATGATAAACTGAAAGCAGCAGAAGTAATTAATAACTTCCTACTAGTGGAGTATTTATACAAACCTCTTAGCAGGATCAGGTAACAACTACCCAGTCTCTATTTGAGCTAAGTGTTTTCCCATGGTGACAAGGGAGTAACTAACCCTGGACTGAATAGTTTCTGCCGTTCCTTTTTTATGTCTCTGGTGTTGGGAGTCACTTATTTATCTTTCATCAACTAAGTGATTGTAATTAGGGATTGCAGTAATTGAGTTTACCTCAAAGACTATTGAAGTTTCATAATCAGATCCAAAATTAAACTCATGTGGAGGGATCATAAAGAGTACCAAACACACAAGAATGTAAAGAGTCTACTGTATCACAGAGAAGCGAAGGGAGGCTGTGGCATGTGTGAATGAAGCTTTTGGGGTTCTTTTTGATACACTTTGAAAATAATTTCCACATGGTGCCTAAAATTGACATTTAGGAATCATTAATTCAGATCTTAGCTTTTTTTAATTCCATTTTTTAAATACACTTAACTCTGAACATTATAGGAATATTTCCCAGCGTTTCCTTTTGTTTATTGTTGTTTGTGTACAGGTCATCTGGGTTTTGCTTTCCTTGTCCAGATTCCAATAATCGAAAAACATTTTCCTCTTGGAAGCCAGGGTCCTTTGTAACTTTCACAATACTATTGACTGTATCTGTCTTATGTTTCTTATGTTTCTAGTGACAAATATCTATCCATGTGATAACTGGGTCTCCTTGGTAATTTTCTTGATTATATTGGAAACTTGATGTGCACAGACTATGAATTACAGAAATTTTTGCCTTTTGCCTTTTTATCCCAACTCATATTAGTTCCATTTAGGAAATTAATAAATTGCTTTTATTATGCTATTATAATTTCAAAGTTATAAATATTCATTGGAGGTCTGTGAGCATTTAGTGAAATTCATGGAGTTGGATTCTTGTTTATTTCCATTGGCTTGTTCTCGCTTGTGGGTTTGTGTGTGTGTGTGTAGTGTGGTATGGTATATGCATGCATAAATAGGGGTGGTGTTGAAGAGGCCAGAAGAAGTTGTTGAGTGTCCTTCTCTATTACTCTCCTCCTTATTCTTCTAAGTTACGGTCTCTCCATAGGCTTGAAGCTAAGGATGGCAGTTATTGAGTTCCAGGACTTCCCTTGCTCCCACTCTACAAAATAAATTCTTGGGACTAAAGAGGTACTTGCTGTCACACCTGATGTTATACATGATCCCTGAGATTTCACCTTGGGTCCTCATGCTTACACAGGTGGTGATCTTACCCACTTATCCATGTCAAAATTGAGTTATTAAACTTGTTAAATAAAACACACCCTCGTTCCTAAGTGGCTGCATGGTCTTAAGGTTATCATTCACTTTTTTTATGGGGCATGTATGTTTGGAGGCACTGACTATTATAGCTAGTAGGAATTGCCACATTTTCACTTTTTGGTGGGGCATGTGTGTTTGGAGGACATTGGCCATTATTGCTAGTAGAAATGGACACATTTTAAGCTTTCACTGGGAATGACTCATTATTTTTATTTTGAGACAACTGAAAAATGGTAATTCTCCATACATTTAAAACTTCTATCCCTTACCTCTATCTGGGCATAATGATGAAGAGGGACACTTAAAAGAAATCCCACACTAGCTCAGAATTGAGTATAATAAATGGTTATTTATTTAAGTATAGACTCACAGATCATAATCCTCTGCTGGAATGGGGAACAGCAACCAAATCATGCAGCCAAAAACAAGGCCGGAAGAGTGCTTTACATTGGTATATATAGTATAAGAGGCCATGCCTAAGTGGGCGGGTAACTTAAAGGCTACTGGTGGTAGGAATTCCTACAGCATAGTGATATCTTAAGGGTATTTCTTTGACCATTTGTTTACCTGTATTTGGTTGGTTTTCTCCTTTGAATTAGCAAGGTATCTTGGGTAGCTTTTCTTTTTGAGAAGGTCAGTAATATTCTTTAAGATAGTATACTTTAATCATTTGTATGTGTTATCTTACCTCTTGTAATATCTCCTACAAATAAATGAATATTGTCATCCAAGTTTTCTAATTATATACTAGGTGCCTCTGTGTTTTATGTTTCCTAGTTCCAGATTTCAGACTGATGAAGCAAATTTGCCTTTTTTCTCCATAATTTTGAATACAATTATTTATTTCTTTGTTTGTGTCCCCACAAGTGTACCCTTGCACATGAGAGGGTTCCCTTCTTCCACCTTGTGGATTGTAGGGATTAAACAACAGGTTTGGCAGCATAATTTGCCCACTGAGCAATCTAGCCCATTCCAAATTGCTTTCTTTTTCTGAGAGATGAAATTGCTCAGTCATTTCTTTCTCTCTATATTAGCAGCCCCAGCTGCTGAAAGAGTAGACTATGCCAAGATGTTAGGAAATAAAAGAAGAGGGGAAATTTCTAATAGAAAATAATTAAACTATGGATTCTTTCCAGTTCAACTTTCCATTGTGCTTCTATCAGGCAGGATTCTATTCTGCATGCTAGCCCTCTCACATAACCAAGCCAGAATTGGACCTTGATGAATAATAATGCATAAAAGTGGCAGATACTGTAAAGAATGGGAGTCAGCTGTGGCAAAGACAAATGTATTTGAGACAGTCAAATTGTTCAAGGACAGTTCGTTTAAATATTAGAATTATTTTTAAACACACACAGCATTTAGGTCGGTGGTCATTTTATGAAGGGTAAAAGAACAATTTCACTACCACATTTAGTTATATCTCTATTGCCTTCTTTTGATTGTAAAGATAGTGGTAATAGCTCCAAATTTGGCCTTTATTCTAGCTTTACAAGCTCATTTTCTTAGGAGTGGAAAAAAATGCCCCTTTTAAAGTTATGTTAATAGAACTGAAGGGACCATAGCCATGTAAAGGTACAAATGCCCCAAAATAGATTTTGTGAATTATTGAATCATTTTATTTGAGAAAAGACATTATTTAAAATTACAAAGAATAGTTTTAAAAATTTGCTTTGTACTTTAAGTCCTGCCATGGTTTGGAAACTTTTTTGGGTCACCTACCTCATTAACATTGACAATATTTTTATGTGCCTGATCTGCAGTCAATATTAGGTGTAACATTGAAGATGTCTATACTGACAGTGTTTCCAGGAGAAACAGGATCACTACAGTGACTATATATTATGAAAGGGAGTTACAAGATTTACTTTATGTGATTGGTGGTGATTCAATTCTGGCTGTCTGCATGCTGGAGAGGCTGAGGGCCTTTCCAAAAGTTGCATGACTCAATAGTCCCAGTCAGGCACTGGGGGCCTGGGAGATTACTGGGATATCTGATGATCTTCAGATCACATTGTACCCAAAGAAACTAAAGCCTGATGGTACTGAAAACCAGTAACTCCAACAGCAATCACAGGGATAGACACTCAACAACAAGGGGATGGATAGGCATTTGACTTTGTTTTCCCCTCCCACCTTTTTTTATCGCTGTCACCAGAAAATGATGCCTATTGTGCAGAAGAACCCTTCCTGGAAATTCCCTCACAGACTCATCTTAAGGCATGACTCTTAATTGATTGAAGATTCAAACAAATTGACTACTGGGGGGTAATTCTAACAATATCTATAAAGTTTGTGATCTATCTAAGGGTACTCTGTAACTGACCAACAGTTTGAACTACCTGTCAGATTTAACATTCTATCTGGTCCCACTTTTGTACTGTTCTCTCGGCCTTAGAAGAGGTAGTTGAAATAACTTCTTTAGGGTTGAACCCTCATCCTTCAATATTCTCTGCATTATGAGTCTCTCTTTATCACTGTTTGTTGCAAAAAGAGGCTTCTCTGATTAGGGTTGATAGTTTCCTTTGCCACACCAGCCCAATGAATGGAATTCAACTTCATTTATCTTTCTGTTGATTTATTCAGAGAACTCTAAGATAATCTTGGGAAAGACCTGTGCTAAGTAAGTTACATCTCAGGAGTGCCTTACTCTATATTTCTCCATAAAAATTCTAAGGAGAAGATGACTCAGTTTCAAATGACTGAAGGACTACATTTTCTAATTCTGTCTTGTATCTTCACCACACTTCTCTGTCTTGAATCTAAAGATCTATAACTTCTTCTGGGTACCAAGCTCCCCTTTCCATGAAAACAGTTTTTAAAGACTTTAATATGAGCATGTGGTTGTTGACTGTTTCTACACTGCAAAATTGTCATTTGTTTTGTTTTGTGGTTTTGGTGGTAGGCTTTGGACCCATAGCCTAAGGTGTTGTGGAAGCTGGACAAGTGCTCTACTACTCAGGCACATCAGCCTCATGTGTGCTCAGCTAGTGAGTTTGAATCACAGTTATTAGCTTTGCATTTGACTTCCACAAATGTGTGTGTGTGTGTATGTATGTATCTCTAGTCCACCATTCTCTAATTGTTGTCATCCTTTCCTTTGTGAAAGTTTTCCCAACCCCCACATGATAGAGGTATTTCCTAGCTATTCTTATGAATCATTTAAATTTCCAATGAATTCAGAATTTGCAATGATAATCTGTGTTTAGAAAAGACCCAATTCATCATTTTTACATATGTCTGTCTCCTGAAAGTTTATCTTTAGATCACTGATCTCAGGGCACCTTTATCACACAGGTAATTTGCATATATAATTAGTTACTATTCCAGATGTCGCTTCTATCAGTTTGTGTATGCTCCATTAGTGATTATTATTATTACTATTATTTGATACTATTAATATATTAATAACACAGGCAGAGTTGTATTAGACTCTACCTCCTGCCTACTTTTTCTGAACATGTTCCTGTCTGGCCTTTCTTGCTTCTTCTTCTAAACAAATTTTAGGCTTGATTCAATGATTTCTTGGTGTGGAAGGTCCTTATGTCTCTGTGTTGCTTTTATTAGTGAATGAAGAACTGGCTTGGCCTATAGCATAGGAGGAAGAAGGCAGAGTTAGAGAGATGCCATGGAATCACTGCCGGAGACAGATATGCTGAAACATTACTAGTAGGCCATGACCTCATGGTGATACACAGATTAATAAAAATGGGTTAAATTAATATTTAAGAGTTAAACATGAAGTTAGAGCTAATGGGCCAAGCAGTGATTTAATTAATACAGTTTCTATATGGTTATTTCGGTTCTGGGCAGCCAGGACAAACAAGCGGCCCCTTGTTCAACAACTTCTAGAAGAAAAAAAGAATCAATGGTACTTTCAATTTACATAGAACTAAATTTCCTAATGATAAAAATAAACTGAATGATGCAATTTTTTAAAATTTACTTAAAAAGCTCCTAAGAAATGAATGCTTTAGCTCAGTATGACAAATAAACATTAAAAAATATGTGTAAAAGTGCAAGAAATGAGACATTAATATAGTTTAAAAATATTTCTCAGCAGCAATGGTATCATCTGACTTTAATCCTGACAATCAGGGAGGCATAGACAGATGAACATCTGTGAGCTTGAAACTAACCTGGTCTACAAAGTGCATTTCAGAACAGCTAGAACTGTTACACAGAACAATCTTGTCTCAAAAACCTGGCAATTCTATCATAAATATGTGCAGAAAAAAATCTGACTTTTCAAAAATTGAATTAAATTTTATTTTCATAATATTTATTCATTCTTTCAGGATATCATACATTTATGTAATATAGTCTAACTATATCAACCTTCCATTCTCTCTGCAGTTTCTCTCAAAACATTTTAGCACATCTCCCTCTAAACTTTAAATCTTCATCTTTTTATCATGCACTGAGACTAATCAGAGTTGCCTGTATTGGCATGAGTACAGGGTTATCCACTGGAGCCTGAACATTCTAAAAGAGAACACTTCAGTGTAGGAAATTAACTTTCCCTACACCGGCGGTCTTCAATTCCCAAAGCTCCACAACTAGGTGGTTGGAATTTAAGTCCCTCCCCAATTTATACTGGATTACTTTAAGTTTTTTTTATTTTGATTATATGTTTCTGTGTATCTGTGTATGAGCATGCACACATAAAGGCAGGTACCTGCAGAGGCCGATCTCTTGAAGCTGTAGTTACAGGTATTTATAAGTCACCTTACAGATATAACATGGTTCTCTACAAGAATAGTACAAGGTGTGAATCTCTAAACTACCCCTCCAGACCCTATGTGAATTTCGACATCCTTGATCTTATGCAGACACTATGTTTAATGTGATCTCATGGCTGTAATGTCCCTGACGTACCCTGAAGACACTATTTCACAGCAATACTGCTTTATCTCCAGCTCTCTTAATCAAGGGATCCAAGTAAACATGAAAACAAATGTCATACTTTAGCATTGGAGGCCTTACTTCTGTGGAAATCCCAGTAAAACTGGGTGCATCTCACAGAACTTACAAGTCACAAACTAAAATTAAGCATCATGTAAAAATCCCTGGCAAGAGCCTCAAAACACAAATGCACAAAACACAATTTCAGACTAGATGGAAGTAACTAAAGTTAACAATTAAATGTAATACATGATCTAGATTGGAGTAGACTGTACATCAGCAAACAGAAATTGAGTGGTGTAATTGGCGAGAGTAGATTCTGCAGACTAGATAACTACATCACATCAATGTTAATCCCCAGATTCCTTTTTGCTATATTGAGTTTATGTCGGCTGTTAGCATCTGTGTAACCTAAGCACAAACAAGTAGGGAATTCTCAAACATGCATACACAGAGGCACTGCTAGGCAAAAAGAAGAGACTGTTTGAAAATCTAGGGTGTAAAATCTACCACCAAAATTGTCTCATCTATTTTCACAGATGTGCAGCTTTTTTTTAATTGTTTCCATTTGTTTTTGTCTTTTTGAGACAAGATCTCATGTCACCCAGGTTAACTTCAAACTCTGTGTGCAGCAGAAGACAATGTTGAATTTCTGTTTCTTCTGTTCAGAATTTTCAAATTCTGGTATTGCATCCATGTTCCACAAAGTCTGGTTTTGTGCAGTGCTGGGGGTTAAAACCCAGGATTTTGCATGTGATAATACCTATTGAGCCTCCTCAATAGTCCCCAAAAGTTTCCTTTCTCTATCTTCATGAATAACTAAGATGAATTTAAAATTTGGTAGCAAATTTCCTTTCCCCATCCAAGTTTCTTCTCCTCCAGACACTGATGACAAGGATTTTCATCTTTCCATACCCTACATTTAAAAGGTTTGTATTTTTAAAAATTAATTATCTGGGTGTGGCGTTGGTGTTGCTTACTGGCCAGCCAGTCGAGCTGAAAGAGTGACTTTCAGGCTTAGTGAATTTTTTCACTTAAGAATTGAGGTGGAGAGTGATAAAGGAAGACACCAATTTTGACCTCTGGCCTGGTGTGTCACACACACACACACACACACACACACACACACACACACAAAATAGCTAGTCAGATGTTGAAGATCATTGAGCATAGATACTTGCACCCTAATCAATAACTAAGATTTTAGGATTTTAATTGCCTTTAGGCAGTTGTATGTACATCTTCCCCTATATGAAAACACCCCCAAACACACACACACACACACACACACACACACACACACACACACACACACACACACAAGCTGTTTGTCTGACAACCTTATTAGAATGTTTTCTTGTGTAGTGGTTCTTTCAACTACTCCCTACTCTCATCTCTTCAACCTCTGCTATGTAATTTATTTTTTCCTTCCGTATTAAGGTTACTGCGTCTCTTTTGAATCAGGTCGACAGCTTTCATGGTGAACCAGACTACGGAAGCCACAGCAAAGCTCCAGTGACTTCTCTATTACTGTTAGTTTAAATTATCTGCATTGTTGTGATTAACTTCTTTTTTTTCTTTTTTTTTTTTTTTGGTTTTTCGAGACAGGGTTTCTCTGTGGTTTTGGAGCCTGTCCTGGAGCTAGCCCTTGTAGACCAGGCTGGTCTCGAACTCACAGAGATCCACCTGACTCTGCCTCCCAAGTGCTGGGATTAAAGGCGTGCGCCACCACCGCCCGGCTTGTGATTAACTTCTAAACAGTTTAAGAGTTCTAAACTTTTCATTATAGTGTTACCTTTTCAAGGAAACCTTGTATTTATTTATCTTTGTAGACAGAGTTTCTCTATAAGTTAGGCAGGTATTGAATTCACTACATAGCCCTGGCTAGCTCTGAACTCTTCACAATCCTGTCTTACTTCACTGGTGCCAGAATTAGATATAGCCTGTGCCACCTTGTCAGACTTGCTATACAATTTCTTCTGAGTCTTTCAAACTCAGATAGGTTAAATTTTCAAGAATAACAATAGTGTGCAGCACCTCAGTGACTTGAAACTACAGCCAACAAGTTCTTATGTAATAGAAACCAAGAAAATTAGGATTTGATTTCAAATATGGTCTATTTTTACTCCCGTTCCTTTCATGAAATATTATACTGGAAATAAAAATAACTCCCCACAGCCCTTACTCCTGGGCCTTAGGACCACCAGGAAAGATGACCTCAACATAGAAGACTCAGACCCATATAAATATGTCTATGCATATTCCTTGACTTTTGCTCCATCTTCCCTTAAATCACACTACCACTACGATTAGAGAAAGAGGCAACCTGAGAACAGCTCTCACCTTGTTTGAGTCAAATTTTTGTTTGGTGTGTACTTATTGTCATTTTTTCTTCATATACAGGATCATTGATTGGGCCAAAGTCTTCTGACTTCATGGATGAAGGATCAAATAACACTGACCATCACTCCCTACTCCTAGAGAAGTAAAGCTGTTTATGCCTCACCCCTCTCCCCCGTTTCACCTCACCATGGTGAAGCTGTAGCCCACTGTTCCTTCAGACAGTCTGCTAAGTGACAGCTGCTATGGCAACACCCTCCTTATGTTATGTGGACAGATTCTTTGAAAGATTGCTTTGAAAATTTTAATGAGTTTAGTTGTCTGTTCATGTTGTTGCATAAACAATGACTATTATTTTCCTTAAAGTTTTGACAGAATAGTCTAGCAAAGCCTCCCATTCCAATGATAGATCTTAAATATTTTATGACATCTGTGAAATACAAAAGTTTGGAAGTGCTCTGCTCATTTTTCAAAACTATTTCACACAATTTTTCCAAATCCGGAAGAATTATAAAGTGGTATCAAGTTAAATCAGATTTGAAATGTATGTTAAATATTTAAATTCTTATTCCTTTCTTTCTATATATGTCAACTTCAAAGTCTTTCCTGATCTCATATTGTACATACACAACAGTGTGCTTCATTTAGACTTATGTGTGTAATGCCCTGTGATCACATGAAATCCCTAAGACTCTCTGTCTTCTCTGAACCTACTGAGCCCCTCCCTTCTCACAACTAGTTCCTGTTTGACTTTACTGTCTTCAGCGTTTTTCCTTTCTTCTGTTTTGTTTTAATAACTCAGTGAGTTTTATTAGAGTTACTAACAGGAGCATGGAACGGGTGAGAGGTTACTTCCAAGAGCATGGGCACTAATGCAAGGTTATAGCACAGAAGAAAATAACTCTCATTGCAACTGTTAATTTCCAGTGGATTGGCAAATGGGAGTCGAGCCACATGGGCCCTGTTCCAACTCCATGAGAGAATGTTAAGAGTCTTAGTTTTTCTAAAGTCTAAAGCTTAACCTCATCAACTTTTTACCCTGAGAATATTTGGAAAGAATATCATTTCATTTTATGATTACTCGTCTCTTTAAACAATAATTTGCATTTTTCTATTACAATATCTTAATTTGCAAGTGATTTGCTTCTATTTAAATAATTCCTTTGATTTCCTTACATTTTTGGACTTGCTTCCTCCTATGTTCTTGCATTAATTGTGTAATCAGATGCAATGAGTTCTTACCTTGGTGAATGCCAAGCCAAAATAAGTACAATGAGAAAGAAAAAAGAAAGATTTATTACTGCAGTGTGTAAGAATGTCTGCAGTTACCACCAAAGGACACCCTTCTGAAACAAATGCAATTTTGGAGTTTTATTTAGGGAGCTTGTGCATATATATCTACAGAACAGCACTTTAGGGCCAGACATACCCATGGGAAAGTTCAATTTAAGTCATAGTTCAAGACGGTATGTTGACAGACACATTTTGGTGACATGCTTGGTGTAAAGTCATGCATTATGTGTTCAAAAGTTTAAAATGATAGAAATTTGAGCATGTCCAGCTTTTACCTTAATTTTTGTCTGAAAGAAAAAAGAGAAGAAGGAGGGAGGAAAGAAGGAGGAAAAGACACAAGTTTCTTTGTGTAGCTAAAGGTTATCTTGCTCAGCAGCTAACAATTACATTCCTATTCTGTGATGATGGTAATTTTCATTAGAATATGTATTGTTCCAAACACAACTTATAAGCTGAAATGTTTTAATTATTAACTTACATTTTCAATTTTGAATTATTTTTACAAAAAGAAGAAAAATAAGAACCTGGCTAGAATAAAGTGTTTCAAATCTTGGCCAGTTTAGAGAGAAGGGAACGAGAGAAGAAAGATGAGTTTTCTGCCTCCAGGTCAGGAAAACAGGTGAATGCAGCAAGGGAAGTCAGTGAGAAGCTCTATGAGAGGACCATTCAGAAAGGGGAAGGAAGGGTCCTAGGCTGCAGGTTTGGTAGTTTGTCTTCTATTGGAAGGAATGAAAATGGGAAGGAAAACAAATACGCTTAGTGAGTTACAGCTCAGTAAGTGCTCAGGCTTCAGAGCACAGGTCTGAAAGCAAATGTATCAAGGAAGGAACTTCTGGGTGCATACCTCATTGTCAGAAAGCTTTCCCTTCCACTTCCTAATAGGTATATCATATTTCTTTATGTTTCTGGAGCAAGGAGCATTCATGTCAAGGTTATTGAAAGGTCCATTTTAGTTAACTTTTTTTCCATTCAAAAATTTACACTTCCTCCCCTCCTTCCATTCTCCTTCTGCTCCCCCACTCACACTCCTCGAGGGCAGGGTACTCTGCCCTGTGGGAAGTCCAAGGCCCTCCCCCCTCCATCCAGGCCTAGGAAGGTGTGCATCCAAATGAACTAGGGTCCTAAAAAGCTAGTACATGCAGTAGAAACAGGTCCTAGTGCCATTATTGATGGCTTCTCAGTCAGCCCCCATTGGCAGCCACATTCAGAGAGTCCGGTTTGATCACATGCTCGTTCAAACCTGGTCCAGCTGGATTTGATGATCTCCCATTAGAACAAGCATATTGTCTCTGTGGGTGGACAAACCCATCGCGGTCCTGACTTCTTTGTTCATCTTCTCCCTCCTTCTGTTCTTCAACTGGACCTTGGGAGCTCAGTCCATTGCTCTGATGAGAGTCTCTGTCTCTATCTCCATCCGTCCCTGAACGAAGATTCTATGGTGATATCCGTGATAATCATCAATGTGATAGTGGGGCAATGACAGTTCAGGCACCCTCTCCTCTGCTGCCCAAGGACCTAGCTGGGGACATCTCCGTGGACACCTGGGATCCCCTCTAGAGCCCAGTCTCTTGCCAACCTTAAGATGGCACCCTTAATGTAGATATCTTCTTCCCTGCTCCTATATCCGCCCTTCCTCCATCTCTACCCTCCCACTCCCCCAAGCTCTCCCCAGTCTTTCCCTTCTCCTTTCTTTCTCCCTGTCCCCCTCCCCCCAGTCCCACCCCCACCCCTACCCCCACTCCCATGCTCCCAACTTTTGCCCCGTGATCTTATTTACATCCAATTTCCAGGAGGATCTATATATGTTTTTCTTTGGGTTCACCTTGTTATTTGGCTTCTTTAGGCTCATGAATTATAGCCTCAATGTTTTTTGTTTATGACTAGAGTCCACTAATGTTTGAGTACATACCATATTCATCTTTTTAGGTCTCACTCAAGATAGTGTTTTCTATTTTCATCCATTTGTATGCAAAATTCAAGATGTCATTTTTTTTTGTTTTTTTTTCCACTGAGTAGTACTCTAATGTGTATATATTCCACACTTTCTTTATACATTCTTCCATTGAGGGGCATCTAGGTTGTTTCCGGGTTCTGGCTATTACAAATAATGCTTCTATGGACATAGCATAGTAGCCTGATTGGGCATCTCTTGGGTATATTCCCAAAAGTGGTATTGCTGGATCCTGAGGTAGGTTGATTCCCAATTTCCTGAGAAAGCACCACACAGATTTCCAAAGTAGTTGCCCAAATTTGCATTCCCACCAGCAATGGATGAGTTTCCCCACTTACTCCGTATCCTCTCCAGCATAGGCTATCATTGGTGTTTTTGATTTTAGCCATTCTGACAGGTGTAAAATGGTGTCTCAAAGTTGTTTTGATTTGCATTTCCCTGATCACTAAGGAAGTCTAACATGACCTTAAGTGTCTTTTGGCCATTTGAACTTCTTCTATTGAGAATTCTCTGTTCAGTTCAGTACCCCATTTTTTTAATTGGGTTAATTAGAATTTTAATATCTAGCTTCTTGAGTTCTTTATGTATTTTGGAGATCAGATGTTTACAATAATTATTTGTGAACCTATAATCTTTAGGGCAGTTTTGTATACTGCTGCAGGAAGGTTTACCCACCTATAGGGGTGTGGCCTCATAGACTATTTACCTGGATGCCAAAGTGAGTATGCTCTTCTTCTTCTCTCCGCACCCCCCTTGTTCCCGTTTGCTGGATTGGCTTGTTTTGGATCAGATCTCTATCTGCCGTTCAAGCAGATAATCCTGATTTGTAAGTTTTCCCTTTAAATAAATATCTGTCTCTCAGTTCTGAGCCAGTGTGAGATTTCTTTTAAGCACCCAATATCTCTGCCTTCAGTATATCATGCTTCTACCCAAGACCAGGTTTGACTAAAATCCCATTCCTGTGATGTAATAGTCACACAAAATTATTCAAAAGAATTGAATATATTTTTACAGAGATATGCCAATTTCCCATGTTAACCATGGAGAAAGAAATTTGCTACTAGTGGCCTTTAACAAAACTATGATCAATCTATACTCTTCCACTTGTGCTTCTGTAAATGTAGAAGAGATTCCCAAGGACACCAGTTGACATTGTCAGGTTATTGTATTTGTGAAAATGAACTAGACCTGTGACATACAGAGAGTGATATTAATACAGACAGTTTATTGAAATAGACAACATAACTACTGAGGATTGAAGGGGACCAGAGACCTGGGACAGTTCCGATACTCAAAAACTCTAGGTTTCATACGTCATTTGCATAGCACCTGCCTTCTCTAAGGTTGGAAATTATGGGCTCATTTGTTCATGATCAGTGTTTCAGCATAGTCTGTGGGGTTTCTAGTCTTTTTCTGCTATTTGGCTTCTTTCACTTTTTATCTATCTATCTATCTATCTATCTATCTATCTATCTATCTATCTATCTGAGACTTGTAGTAATAGGAGCGGAGGGGCTGAGTCCCCAGCATCCCAGCCGCTTGGCTAGCTTATGCCCCGAAATAATTACACGGACACTGTATTCTTTTAATGACTGCTTGGCCCTTTAGCTCTAGCCCTTTTCTCGGCTAACTCTCGCACCTGGACTAACCCATTTCCAATCATGTGTGTCGCACCCCAAGGTGCGCTTACTGGGAGATTCTAGCCTACGTCCATCCTGGGTCGGAGCTTCATCGCGTGTGCCTCAGAGAGCAGAGCTCTCGCCTCTGCCCGCTAGAGTGGAGTATTGTGTCTCTCTCTGAGGCGTCTGCCTGGGAGCCCGGAGCTGTCGAGTCTCTGAGCTCACTTCCTCTTCCTCCCAGAGTTCTGTTCTGTTTACTCCTCCCATCTACGTTCTAACCTATCAGGGCAAGCAGCTTCTTTATTTAATCAACCAATGACCTTCCTCCATCAGAGACTTACTCTCTTTTCACAATATATTCTCTTAAATGTTAAGGAGAATCAGGTATAAGTCTCTCAGTTCCATAACATTGACACAAAGGATGACACTTATAAGAAATAAATCATTATGATTCATAGTCCCTGTGAAGTACACTTAAAACTTGTCAAATAGTCACAGAAAAACAGGAGGTGTTAGGCTCCTTTCTTCCCTTGTTAGCAACTGGTAACTGCTGGGCTTAGAGCACTAAGTCTTGAAAAGTTATGTCACTCAGCCCACCATCAGAAAAAGAGGCAGTCTGTCTCAATCCCCAGTCAGTCATTAGATAAGGCTTTGCATCCTGAACCTGAATAAGAATTTTGGGAAGGGGACCAATCTAGAACATGAAGACTCTGTCTCTGGTACGCTCTGGAGGTTCAGTTTATGACAAAAAAATGTGAGGCATGAAACCCTTGTGGTCAGGGGCTCTTTCCTGTGTTTTACCTAATCAGTACACAGACATTTTTTTTCCTTTTCTCTATGCCCTTTCCTTTTTGTTGGTTTCTTGAATTTGTTATAGCAAAATGAGGCTCTTGTTTTTCACAAGGTCCAAAGCTTGATTAGAATGAGCTACACACATCTTGAGTGGTGTCCAGTTATGTCGATGTTTGGCCAGCTACCTTACAGTATAATAAGCAACTGACTGTCAAAATTATTTCCTCAGGAAACAAGATTCTAGAAATGGCCATGAGCCACTCTAGTCATGAAAAGTTTAAACAGACTCCCTTCATTTGGGGTAACTTCTCATTCCCTAGAGTTTAAGTTATAAATTCAGGAAAAGGAATGAATATAGAGATAAGGAAACAAGCAACGTGACAACTGAACAGGTTCATTCAGGGGGGATTAAAAAAGGTAAAACAAAAGAACAATGAAAATAACTTTGGAAAGAAGATCTCCAGTTTTAAGGAACCAGAGAGTGCATCATCTCCTTATAGACTAGATCTAGCTATGGTGATAAAAAAGAGAGGGAAGAAAAACGAATTAAAGTTTTCCTTTTTGGCCAGAGATTATAGAGTATTAGAAGGGACAATGGGGAATGGTGGAGTGTAAAAATATCAGGTGATAGGTAACAGCCTCTATGATCATCCTTTATGGGAGACTAAGGGTGGGGTTGGCAGAAACTGTGGGAAACAGTTGCTATGGTTCCCACATTGCAAATTACGGTGGTTTCAGGGATTATTGGTGTTTAAACAAAATGGTGGAGGATTACAAAATGAATGGTTATTACAAAATGCAGGAGGTTTTTAAAATTAACAAACTTTATAAAGTGGTGTGCCCCTGGCTAACACTCATAGTGCATTGAACCAATCTACAAATGACTATCATCAGCCTTCCTCTAGTCTGTGTCACCCATGTCTTTATATATATTCCAGAGCACACTATACCACAATTAGTACTCCCTCTACCAGACATTATAGGCTGCATGAAGAGTATAATTGTGAGGCTGTGTTTGAGGAGGCAATTTTCCTATTGTCCCTGTTTATCTGGAACATGCACATGGAGGTGGAGGTGAAGACTGAGAAGAGACACATCATGAGACTGTCTATCTACATAATCTCCTTTGCAAGCAATCAAGACAGATAATTCAAGAGCACTAGAAGGAATGGGGCTCTGTCTTAACTTCACAATACGCAGCAATTTCTGCAACTGGAAGTAGTTTCTCCTGAGCTTTTTCCTGCTTCCTATGTTCTGTGCCCACTCTATATGAGCCAATATGATTGAATGAATGCCACTGAACATCACTGAGCAGACAGTATTTGAATGTAGAAATCAGCCATTGTCTTTTAAGAACAGAAATCAATGATTGTATTATTCCAGGAAGCTTCCAAAGGAAGCAAATTATTACAATTGTTAATACGCAGTCAGTGTGACCTTAATTAAACCATTGGCCAATAGTTCTATGCATGAACTGAATTCTTTATTCTCTAGCATTTTGTTTCTTTTTTCCTTTCTTTTATTTCTTTTTATTTTCTTTGTTTTATTTTTCTTTTTTTCCTTTTTTTCTTTGTTGTGAAATCACACAGATAAAGTTCTACTTTTGAGGATCTCATTTGATGTCAGTGGTTAAATTTTTTTTCACCCTGAAAATGATTATAGCAATCTTCAGAGTTCATGAGTGTAAATTTCACTTATTTGTGGCTCAGTAACTCTGGTTTCAGTTTCCTACCCAAAGCTACAAAATCGCTTTGAAGAACACCATCTAAGTAAATTAAGCCATCAAGTCAACAAACTGGTAATGTCATACCCAAGAGGGTACTTCAACGCTTATAGCTGCTACTTTCGGCTCTAACAAGAATTTCCCAAAGCTGGAACCATTCTGAAGCTCGGAGAATTCATGCTACATAAACCTTTACTTCAAAAATAAACCTTGTATTTTGAAAACAAGCCATTTATTGTTTGTGTAAAAGGTTCTTGTGTTTTGTTGGGAAACGATTTAAGGACTCCAGTTTATAAACATACTATGGGACAGTGGTTCCAAATGTGACCTTGGCTCTAAAACAGCACAAGCTGTCTTGTCCCATGCTCTTTAACATTCCATTGCTTGGCTGCTTGCACAAAGCATTCATTGGCCACAATGTGAGAGTTTTAAATCTTGCTTATTTCTATATTTTTCCAATAGATTTTTATTTCTTGGAGAATAGCTATTTCAGCAGAGTGAGGATTAGAGGATTACTTGCATAAAAACACATGGACTTTAGTTGTTGGTGGTGCAACATGAACGTGTAAATTCACATTTCAAAACCAAGTTGCAACATAAGGTTGCTATATTTCAAAATTGAATGGTGAACCATCTCAAAATATTATTTTAGGACATAAAAATAGATTTCTTTGTCATTTTATTTTAATCCTTAGAGACTGAGTCTCACTCTGTAGTCCAGGTTGACCTTGAACTGCTGGTAGTCCTCCTTCCTTAGCCTATCACAGGTTTGAGCCACCATAGGTCAGGTTTGTCCCTTTAGCATAAAGAAAACTTTGAGAAGGTTCTTTGGGAAACTCCAGACACACAAGAAACTCTGAGAGAAAAAGGTAGTGAATTAGTCAGCCATTATGGTGGATAATAAATGAATTCACAGTTTTTAGCAGACAAATAGTTTATTGACTACAGAATACGTCAAAAGCAGGTTGTAAAGTAACAATTGGAAGACAAGAGCAATAAGCTAGAGGCATCTCCATTTGGATGAGTTTCTTTATGCCCATTTTCCTGGCATGTAATCTATGCCCTTTTGAACTGTTTAGATTAAGCAGTGTATAGTTCTAGAAAGTTGCCCTGAATTGCAGTGCAAGCCATTTCCTTTGTACTACTTTGCCATGCAAATCACCTTTATGCAGATCATGGTTATGCAAATAGGGGCAGTTTTGTTGATCAAAGTTGGTCAAAGGGTCTGGACAAAGAAGCAAGAAACATATCAGTAAATTAGGATTACAGCAGTGGATTTAGGAGTCTGGGATGATTGTGACACAAATAAGAAATTTATTTTAAGAAGATCAGCTCAATTATCAAATCTACACTGTAAACTTATTTGCCTTATCACACTTATTCTGGAAACTTCCCCCTAAGTGGACTTTCTTCATACTCTTCTTTCTTTAATTCAAGCGTATTTAAGCCCAGTGTATTACCTTCCAAATAGATGGACTATCCATTTGTTAAACTTTTGTTCACTTTCCACTTGTTAATGAGTCTTTTTCAGTAAATAAATATCATGGAGAGGTTGAAACAAGAGAAATTTAATCCCTTTTTCAAATTCTTTTTTTTCCATACAATAATTTTAATATGGACTCAGGAGAAAGGCCAAAAATTTTACTAAAATTAGACAACAACAGAACAGGTAAGACAAGGTTTTTGGAAGATACTGCAAGAAAAAACATGGAAAAAGTAAAAGAAAAAAGTACAGTTTCTGTGTTAGAAGTCAAGGAAGTAGTACACACAGCAGTGAGTGGCTGAACCTAAGAAGGTGGGTACTTAGAAGCTTAGCATCTCAGCCAACAGTGAAAGAAGGTAGGTGGAAAGAGGTAGGCAAGAGAAGGTTAGAAAGTAGGTAGGCTTAGTGGGGATCTGCAGATAATCACATCAAGGAAGAAAATCTTTAGACATACCCAATTACATGTCTGACTAAAGGGGTAGTTACTCCACCTTTTTAAATTGATCACTCATGTTTAAGCGTGGTATACTGTTGTGTGTATGTTTTTACATATGCGGGGTCACATTTTTGTTCATGTTCATGTGCATGTATATGGAGGTTACAGACTTGGGTTTGGAGATTTTCTCTATTACTCTTCAATTTTTCAGATGACAATGAGCTCTTAATGAACCCAGATATCATTTATTTGATTAGTCAAGCTAGCTAACTTTCTAAAAGTCTCTTTATTCCTTCCAAGAATTTGAATTAAATATAAGCTACCATGACCATCTATCATGTATGTGGGGTCTGGGGATCTGAATTCTGATTTTAATGTTTGTTAATTGTACAGACAACCTCCCACCTCGTTTTCTAAAATCTTGTCCTCAAAGACACCATATTTAGCCTCACTCTTGAATTTAGCCTGCTTTTCTGTAGATTGCCAAGTAATATTCTGCTTACTGTATCAGGTTTATGTCCTGGTTGTATCAGAAGAAGTACCTCGTGCTGTCTGTTATTTTGTCAACTTGACATAAACTAGTCATTCGGAGAATGGAACTTCATCTGAAAAGATGCCCACATCAGATTGCCCTACAGGAAAAATGTGAGGCATTTTCTTGATTAATGATTGATGTGGATGGGCCAGATCAATGGAGGCCATGCCACCACTGGGCAGGTGGTGCCAGATCACAGAAGAAAGCAGTTGGGACAATTCATAAGTAGCAAGCCAGAAAACAACACTCCTCCATGGCTCCTGCCTCATCTTCTGCCTCCAGGTTTCAGCTCTGAGTTCCTGCTCTGACTTCCTCAGTAATAGACTGTGCTGTAGTACTATAACCTGAAAACAAATCAAAACAAAAAAAAAAAAACCACCCTTTTCTCCCCCAGTTTCTTTGAGTTCCTGTGTTTTATAACAGCAATAGAAATTTGAAGACATACCTCCATGTCTGGCCCAAAAGGGTAGTAACAACCACTTAGAACATTTATTAAAGGAGGTACTAACCAGCAACCACGTTATTCTGTCAAATAACTTACATGAATTGAGCCAAAGAGGATACCCCACACAAGAAGGATCCATCATCTTCATCAGGCAGGGTCTTATTGGTCCAGACAATGCCATTTGTACCAGAGTCAGCTGAAATAGTTATCCATGTGTTCTAATTTGAGGCTGGGAAGCAGCTAGCTGCAAAGGGACCCTTCATTCTCTCTTGCTGTTTCAGAGCAGGGAGCACAGGATAGGAGTTGAGCAAGGACAACTTATAATGCAGCTATCTATAAGGAATGCCGTTCATTTATTTATTTTGCCTTATAGAACTATGCCTGATAGTATTTTTTTCTTACAACTTCAGCACACATATTTTTAGTAGTGAACAAATCCTCAAATGTCTGTGACCTTTGATGATATTTAAGATTTAGAATTTAAGTAATGGTTTCAAGTGTTGCTGTTCATATTCCTACAGTCTAAATTATTCTGAAGATCAGCCTTTCTAAAGCCTTATGGGGCTTCAGTGAAGAAGTTGTTTCCTTTTAATTCTGATTTTGAAAGTTGACTTCTGGGAGTACTTTCAAATGGTTTCTAAAAATTCCTCACTGGAATTTTGAAATCAAAAAGCATAACAATAATATATAAGTCCTTAAAAATGAGTCACAGTAATAATAATAATAGTAATAATAAAAATAAAGTACTATACTTGAAATTCAATGTTGAGCTATATTCACTGCTATCAATTTGTATTCTTTACTAAACAATCATTAGTAGATATGGAGGATTCTGTACTCTAAAATGTAGATTAGATTATATGCACTTTTTATTATAAAATACTTGTTGGATGAGTATATGTTTGGAACCAATGTGTATGCATGAACATGTGTGCACAGAGGTGTTGAGGCCAGAAGTTGACATTGGGTTTCTTCCTCCATCACCTCTCTATTTTCCTTACTGAGGCTGGGTCTGTGGGTGAACCCGGCGCTTGCTGATTCAGTTAGACATTTTATGCAAAAGATCTCCTCTCTCTGCCTCTAGAGCAATAGGATTATAGGCAGGTCACCATACTGGCAGACTTTTTTCTGAATTGGTAGGGATCTAAACGTTGTCCTTTTGTTTGCCTAGAAATTGGCTTTATCCACTGAGTCATTACCTCACCCCTAAAATTAGTTTTTAGTGCAGACTCCAATGTCATTACCCACAGATGGAGATTATAGTGATGTGGAGGGAATGTTTTTCTAGCTAGGTGTCTTTTTCGGTGAGTTCTGAGCTTCAACCTTCAGATATTCATGTTGTCAAAGCATAAAATGAAGGAGGTTCTCATATAAGGTTCTTGCAATAGGCAAGGGGGAAATAATTCAAGTGTGCTGAACAAAAGTTAGAAACAAAATCTTCTAGAAGAAAACACGAGGAACCTCAGATTAGCTATGTTCAGCAATTGATCTTAACCAAAGACAAGGGTGACTTTCCTATGTAACAGTTTTACCTCTTACAAGGCAATACCCACTGATAGACACATGGAGAGACTGGGAAATGGAGGTGTTAATTTACATGGCTCATTTTTTTTTTAAAAAAGAGCGGGTTCGGGCTGTGAGAGACATTCTTGAGTTGTTTAAATTCAAATGTAAAGGTACAGAGAAAAGATCTTCAAGCACAAGTATATAGTGAAGGCTATAAAAAGAAATGATCAAGACCTGGAGTCAGAAAGAAAAATGTACAGAGTTAAACAATGTAGCAACACAAAATGAACTCTTATGTTTACTTGTTCTTGTGAGCAATACTTTTGTTTTAGGTATTTTTTGTTTTATTTGGTTTTCTGTGTTTTAATTTTCATTTTTAATTTTGCTTTTGTTGAGGAGAGAGAAAGAAGAAGGCAGTGAGGATAGGGCTACATAGAGTTGGTCCCGCCCCTAACTGACTGCTGCACTCAAGAGACCAGGCCCTACAGCTCTCCTGGCAGCAAAACAAAGCTTACTCTGTTGGCAGGGATATGGGTGAACCGGCCCTGAAAACATGAGAATGGAAGAGCTAGTTCTATTACCTGTCTGTCACATGAAGAAATGAGTGAGTAGAGATGGCCCCATCTCCCTCGCCCCTTGCCCACCCACTATAGACAGGAAAGCTGGTCCTGGGGTCCCAAGAGTGGGTGGGCTGACCCTGCCCCTCATTGACCCTGGCCCAGTGAATGTGCATGGAAAATCTGGTCCCAGCCCTCATCTGGGATACAGTGGAGTGGGTGAAGGAGACATGCCCGCCTCCCTGCCCAGCCCCTCATCACCTCTGGTAGGTAGAAGAACTGGCTCTGAGCTCATGAGAGTGGGACTCACTGGTCCTGACCCTAACTGGCTGCAACACTCTGAACAGGCCCTGAACCACACAGGGGCAGCTAAGTAAAGCTTAGGCCACATCTGTGCCCCCTCCTCATATGCCATGCCATGTAGAAGCATGGGTGAGGCAAAGATACCCTCCCCCCAATACCTCTTGCCACTTGCAGCAGACAGAAGAGCTAGCCTCAGGTACATCAGAGGGAAAGCTGCCCCTGCCCCTCACCAACCGCAGCATTTGGGAAATGGGACCTGCACCTTACCTGAGGTAAAACAGGAGAGCTGGCCTTGGTGGACTGGGTACATGTGAGCCAGACCCGAGGGCAAGAAAATAGAATTAGCCTTGCTCCTTGCTGCCCTTTGTATTGGGTGAGCTAGCAAGGGCAGTATTGGAGAGCTTACCCTGGTGGCGAACATGAAGGCAGCTCTGGCAGGCTGACCAAACCCAGCTATTATCCAGGCCCAGAACCAGGGCTAAGTTACCTCACCCCCAAAATCCACCTTATCTATGAACTGCTGACACAAATGAGGAGGTCAGACCTGCAGATCCAAAGCTAGGATCTTCATGACACAGGACAACAGGAGATGAATGGGATTGGGTTGCATGATGATAATGGACATATGCAAAGAATCAATACACTTAAAAATGCAATATATGGAAAAATTAAAATAAAAAATAAACCAATGTACCAGGTTCATATCTACATCAAGAGAAAGCCAAAAAGTATAGCTTTTGTTGTTCAGCCCCAATCCTTGAGGTCAATGTTGAGATCTCTCATATGCTACTCTCAAACCTTTGACAAAGACTCTAAGTTCTATTTCCCAGTTAGTATGTTCTTAGTTTGATGACTTCTTATCATCCAGCTGTTATTGATGAAAACAGAAAGTAGAAATGTATCAGATAGGGGGATAGTTCTGTGAATATCTTTGCAAGAGGTCAGAGGGCCAGAAGAGACTTCTGCTTCTTAGATCTTTGTATATATCTTACTCTTGCCTGGAAGTGCTACATGAGGCCTGGCTCTTCCTCTTACTTATATCCCTGCTGCTTTTCTTTTAAAAGTCCTATGAAAACCTTCCAAACTAGCACCTCAATTTTTGTTTCCTATTTCCTGGATATATATTGCTATATATGACCTCTACAATTTCTTTCTCTTTCTTTTAAGTACCCACCTATGAATCTATAAAAATATTCTCCTTAACCTCACATTCTGTTGTTCAAGAGTTTCCTTCTTTGAGTTGTTAAGATAAAAAATTAAAAGCTACTAACTTGGGGCAGTTTGAGAGTCACTGTTGTATTAGGGACGGCGGGGCCCCAGGAAATAGGAGCGGCGGGCTGCGTCCCGGCACCCGGCCACCCACATGGCTAGCTCTACCCGAAATAATTACACGGACACTGTGTTCATTTAATCACCGCTTGGCCCTTTAGCTCTAGCCCTTACTGGCTAATTCTGATATCCCGATCAACCCATCTCTAATAATCTGTGAGCACCAGTCTTAGTGAGCACCGGTCTTACCGGGAGTGTATCTTCCCAGGAGCGGGGAGCATGGCGTCTCTCTGAGGCATCTGCTCCCGAGAGCAGAGCTGTGGAGTCTGACCTCACTTCCTCTTCTGCCCAGCATTCTGCTCCTCCCTCCTACGTTCTAACCTATCAGGTCAAGCAGCTTCTTTATTAAATCAACCAATGACCTTCCTCCATCACTTCCCCTTTTTCTGTTTAAACAAAAAAAGGAAGGCTTTAACTTTAACATAGCAAAATTACATATAACAAAACAGTTATTAAGCAAGAATTACAGTTATAATATTTATATCTACCTTATCTTTTATCATAACAATGGAAAACTATAACTAACCATTCTTCAAGTTTATCAAAGACTCCAGAAGAATATAATATTACCTAAGTAAACAAGAAATCCAAAACTCTAGAAATGACAGAGACATCTCGCTGCCTGGACAGTCACCCAAAGTTCCTCTGTACCGTTGGGGCATCCATCTTCGGCCTACAGGCCCATAGTTTCCAGCAGACATTTCCATGAAGCAGGACATTTCAAAGTCAGTTCAGTCACTATCTGTTGTGTCCTGCAGAATGTCTCACAGATTCTTTCATGAATCAGGAACCCCGAAAGATCTTCTCACCTTTAGGCAAGTTCAGTAGTCCTCTCTCTGTGGGTTCTCTGTGTCCAGTTTATGCAATAGTCCAGGCAAGAACAGTTTCTTGCCCAAATGGCTATCAAACTCCATAAGGATCCTCTTCGATGCCCATCTTCTTCTTGAAGTAGATTGGTGCTGCCAGGAGCAGACATGTCTCATTGTCATGAAAAGTCCTAAGTTATTAAAACATTTAAAATGCCATATTCTATAATCTTTGAAAGATATGAAGAATGCCTATCTAAAATATATCTATGCACATCTAGAAAATCTTAACTAACATGACTACAAACTTGACTATTATGATTATTTATTAACAAGCTTACATTTTAAGTGAACTACATAATCACAATATCTTAATAGCAGAAATATGCATATACATATAACAAAATTGACCTTAAATCTCTATCAATAAAGCAAAATCTATACTAATACAAATTATTCATATCTATATCAAGTCACTTTTTTTTCTTGAAAACAAAACAAAACAACAGACAAATAAAACAACAAAAGTCTTCATAGAACTGAAATATGTTCTAAATCTTTTCCATAAAATCACTACCTATCTGGCCCAGACAGTATCTCTGGTCTGACTTACAACAAACAATAAAACCATCATTATCAGTCGCCAATGTCACCTTCCCAAATGTATTTTCCTTCTGTAGTCAAAATATACTTTTAAAATCTTGGGGGAGGAGCTGGGCATAGCTCAGTTGGTAAAGTACCTGCTGGGAAAGTATGAACACAGGAATTGCTTCTCAGAATTCTCAATAGAAAGCTGAGTGTAAAAACATATGTTTGACATTCTATCAATCAGGAAAGAGACAGGCTGATTCTTGATGCTTGCTTGCTTGCCAGCCCAACTTAACTGACAATCCTCAGGTTAACGAACACAAAAGGTTTAGAATTTCAAGATTGTTCTGTACTTTAATGTGAATTCAAGACAAGATTGAAGTACATCAGACCCTATCTCAAGGCAAATAAATGTTCTAATGTATTAACCATTATCCTACTGCCACAAATAAAATCATATTTTAACTTGGTTTTTAGTTAGTTGACTTAGCAGATAGCAATCATTGCCTTGTCTTTTAATATGTTTACATCATTTCACCATCACATATTGCAATATTATTTTTTAAAATACATTGATAAGAAGAGAAATTTTAGTATCATACCAATATTATCATATGTGGTAAGACTAGAACTGTTTAGAACCATGTTCAATCCTGGCTATATTCTTTTCCTGTAAGCGAACTTGAATATGGCTTAAACATAGTCTGTTCTTTGGTAGAATTATAGAACAGCAGCTTCTACCTCAAGTGCTGTCATGAGGACACAACCTATAAAGAACTACAACCATGAGCCACCATGGTTGAGTGCTTGTTTCAAGGGGACCAAAATCTACTTCCTGTGCTGTAGAAGAACTAGTGTTAGTGTAGAAATATGCACAGCAGCCATAGCTCTCTGGTGTTTTGCAGTTTACACTTGATAGGCAGTAGAAACTCTGGGTTTGGGTCACTACTTTGTCATTATTGCTATTAACACTATGTAGGATGCTAACTTCTGTTTTCTCATATATAAGAAGAAATAATTATCTTGGGTCTTTTATAAGTTTTATTTATTTTTATAAATGTATTTGTGTAGGTTTACATGCATGTTCATAAGTAAGTGTGTGTGTGTGTGTGTGTGTGTGTGTGTGTGTGTGTGTGTGTGTGTTGAGATGTAATCTGAATGGTCAGGTGATACTTTGGGAATAGGTTCTTGCTTCCTTTCCACCATGAGTTTTGAGAACTGAAATGAAGTTTTCAGGCTTGTGTGGCAAATGCATTGCCCATAGCCATCTTGCCAGCCAACATTCAAATTTTAAGTATTACTCAATAATTGTTGATTCTCCTGAAAATGCTGACAAGAAGTATGAGCAAACATAATCCCTAAATCTGCCTTGACCATCCTGAGTAGTTGCAAACAATAGAGTAGGACTATTTTCTTCAGAATTTGCTTGCTTATTTTGTAAGAAAAACCAACAGAACTTATGTTTCCCTTCTGTACCCAAAGCACCAAATTCAAAGTAGTTGACACCTACCCAGTGAGTGAAGGTATAGTAGCTATATTTCAACTAAAATAAATAAAATTTGTGGGACCAAAAGTCAAAGTATTAAACCAACCTAGAGATATCTAAGGAAGATATGAAATTGTTTAGTTCTTGGTACTTCTTCATTTTACTCAAATTTCTTAGGAGAGATCTTTCAGCAATTGATGAGTTATAGGTAGCTATTAAACTTCTTATTCCAGGATCATAAATACAGAAGTCATTAATTGAGACTAAGAACTGTTTGCCCCACTAGGCCATCTGCTCTACTAAGCATCTGCACACACAATGACAAGAGAAAAAATAACAATGAGAATGTTCAAGGGAGGATGATAATAAACAAACTCGTTCTAACTTGGGACAAAGATTATGAAAGATGAAAAAATTTATATGTAACCAATTAATTGAGAATACAGAGGTTTTCAATTGGCATGCAATTAAGTTATCCAAAGAAAGATGGATTTGGTGATTCACACAGAAGACATTGAAGAAGGAAGATCCTAAGTTCAAGGCTGGTTGAGGTGACTCATAATGCAAAATTAAAGCAATGACATAAGCAAATATGTTTCTAAACACAAGCTGAAAAAAAAACTTAAAAAGTTCTCTAAGAGTCACCTGGCAAGTGCTAAGATTTGTCTCAGCCAGAAAATAGGTATAGGAATAAGGAATAAATAAATAAAGCAAATAAACAAGATCAGCCATGTTGAAGGAGATAAGAAAATTGGCTTTAATCAAAAAGGTTAAGAAAAAAGTATATATATAAAAAAGTTAATGATAAAAATGCTGCCAATCGTAACATTAAAAAAAAAAGAAAACTTAGAGGAAAAAGAGCTGTTAAAAAAGCAGCTAATAAGTAAAATTAAATTAACTTTTAAAACAATTGTAAATCCTTACTTTTAATGAAGTAAATAATCTCATCTACATTAATGACTAAAGTTGTCAATGATTTGTTTATTTTTTAAATCAGAAGGTTGGAAGCTTGAGATGATTCCTATGAATATTTTTACTTTTTGTTTTGAGGGTTTTTTGTTTCATTTTGTTTTTGTTGTTTGTTTTTCTTCTTCTTCCTCTTCTTCCTCTTCTTCCTCTTCTTCCTCTTCTTCCTCTTCTTCCTCCTCTTCCTCCTCTTCCTCTTCCTCTTCCTCTTCCTCTTCCTCTTCCTCTTCCTCTTCTTCTTCTTCTTCTTCTTCTTCTTCTTCTTCTTCTTCATGCTTGGAGACAGGGTTTCTCTGTATAGTTTTGTAGCCTGTACTAGAACTATCTTTGTAGATGAGGCTGACCTTGAAGTCACAGAGTATCCCCCTCCTCTGCCTTCTGGGATTCCTATAAGTTTTATCCTACACCATTCCATTTTATAAAAACAAAAACAGCAAAAAAAAATCAAACTAAAACAAAACAAAAAAAAAACTTGTCTACATGTTTTTCCTCATGGAGAAATGTAGTGGAATAAATGCTTGAATCCTTGTGGGATTATTTTTATTTGTTTGTTTGTCTATGGTTTTCATTTGTTTATTTTCTTTTGTTTCAAGAACTTTGGGAAACTGCATTTTTAATATACACAGGAAAACCTTTGGAAAGCCTCTAGAATATCCTCCAAGCAGACAAAGAAAGTACTCTGCATTACATAAAATCATTCCATGTGCTTATATGTGGAATGGAGTGCATGCCTGCAGGCAAGATGGTGAAAATGATCCTGCCGAAGATCAGGAGGAATAAAACCATCAAGAGAGAAAATATCTGCATAATTCCTGGTAGACTTTAAACATTACTTAGATCTTGAGTGCCAGAAGATTACCAAAGCAGGATTCCACACCCTGCTCCAAAGCAGTCTATAAGAGTGACAGAGAGAACCCCTTTTCTTTTTTTACACAATATTTTTTATTAATTCATTTAAAATTTTATACAATATAACTTGATCAAATTTATCTACCCACTATTCCCCCCAGTTCTCTGAAGGTTCACTCATTCTTCCTTCCTAAAATTAGATCCATACTTATGGTTTCATCATCTCTTCAAGAAGTTTCTCAAGGTAAATTTTATGACTTTAAGTTCTTTGTAGATGAAAAAACTGAAGGCCAGAAATTTGATTATTGAGTTGGAGTAGAATAAGGTAGAAAAGACCAACTATTAAAACAGATTTATTGATTGTTTTAGTGATTTACTTAAAGCACTGCTTATACTGCTCATTTTCAATCTTGGCTTCACTTGCTGCCTGGAACTGAGTGACATGGAGAAACAGCTGAAACAATGGGTCATTATCCTTAACAACCTCACCACAAAAGTTTATATCTGTTCACTACATTGTATATGCTTCAGAAAACAAGAAGCCGGCTGACATACACTATTATGTAAAACTATGTTTGCTTGGTCATCCCCACCTTGGGGTTATATGACAGAATAAAATAATAATGCAAATTGGACTGTGAAACAAGGTCCTTCAGGAACTATCCCAGACTCAGTCTACATATGCGTAAATCTATACTCTACCGTGCTCATTGGTGTCAGAGTGCTTGTTCCAGAAAAAGTACTGAAAAGGAGTCTAAGATCATAAAAATACATAAGGTGAATAATGAGAGCTTTTGAGGTCCAGCCCCAAGACCCTCCTCAGGGTTCAGATTGGATGCTACAGCAAGTGAAACAAACTCCTTTCTTAGGGTAACTGAGGGCATGCAAACAAACTCTCTCACTATGTGCATTTCTGAATCAGTCTCTTTATCGTTCTGCTTCTGTTCTCTTTCTCCTCTCCTAATTCCAATACTTCCCAGCTAATTTTCTCTAACTTCCAAACTTTCTTTCTTTACAGAAGCCTTGAAGCAATAAAAAATTACAAGAGTGATTGGTCAAAAGGACACTTCTTGGGCAAGCAATAAGTAGCTGAGCCATTTACCATGGCAACACAAGACTCTAAAGTTACAGGAACAACACTGAGACCAGACATGGGTGGGGAACACAGTACCCAGTCAAACTTTGAGACATTGGTCTATTGTTTTTTTTTTTTGTTTGTTTTGTTTTGTTTTTTTTTTGGTTTTTTCGGGACAGGGTTTCTCTGTGGCTTTGGAGCCTGTCCTGGAACTAGCTCTGTAGACCAGGCTGGTCTTGAACTCACAGAGATCCACCTGCCTCTGCCTCCCGAGTGCTGGGATTAAAGGCGTGCGCCACCACCGCCCGGCTCATTGGTCTGTTGTTAACAAGACTTGGTAAGCATAAATTGCCACAGTTTTCTTAGGGTGCTTTGTGTAGCAACCTTGGTTGGACTTCTGTGACTCTGACCTGTGCACAGCTGTAAAGTTTTAAAGTTATGGTCTATTTAGAAAAAGCTTTTAGTCTAGGTTGAAATTGCTCTGAAGTGAAAGTAAGCTGTGTGTGGTTAGTCTAAACAAAAGGAACAAAGCATGCTTTTAAGTGTTTACAGTCCTGTGAGACAAAGAGATATACTTATGAAACTTGTCCCAGTGTATATTTTATGTATCAAAATTATATAAATGAAAAGTCATCTTCCTTACTATCTACAGATATATGTATCCATAAGATTGAACTTCAATCATTAAATTATATATACATATTACATGAAAATGCATGGTAATGAGGAGATATCACAGTTGTTATTGCACAAGTGAAATTATAATATGGGAAATCCTTCTGTAAATGTGTTGCTTTTATTGGTTAATTAATAAAGAAGCTGCTTAGGCCTGTGATAGGACAGAGTAGAGCTAATCAGGAAACAAACTGAATGGAAGGAGAAAGAAGGCAGCGTCAGTGAGGCATGAAACCCCATCACAGACAAATACTAGATGTTGGATGGATTTTATCTGGTAAGCCACAGCCATGTGGTGATACACAGATTAACAAAAATTTGTTAATTTAAGGTGTAAGAGATAATTAGAAATATGCTTCTTTTTTCCCATTCCTTTCTCCTCCAGATCCACTCCTCCTACTTTCCTTTCAGTAAAGGCATGCCTCCCGGGGATATCAACTAAACATAGAATACCAACCAAGTCACAATAAGGCTAGGCACATCACCTCATATTAAAGCTAAGTGAGGCAACCCACAAAGAGAAAAATGGTCCCAAAATCAGGCAAAAGAGGCAGCCCCTACTCTCAATGTTAGGAGTCTCCCAAGAACACCAAGCTATACAACCATAACATATATGTTGAGGGCCTATGTCAGACCCATACAGGTTCCCATATTTCCATTCAGCCTCTATGAGTCCCTTTGAGCCTTGGTTTATTGATCCTGTGTGTTTTTTTATGATGCCCTTGAACATTCTGATTCCTGGAATGGGAGGTCCTTCTGTTTATGTGTTGCTTTTATTGGTTAATGAATAAAGAAACTGGCTTGGCCTATAGCATGGGAGGAGGAAGGCAGAGTTAGAGAGAAAAACATGGAGACATGGGATACAGACACCTGTAGGACTCTTGCCGGTAAGCCAAAGCCATGTGGCCATACAGAGATTAATGGAGATAGGTTAATTTAAGATGTACCAGTTAGCCAATAAGAAGCTATAGCTAATGGTCCAAGCAATGATTTAAATAATATATTTTCTTTGTAATTATTTTGGGGCTTAGTGGCTGGGAACCAAAAAGTGGCCTGCTACTACAGTTTGGTGCCAATGTGGTGGACTAAATCCACATAAAACCTGAGACAGCTTGAAAAGGAAATCTAGACACTAAGAAACAAAGTTTAGCCACATTGTCTTTCTAAATGGACTTTGCTTGAGGTGGCACACTGTGGCTACTTTAAGAGGGGTCCTACTGATTCAGTGGTAGCAGCTGTGTAGTTTCAAAATGGCCATGGGCTGTGAAGCTAGCACGAACTCTGACTCTTTCAGGAAATCAAGCATTTGGATGAGATTTTGAGCAGCATGCTGTGGCTGGCTTGGTGCCAATGTAGACTGGTTGTATGCCTGGAAGTGGAGCAGTATAAAGCTCAGAGACACAAGAAGCTCCCTCATGCTGGACTGGGGGAGGCAAGCAGGTTGTACCATATATACTCTAGTAATGGCTTAGCTTAAGTTTTAAGAACTGCTTAGCATTTTAAAAAGCACTCCTGGACAGTAAAGAATTACATATATGCAATAAAGACAAATCCAAATGGAAAAGAACTCTAAATGAGTCACAGTGTTGGATAAATGTATGTAGGCTTGGAAGAGAGAAAAAAAGAATATAGATAGTTATAAAAAGAAGTAGTAAATGGTTAAACAAAAGGTAAAGTCTTTTAAAGAGACAGAGTACAGACAGTCATAGATTAAAAGGCATAAAGAAAAATAAGCCACATAAAAATGGAAAATTTACAGAGAGTCTGGGATATGTATATTATTGTTTTATCCTTAATTTTTTTGACTGTGAATAAGCTAAGTACAGAGAGACATTTCATTGTATTGACTGCTAAGCTAAACCAGCATGTATATTATAAAGGTATCATGACTTCCAAATCTGGGTCTAAGGGTATGTTGCTTTGGAAAGGAACTTCTTTTCTTCTTTCCACAGAGGATGAGAACCTGTGAATTGCTTTGAGACTTGTATGGTTTGAGGTAACAAAACCCTCTGGAGGTCACTGTGAACAGCCCCCAAAATTCTGATGACCAACAATCAGCGGGAAACAGCATGGATTAAACTATACCCATATTCCCAAATATTGTTATTAATCTTTGTTTATATTTTAAAGGGGGATATGATATAAATATGAATAATTAGCATTGGTATGGATCTTAGTTTATTAAAACAAATTTAAGGTCAATTTTGTTATATGTATATGTATTTTTATATGTTTTTGTATTTTGATCTTGATTAAGATATTGTGTTTGTGTAGTTCATTTAAAAATAAACAATTGTCTTAGAGACTAAGACTAGAGAACAGTCTCTATACTGAGATTGGACAACATGGGTAAATACTGTCAAGAATTTGGGTGTTGGGGACTTTCATCGAGGCTTAATGTTTCTTGGAAGTCTCTTGTACATTTTCCACACAGACAAACCTCTTTCTCTTGACTATGCAATCTAATTACAAGCAGAAAAATTTGGGCTTTAACTGTTTTCCTTCATGTAGTGTGAAAAGGCTCATAGTATCTGACACAAATGGGTTGAAATATTACCAAAATTTCTTATTAGTAGAGCTTAATTGCTCATCTAATTCTAGTCTACATGACACTCTGCCACAAAGAGAGGACAAAAATTGTGTTGTGGAAGTCCTGACCAATTCTTCTGCCCAGGCCAGAGCTATCATTAAACAAAATGAGCCCAAGTTCACAACACAGAAAAATGAACTTTAGCTTCATGAGTCCATTTTATTATACCCCAAAGGACCATATGCATTTTATACTGCATTTAATTTGATATTCTACACATAAGAAAATTTAGCTGCAATAAAATGTTGAAAAGCCTAGCCTCAGATGGCACACTGTGAATGTGATTCAGTTTGCAGCTTTTCATGGCTGCAATGATGACAGAACCCTTGAGGTCAGGCTGTTGTTTGTCATTGCTTTTTCTCCTCCAGTCATAAAATGAGAACTTTATAATTACCTTTTAATATTCACTCTGTGTTTCTCATCTGGTCATTTATTTGTCTTTGGCTTCCTTTCTGTGTGCTTTGCTTCTTCACAGAATCTAATCAAGTAGCCTTCATTTGACCAAAGAACTGTTTTGAAATGAATGCATTCTACCAATGTAGTCAAGAAAATACCAGTTAATCTGCACACACGTGTGCACACACACATATACACACATGCACACTATAAGTATATTCTCCAATCTATGTATATTTTTTACATAAGAATATCCACATGCTAACAAGGAGTGTTTGCAATTCATTCTTGAGATTTTGTATAAGGCTAGACATTCTGGCCAGGAAGCTCATGGATACTCATATCTCCTTTCCTGTATCCTAGTACTGAGATTACAAATACATGCGACTATGTTTTCTTATGTGCATGCTAGGAATCTTAACTCGGATCTTCACAACTGAGTAGCAAATAATTTCCAACTGAATTATCCTTCTAGTCCATCAGTAGGCTTTCTTTCTCTCCCCCTCTTTTTCTCTCTCCCCCCCCTCATTTCAAGGTCTCACTGTATTATTCCAGGCTGGCTTGCAATTAGCTATATAGTCCAGGTTGAAAATGAATACATAAACATCCACCTACCTCTGCCTTCTTAGTGGGATGATAAAAGGTGTGTGCCATTATGCCTAGCATCAACAAAATTATGCCACATCAAGATTGTTTTGATCACTTACAGAAATAAGGAAAATAAGAAAAATTCTCTAAATTGAAATTATCATAGGGGAAATGCTATAATAGCACATATATATGCACATGTGTGTGTAGAGAGAGATTTTGCCTATAAAAATTTAAAGCACATATACTACATTGTCTTATAAAATCTTTTTTTTCAAGATTTTTAAATTTCTGAGTAATTTTCTCATGTACTAAATTTCTTACAGACTAATAGGATTTTCATGAACTTATTTTAAAAATTAATAAATATCAAAGAACATTTGGAAAGTAAGGACCCTACATGACACCAAAATCCCACCACACATACATGAAAACAGGTGCATGTCTGATCTGTTCATCTTCAGTCATTTTACTTGCTCTCTATATAAATATATTAACCTTAAATACAAGATTACAGATACACACAATTTTTACTTCAATAATGAAATTAAGCTGTTATATTCAGGTAACATGACTTTTCAATAAAATAATATCTAATGGTCTATATACCATTATATAAAATTGTCCTATTTGACATCTCAATATAGCTTAAGAATATAACTTATCTAATCAAATATCTGTTATATATATTTATATATGCATTATTATATATTGTCTTAATTTATATATGAAAAATTTTACTACATTCTAAATTTTATTTTTTGGACTTGCATGTGTGTATGTAGATAATTATACACACCTGTCACAGTACAAGTTTGGAGGCTGGGTAAAAGGTTTCAGGAGTCTGTTTTCTGCTTTCCCAATTTGGTGCTGGGGATTCAACTTAGATCTCAGGCTTATCAATTGGTGTCTTTATATGCTGAATCACCTCACTACCCTCATGCCTTATTAGCTGAAATCAAAATAAAATATACTTGTGTTTGCAGATGTCAATATTTGCCTAAGTCTTAAATAATTAATTATTAAATCTATAACATTGACTGTGCAACTATTCTTTTACAAAAATTATGAAATCAGAAAAGACCAGTGTCCTTTCTCTGTTTTTTTTTTTCACAGAATTGTCATGGCAACCAGTGTTTAGCTTCTTTCACACAGTGTAGAATTAGCTTTTCAACATGCATAAAAACTTCTGATGCATTTTCATTGGCGTTCTATAAAAATTGAAAACAGTGGATATCTTCATGATTTTGAGTCTTCATAAATAGTAACACAGTGAATCTCCCATTAGTTTTATCTTTTCAAATGCTTTTCAATAAAGCTTAATGAAATCTCCAGTTAAGTAATGGATGTTTTAAGTATTGCAAAGTATCTTATAATTTTATATCTATGAATACTTAATTATAGATCAATACTAGCAAATACACTAAATCATGCTTTTAACTTAGAATTTTATTTTTGTACTCTCTGTGGTTGCAACATCCCATTCAAATTTTATGGCATGAATTTTATTTTCTTTTATGTGCTTCTGTATTTTTTTTTATTTTAAGGTTCTAAATCATGCTGAACCTTGTGAAATAAGAATTAATTTTTGCAGGCATCTCTGTCTCCCTTCTGGTTTTAGAATGTGTTTGAGTATTTCACTCACTTTCTGCATATTTTGATATTTGCAAGCACCTTCTCTGATGATTTGTAATTCCATCCCTGTCATAAAGCATTTCTGTACATGTTTGCATCCTATTCTTATTCCATTATTCAGTCTCCCTAATCTATTTGTCTATCATTCTGTGTGGTAATTGATTCGGGATGTCAATTTAGCTGAATGAAAGCATACACAGATAGCTGGGAAAGTGCTCTTTATTCTCCATCATTGCATTAACTCTTTTGAATAACTCAGGAGGCACTAAGCCCAACTCTCTGCTGAGAGGGAAACTGGAGTGCTTTAGCATTTGGTTAAATTAACTGAGCTGCCTCTTGTACACCTATGATGATGCTTCTAATGCAGACCACATCTGAGTCGACATTCTGCATGACAGGGATCAGCCTTCAGTATGGGAGATGTTTTTCAGTTTGTAGGAGGTCTTGCTGGTATAAAACTGTGGTGGGAAAATTAATCTCTGCTTTATTTCTGCCTAAAGGTGACTTTTCCCCTTGCTTTGAGATAAGAAGTCCAGTAGAACGATTCCAGACCTACAGGATCTCAAAATAAGCATTTTCAAAAATCTAAGTACTAGACAAACTGAATAAGGTAAAAGAATGGAATTGATGAATGAGACCAAGAAAATGCTACCTATAGTAGTTTTGTGGTTAGGATATAATTGATGAAATTAGAAGATAATGCATTCAGTAACACTGAAACTAGCTTCTTTGGAGGTCAGATATGAGAGAATCAAAAGCAAGGGCATTTTGTAATCTAGTCTAAGTGACATTTTCTTATGTCTGAGATAGTTTCTTTTGTTGTGTCAATACTTGTTCTATTCAGTAATATCCACTCATAGATTGCACGATTTCAATTTAAAGCAAGATAAATTTTTGTTTTGAAACTGTGCTATGCATTATGTAATATTTGCATTTACTAATACCTTTATCTATCTTGTAAATGTCATTAATCACATTCATAAGAACAAAAATTTGTATGGACATTGCAAGATATTCCTTAACAATTTAAAGTTTGCCCTCAGCTGAAAGCCACTTAGAAAAATCAATAATAAATGGGATTAAAACTTTCCAACATGGATTTTTGTTCCTTTTAAAGAATGATTTGACTTAATTGTTTTCTTTTTCTTTTGATTTTTTTCATAGACAGGAAACCCATTAAACATCAACAATTCAATATTTCTTTACTTTTTGAAAAGATTCTAAATCATTTGCAATGAATTGCTTGAATATTTGAAATATGATATGCATTAACTGAGAAATATTGAAAATATTTTAAATTAATAAGCGTAAGTCACTCATTTAAAATAATGTCTAAAACATACACCAGTGGTTCATGCCAAGATTTCTGACTTAAGAATTCATGAAAACTAATTTTCATTTTGAAATCTTTTGAGGCTGAGTCTCACAACTCATGCCTCTCTTTTCTGAGGGAGAGGATTATAGTCATGTATTATGATGACCAATGTTAAAAAGAATTTTCAAGTGAAAATTTGAGGAAAGTGAGAAGGAAGCAAAAAATAATCACACTTTTATATATAAAATATATTGCAAGTGACAATATTTGATGCAAAGCAAGCCAAATAATTTAGATAAACGCATTAACCAATTTTAGCAATATTTTTTGTATGTATCTGACTTTTTGGTTTTCAGGAAACAAGTTTCATAGGTATATGCAAGCAAAGGAATTTTTAGCAACAAATGATTGAGAGAATTATTGGTCTAATTAGTATTTATGAAGAGGCACTCTATTTTAGATGGTAAATGTAGTGTAGATCTTTCAGTATTCAACTGAGTGCTGCCTGCTTTCACCTCCTAGGAAACAATGGTGAATCAATAACTCCAGTTCTTCAGTATTTTTCTTTTGACCAAGATGGGAATCAAAATGATCGTAAGAAGATTCATTAGATATGCATGCAAAAACATGAGAGGCCATGAAAATCAATGGTACAGTAATTGCTGTCAATTATTGAAGAGTCAGAGTCTGTAAGAAAAGATGTCTAGAAATTGGTGACTATGGTGACTATGGAAGATAACACTGATATTTTGGTGTTTGCTACTCTTTTCCTATAAACAATTTGCACAAACAAAAAATTTCTATGCTATTCCAAAAGAAAACAAAATAAATAACAACAACAAGAACACAATAATTAAAACCAGAAAGATGGCTTAATGCTTAAGGACCTGTGGTTGAAAACCCAACCCAGTCTAAGGAACTATCTATGGATTAGGTTGGCTTGTGGTCACATGTGTGTTTGTGAGATATTCTTTTTTCTCTTTTCATTTTTTTATTAAAAATTTCCACCTCACGGCCTCCCATTTCCCTCCCCCTCCCCCTACTCCTCTCCCTCTCCCTCTCCAGTCCAAAGATGATGGAGAAGGGTCTATGTGTTACTTTCATTGGTTAATTAATAAAGAAACTGCTTGGCCTTTGATAGGACAGAAAATTAGGTAGGCGGAATAGAACAGAATGCTTGGAAGAAGGGAAGTGAAGCAGACACTATAGCTCTTCTCTCCAAGATGGACACAGGTTAAGATCCTTCTGGGTAAGCGACAACCTCATGGTGCTACACAGATTATTAGAAATGAGCTAATCAAGATGTGGGAATTAGCCAGTAAGAGGCTAGAGCTAATGGGCCAAAGAGTGTTTAAAAGAATGCAATTTGTATGTTGTTATTTCGGGTGTAAAGCTAGCTGTGCAGGAGCTGGACAGGGACATAGCCCACAGCTCCTCACTACACAAAGAGCAGTCAGGGTTCCCTGCCCTGTGTGAAGTCCAAGGTCGCCCCCCCCTACATTCAGGTCTAGGAAGGTGAGCATCCAAACAGGCTAGGCTCCCACAAAGCCAGTACATGCAGTAGGATCAAAACCCAGTGCCATTGTCCTTGGCTTCTTATTAGCCCTCATTGTCAACCATGTTCAGAAAGTCTGGTTTGATCACATGCTCCATCAGGCCCAGTCCAGCTGGCCTTGGTGAGCTCCCAATAGATCAGCCCCACTGTCTCAGTGAGTGGGTGCACCCCTCACGGCACTGACTTCCTTGTTCATGTTCTCCCTCCTTCTGCTCCTCATTTGGACCTTGAAAGCTCAGTCTGGTGCTCCAATGTGGGTCTCTGTCTCTATCTCGATCCATCGCCAGATGAAGGTTCTATGGTGATATGTAAGATATTCATCAGTATGGCTATAGTATAGGGCCATTTCAGTCTCTCTCTCCTCAGCTGCCCAAGGATCTAGCTGGGGACATCTCCATGGACACCTGGGAACCCCTCTAGAGTCAAGTCTCTTGCCAACCCTAAGATGGCTCCCTTAATTAAGTTATGTGCTTCCCTGCTCCCCTATCCACCCTTCCTTTATCCCAACCATCCCATTCCCCCAAGCTCTCCCCATCCTCCCCTTCTCACTTTTCTCTCCCCATTTCCCCTTACCCCCATCCCACCCCACCCCCAAGTTCCCAATTTTGCCTGGCAATCTTGTCTACTTCCAATATACAGGAGGATAACTATATGTTTTTCTTTGGGTTCACCTTCTTATTTAGCTTCTCTAGGATCACAAATTATAGGTTCAATGTCCTTTATTTATGGCTAGAAACCAATTATGAATCCAGCCAACATAGTTTTGTGCCATGGTCTTATCAATTCTGAGAAACAGCGTTTCTTTGAGTTAGCCACGACGGGAACACGCTGTCCATACATGAACAGGGAGGCCATGCTCTAGGACATCCAACTCCTCAGAGCAGCCATCCCGCGGTGTGACCCTGTGTTTAGTCCCTATCGCTCAGAAATCAGAGCCTCACTCTCTTAGTAACGACGTACTAATGAGGAGGGGTGTGTTTTTGGTGACAGATAGCACCTCCACCTTTCTGTTTCAAACCACGTATGCTCTGATCGAAGCCATCACCTAGTATACGAAGGCTGTTTATACGTTAGTGTCTCTGTATCAACAATATACAAATATAATTGGGAAAATGAATTCACAGGAGGAAGATGAAGTGTGTCAGGTGATTATAGGAGCCAGAGTTGAGATGACTTCAAAACAGCAAGAATACTTGAAGCTGGAAACCACATGGATGACTGCAGTTGGCCTGTCAGAGATGGCTGCGGAGGCCGCCTATCAAACTGGTAGGTAAAGGGCTGGGTTTTTGTTGTTTCTTACTTTTAATGTAGTTGTTAACTGAGGACTTTAGACTGCCTGATTGATGATAGAAATATCTCTTAGAGCAGTGGTTCTCAACCTCGTCCTGTGACCCTTTAATCCAGGGCCTCGTGTTATGGTGGCCCAAAACATAAATTTTTGTTGCTTCTTCATAAATTTAATGTTGCTACTGTTATGAATCATAATGTAAACATTTGATATGTAGGAAATCTGCTATGTGACCCCCCAAAAGGGGTTGAGAACCATTGTTTAGAGGTTTCCCCATTTCTGTGTTGTATGTATATATGGTCTCAAATAGCCTCGGCTAGCCTCAGACTTACTATATGTAGAGCAGGCTGTTCTCGGCCAGGCCAAGTTGCCACATGAAGTCCTGATGTTTTGTCTGTGTTCACAGAAGTCAGGCTGTGAGTCTGGAAAAATAACTAGTTAAGCTGCCACAGAATGTTGCTAATAGCTCTAAGGGTTTCCTTCCTCCTTTTCCGTGTGATCTTAAGCCTGTGTGCCCCTTTAAATAAAACGGAGAGATGAGTCAGTGGAGCACTTCTCTGCTCGGGAGGGCCAGGGTGGCACTTTGTAGGCACTTTTGGGTCGTGGCGCTCCTTTAGCATGGAGCTAGTCATGCCACTCGACGGCTGCAGTTAGGAAGTGGCCAACGTGAAATTAAGCCTTGCTTCATTTCTCCTCGAATACAAATGTTAGAGCTGGATATGGTGGCTCGTGTCTATAATCCTAGTTCTTGGGAAGCTGATGCAGGAGGATGTCTGTGAATCTGAGACTAGCCTGGGCTACAGAGCCTTGACGAGAGAGAGAGAGAGAGAGAGAGAGAGAGAGAGAGAGGGAGGGAGGGAG
>NW_004949098.1:5104020-5108927 GCF_000317375.1 Microtus ochrogaster
ACTTCAAAACAGCAAGAATACTTGAAGCTGGAAACCACATGGATGACTGCAGTTGGCCTGTCAGAGATGGCTGCGGAGGCCGCCTATCAAACTGGAGCCCATCAGGCCTCTATAACTGCCAGGAATCACATCCAGTTGGTGAAGTCGCAGGTGCAGGAGGTGCGCCAGCTCTCCCAGAAAGCAGAAACCAAGCTGGCTGAAGCACAGACACAAGAATTGCACCAGAAAATCCGGGAAGCCGGTGATGAGACAGCTGACCAGGAAGAGGAGGCCTACCTGCGGGAAGATTGAGGCCTTGAGCCTACTGCCCTATCTGCCCACTCAGTGTGGAAAGCGGGTGAAGGCATCCACCTGGTATCACCCCAAGTCTGCGGAGACAACAGGCTCTGCCCTTGCCAGTCAGGAAAAAAAAAAAAAAAAACAGGATAGCCAAAACAATCTTACATAATAAAGGAACTTCTGGAGGCATTATCATCCCTGACTTCAATCAGAGCTACAGTATTGAAAACAGCTTGGTATTGGCATAAAAACAGAGAAGTCGACCAATGGAATCAAATAGAAGACCCATATTTTAACCGACAAACCTATGAACACCTGATTTTTTTTTATAAAGGAGCTAAAAGTATACAATGGAAGAAAGAAAGCATCTTCAACAAATGGTGCTGGCATAGCTGGATGTCAACTTGTAGAAGAATGAAAATAGATCCACATCTATCACCATGCACAAAACTCAAGTCCAAATGGATAAATGACCTCAATATCCATCTGAACACATTGAACCTTATAGAAGAGAAAGTGGGAAGTGTTCTACAACATATGGGCACAGGAGACCCACTTCCTATATATAACCCCAGCAGCACAGACATTAAGGGCAACATTGAATGAATGGGACCTTCTGAAACTGGGAAGCTTGAGATATTCTTAATTGGTTTGACGTGGGAAGATTCACCTTAGATCATCATTTTATCAGTTGGTGCCTGGATTGAGTGACCTAGAGAGAGGAAACTAAACTTTGACCTAATGTTTGACTTTGCTGTTCTTTTCTCTTGACTATGGATGTGATATGATCATTTCTGTCAACATTCTGCTGCTGTGATTTCCCTGATATAATGGATTTAAATTTGGGCTTGTAAGCTGAAACAAACCCCTACTCCATTAAGTTGCTTTGTCAGATATATTCCAAAGACAGTGTACACTGTTATAAGCATAAGAACTATTGTGGGACAATGGTTTGTACCCTGTAAAGATCTGTCACTTGTATTGGTTTAATAAAATGTTTATTGGCCAGTATCCAGGCAGGATGTATAGTTGTGGCAATCAGGCAGGAAGTATAGGCAGGGTGACCAGAAAAGGAGAATTCTTGGAAGAGGGAAAGCTCAGTCTGCAGTAGTCACCCAGACACAAGATGAGAATGCCTTACTGATATAGGTACCAAGCCACGTGGTTAACACAGACAAGAATTATGGGTCAATGTAAGATGCAAGAATTAGTTAATAAGAAAGACTGAGCTAATAGGCTAACCAGTTTATAATTAATGTAGGCGTCTCTGTGTTTCTTTGGGATTGAACAGCTGTAGGACCTGAGAGGACAAAAATCTGTCACTAAAGAACCTGAGTTCAGATTCCAGAACTCATATAAATACCTATGTGTGACCACTTGCTAATTCCCAGTGCTACAGAAGAAGGGAAAGGGCATACAAGAAGATTGATCAGACTTGCTAATCATTAGCCTGGCTGTATGAAAGAGAGAACTGGTGTTAAAGGTAGAAGATAATATAGAGTAAGTGTGTACGGCACCTGATGCCCTTCTCTGGTCGTCAAGAACATATACCCATACATGTGTAGTGCATATACCACTTTCATACATATCATCCATAGCCATGTAATAAATGATTTTGCATTTGACACTTAAATGGGGTGAAAACTGTTGCTATTTTTTTTTAATAAGTGTTAAAACCATGATGTTAAGTTGAAAATTTCTGGTAATGGATCTTATAATTATTGTACTGAAACCTATGAAAATTCTACATACAGTGTTCAGTCTTTAGGAAGTTATATGAATACCTCAACAGTGTAGGGGTATTTATACTTTATCTCATTTTTCACATATTTTGTCTTGGTAAAGTACTTTGTTCATCTGTGTAATTATCCAGCTATGAAAGTGATACTATAACATAATTTATTTGAAGTTAAAAAGGCACATTTTTGTCTGCATTGCTGTTTATTTTTAATGGAAATTTCCACTGGAATGAATGCTTTGAGTTTATTTGGGTCAGAAGCTGGGTTCGTAGACTTAGCATCCATTATGTGTACTTTAGAAAGTGCTAAGACATGAGAATTGTGGTCTCTTTCAGTCCATTAATGCATGGTTCTCGGACAGCTTAATGCATATGCTCTTTTAGCTGAAATTTTAAAATCTGAGGCTAGTTAAAGCGATTGTTCTTAGCAGATGGAATGAGTGTGGGGAAAATTGTACCATGTTCCAAATTACCTAAAATAAGTCACTTACTGCATAATTTACTACAATTTAATCTATACATTTATATTTCTATACAGCATATTGAAGATCATAAAGATAAGAAAGTACATCTTACAGCAATATTCAAATCAACATGATTGGAACTCTGAACTAATTATAAGCATTTATTTATTTTATGAATACCAGAAGATTTGACAACCTGAGAATTCCCTAAAACTTCTGGGTGTTTGCAACTTAAAAGTTTCAATACCAAATAAATATATACTAAATCTGAAAGCCTTAAGAACATATTCTTACTTTACTATTATCATACACAGCATTATAATTTTCTTCTTCTTACTCATTGAACTTTTTTTAAACAATGATGTGGTATTTATATGAAAAACGCAACCTGGGCACAGAGAATGCAGACATGTATGCCAAGGCTTCTTCAGTGTCAATGGAACGCATAGAGAACAGGAAGTGGGGATCAGAGCACCAAGGGACAATCTAAGAGCCCTGTGATGCTGGGAAGTCCCATTCACTAACCAAAATCAGAACGTTTTTCTTTCCTAAGAAGAAAAATGGAAATATTATACTTGTCTTATCTGTTGTAATATGAGCGGTGGGGCTGCGTACCCGGCACCCGGCCGCCCGCATGGCTAGCTTATGCCCCGAAATAATTACACGGAAACTGTATTCTTTTAAACACTGCCTGGCCCATTAATTCCAGCCTCTTATTGGCTAGCTCTTACATACTGATCTAACCCATTTCTAATATCCCTATAACACCACGAGGTGTCTTACCAGGGAAGATCTTAACCTGCGTCTGTGTCCAGTGGGAGAATCATGGCGACTCCTGACTGGGCTTCTTTCTCCCAGCATTCTGTTCTGTTTACTCTGCCTACCTAATTTTATGTCCTATTAAAGGTCCAAGGCAGTCTCTTTATTTAACCAATGAAATTAACACAAAACAGAAGACTCTCCCCATCACTTATCCTTTGGGATCCTTGGCTTTACATATAAAATTTTAATGGTGTTAATATTACAAATGTGTTCTTGAGAGTTGTCAGCTTTTATCTCTATATCACTACCTGTTATAGTCTGGATGGAAGTGTTTCCTAGAAGGCTCTTGGGTTTGTACACTTGTTTCTGCAAGATGGTGACACTGTTTGGGCTCTTATGGAGCCTTTTGGAAGGAAGGCATAACTACAGGAAGTGAGATAGTGGAGTGTGTGTGTGTGTGTGTGTGTGTTTGTGGGTAGGAGTGGGTGTTGGGGATGCTTAAGATTTACAGCCCAGGCCAACTGTCATTTATCTCTCTGCTTCCTGTCCCACCCACATGTGAACAAGCTGCCTTGTTCTCAACAGCCACAGATGTAGTTCCATCCTGCCCCCATGCTTTCCATCCTGTGATGGACTGGACTCCTTACATTGTAAATTAAAACCAATCTTTCCTTTTATAACTTCCTCCTTGTCAGGTACTTGGTCAATTCAACAAGAAAAGCAACTGATATATTACAGTATTATGCTTTAGTCCGAGTACTCAAAACTATGGTGCATTTTATATTATATATTGAATTGGTGTGCTTTGTAATCTTCACTCTCTGTGCCAGCCTTGTACATCTTCAGCACATTCCAATTGTATTTATCTCAATCTCTGTGAACTATATTTAATCTGGGAATGGACTTGGATTAATTATCCCATAAACGTTTTATTGGACTAATTCCTTTAAAAACTTAATTATGAAACCTAGTGAGTATTGTGTAAATTCTATAAAGTACCACTTAAAGATGTCCAGAAGCAAAATACATAATTGGTTTCTTTCTTTCTCTTCTTTTCTTTCTTTCTTTCTTTCTTTCTTTCTTTCTTTCTTTCTTTCTTTGTTTCTTTTGTTCTTTCTTTCTTTTTTCTCCTTTCATTCCTTTTTTTGGCTTGATTTTGCCTAATTAACAAAATAAAGCAAAGAGATTTATTGTATAAAGTATGAATTTTAAATTAGATAAATGCATTCTTCCTCACTTTCAATTGAAATGACAACCCAAAATTCAATTTTCTTAAAAAGTAATTACAGGGGCGGGAGAGATGGCTCAGCAGTTAAGAGCACTGACTGCTCTTCCAGAGGTCCTGAGTTCAATTCCCAGCCACCACATGGTGGCTCACAAACACCTGTAGTGAGATCTGGTGCCCTCTTCTGGCCTGCAAGCAGGATACTGTATACCTAATAAATAAACCTTAAAAAAAATAATTACAGTCTTGCATGGCCATAGGGAACTTGCCATCTGTTTCACTTAACTGTTGGTTCATAAATATCCAAGTTCAAATCTAATAGTTAAATACAGCATTGTCCATTTTAGTGTCACTACTGTTTTTTTATATTTATTTATTTATTTATTTATTTATTTATTTATTTATTTATTATGTATACAATATTCTGCCTGTGTATATG
>NW_004949098.1:5109027-5122558 GCF_000317375.1 Microtus ochrogaster
TGAGCCACCATGTGGTTGCTGGGAATTGAACTCAGGACCTTTGGAAGAGCAGGCAATGCTCTTAACCACTGAGCCATCTCTCCAGCCCCTGAGTGTCACTACTGTTTAAGGGGTGGGCTGAGCACCACTAGGGAATTTTCAGTTTGAGTTTTATACATATTCAGTAAGACAGCAAGGGGACGATGGTTGTTTGAAGAGTCTCTCAGATAGAAGTCTTGGACCTGGGATAGAAATTGGAGAAGCTGAATAAACTTACAATACCTGAGGCCTTCCTTTATCTTGTCCATTCAAATGACTCAGGGTAGCAAATTCAAGCTATCAGGGCATGTGTGATAATGGTTCACTGTTTCAAGGGCCCATGCTCCATTGGAATATATGACACAGGATAGATGAATCTACTTTTAGGACCAATGATTCAGTGGCATACAGCATAGTCACTGAAACCCATCCAGATTCATCAGGTAGACAATATGACTTTCTTCTTAGGGAATTCACTAAAACTCAGAAGTGAATGAGAGCTGAATATAAAGGTGTGGTCACTTGGGTAAGTGTAATCTTCTGTATCCTTTTTATGCCAGAAGCCACTTCCCAACACATAGGCAAGATTGGATAGAGGGGAACCAATCACAACAACAGATGACTCAACACCTGGCATTATCAGGTTCCACAATCAGATGCCCCAGTCTCTTTGATTGAGTTCATAAGCATACGCTTGTGTGGATGTAGCTTAAGTAATTTGGGTTATACTAAATTCATTCGTAAGAAAGCACTTAAATTACAAAGCTCAACATCAATATATTAAGAGGAACACGAGACTGTAGTTTGAAAGTTGGTCAGTAACTTTTTTCAATTGTCATTGAAAAGAGTCCAAAAAGCTAAGGAGCAAACAAAACACTAAAAGACAGCATTTTCAGTTTTTGTAACACCAAGACCTCCTAAGAGAAGTACAACTTTCATTTGCTATATTGAAAAATGAAACTCATGGAACACAAATTAGCATCATATTTCCAGGCTAAGAAAATAACTTAACAGTAAAGACCATTGCCTGCTCTTGCAGAGGACTGGTGTGTGTGAGTCCAGACCTAGGAGATCAAGGGCCCTCTTCAGGTCTCTACAGGGACTATGTGCATATATTTAACAATTATCACTAGGTAGTCACATACACACATAAAATTAATTATATATAATACTTAATATGTATGCTTTTTCAAAAGTTTAGATTTACCAAAATGCTCTTTTGAAGTGAAGAAAATTGAAACATCTATTTTTAACATGATTTGCAGAGGTACAGTGTGTAAGCCACTAAGTCCTGTTGAATATGATCTAAAGATAAAAGATGTGTAAAAGTTAGTGCTATGTCACTTTGGTAAAACTGTTGAGACATTTGAGATAGTTTCATGCTTGAAGCCCAGACATTAGCTTAAACTCCCCAGAGTCTTAGTTGAATTAACTGCTTATGTATTTCTTTAATTCTATTTTTTCTTTTGAAATGGCAGGTTGAAACTATTTCCTTAACAGAAAAATTGTGAAAATAAAGATCTAATTTATGAAATTGGGTACCACACACCTTACACAACATAGATATACAAACATACCCATTGAATGCAGATTGATTAATACATTGTCATTTCTGTGGCCTATTTTTCTTTTGTTTTCAGTTTTACTTTGAGACAGAATCTCACCAAGCTGCTCATGTTGGTGTCAAACATGATCTTCCTGCCTCAACTTGCCAAGTAGCCAAGTAAAATTTTAAAGGGTTTTCCCAATACTAGTGAAATATAAGTTAGATGAAAAAGCAAGTTGTTCACATTTAAGAACCCAGATTATTTTGGTTTCAAATAGAGCAGGTGTACTAGTTTAGACACAATAGAATTCTGGAAAGCCAATTGATCTTTTTTTCCTAATTATTGTATTGTAGTCTCTGTTTACAACATCCAGGTTTTTATAGATTTGTGTTTTTAAGATTCACTTAATCTTTTTGTCTATATGTGTGCTGTTCTGAGGGTTGATATACGCATATGCATGCAGATGTCCATGGAATGTCAGAAGATGGCATTGGATTCACAAGTGCTGAAGTTATACATGGTAGCGAGCTACCTGATGTAGGTGCTGGCAGCTGAAATCAAGTCCTTCCAGTGTCCTTAACCACTAAGAAATCTTTCCGGCCCTTTCTGTGATCCTTTACAATCTTTTTAATTTTCTCATTTTGTTGGGGAAGGGTCTTATCATTCTAATACTTCTATACTTAAATGAATTTTTGTTCTTTATTCTCAAAAACATGCCATCATTTTTCAGTTCCCATCTTAATAGAACATTACTGACTGTGAGAGAAAGCCTTCCCTAGGCCATTTTTAGAGCCAAGAGAAGGGCCCATTTATTATCTGGTGGCAGTCCTTGAAAGTGAAGCTTTTAATCGTCTCTATCATTAATGGCAGCAACAACAACCTAGAAGACATATTACATATGCCAAGCTAATCTACTTAGAGAAGGTAAAACCAATGTTAGCAATTTGAACAAATTAAAAGAAAAAGTGGTTTCTTTAAAACTGAAAATTACAAAGGAGAAGAAGTCATTTTGGCTTAATATTCAAATAGTATGATCCATTAACACTGAATCTTCTCTTGATGAAATCTTAGAACAGTTGGTGATGGAAAGAGGAAAAACTCTTGATATGTAAGTTTTTTTCTTAATAAAAGTGGATTGCAAATAATTCAGTTATAAAAAAAATTGGGAGAAGTAATGACTTAGCTTAAGTGTTTTAAGTAATTAAGCCACTGAGTAATGTGTTTTCATCTGATTAAAACTAATATAAATATTAAGCATTGATATGGCATGCATTTTTATATTTGTTCATGTCCATATTATTATTTATTTATTACTTATTTTGGTAATGGAATCCAGAGAAAATTGACTAATCCACTGACTAACACCTATATAGAAAACAAATTAATATTAGAGCTTTTACTATGCATCTTATTTACTTTTGTATTGCTGTGACAGTACACCAAAACTACAGGGAAAAAAAGTTAGTGAGAATTGCAGCTACAGAGGATGAGCCTACAACCATGGCAGAACAGCAGCAGCAAGGATGTCACTGGAGTCATAGGTGCAAACTTACGACTTGGTCCACAAGCAGGAGGCAATGGAAACTAACTGGTAATAGTGTGGGCTTTTTGAAACCACCAAGTCCACCCCAGTGAAACACCTCCTCCATTAAGGCCACACTTCCTAATCCTTCCTTCAAAATACCATCAACTGGGGATTAAGCATTGAAATATATGAAGTGTAATTTTAATTCAGACCACCACAACATATTTGATGAAAGTAACAGTAAGAATCTTTTGAAGTAAACAAGAAGACCCTAACAAACAACAGTAGAGTAATATCTTAATATCAAGTTTAATAACTGAATAGTGATGGACAACCTAGGCCTTCAGCTATAGGAAGAGCAGAGTAGTTTTCAGAAAGCATAAAAGTGAGAAAAGGAAGAAAATTATGATATTTTCCCAAGATAGTAGTGTTTTATTTTTAGAGACCTATATTTTATGCCACTTGTTTTCCAGATAATAATTTTAAAATTTATTTATTTTTTTATGTGTGTGTGTATGTCAGTGGGTGTTATCTGTATGCATGTCTGTGTACCATGTGTGTGCCTAATCATCAGAAGAGGGCATCAAATCTTTGGAACTGCAGTTACCAGTAACTATGAGCCACCATATGTGTTTTGGCAGCAAAGCCCTGAACCTATTCAAGAACATCATGTAATTTTGACCACTCAGTCATCTCTCCAGTCTCAGATGTTATTCTTTTTTTTAGGGCACATATTCAGAAAGAAGACATTTTGTGTCCCCATACACCTCAGAGTCTAAAATTGAAAGCAGAACCTAAGCAATAGTATCTAACAATAACCAGATTAACTTGCCAACCTCCTGGATTATGATACAGAAAGCATGAGAAATGTACATTTTGACAGGGTGAACATTTACTAATGGTCCTCTGCATATTTTTATTTAAATGAAGATTTGGCAGCTAGGCTGGCTGAGTGTGGTGACAAGGAGGAGATTGATTTGTGATGTTGTCAGTGTAGATGGGACAGAAATGCTGCTAGAAGAAGGAAGCTCCATGTGGAGGCGGAGGGGAAGGGAGAAGACAGGAAGAAGGAACTGAGTGACTGACATGAGCTTTGAATAGCAAGCTGGTGGAACCCAGTGAGAGTGCAAGCTTTGTGAATGTGCTAAATGTTTTATCCTTGCATAGAGGAGAGGAAAAAACTTGGACAAGGTATAATGCAATGTATACTTTAAGAACACATCCTTCCTGCAATCAGGTGGCTAGTGCATGAAACAAAAGGAAGTTGGACGTATATTGTAGCAATACAGTAACAAGGTGATTGGTATTGTGGTTATGGAGATGTAGGCATACAGAAGAAAAACTTGGACTAATTGAGGAGTATGTGCAAGGAAGATGAGCTATTGATTGCAGAAGGAAACTGAATAGAGTCTGAAAATATCCATTTGGTAAATATAATGTCTGGAAGATTATGCAGTATTTGAAAGGAAGATTATTATATTAAGTGCAGTTGCACAGCACTTTAAATGTATAATGCTGTGAACATCAGATGATCAAGAATTAGTAAGAGGTAAAAATGCTAATTAAGATTATATAAAACAAACAATGCATTCAAAACCATAAAATACAAATTATCCTATTAAAATGAATAAATATAAAAAACATGAAGACATAATGCAAGGCAGTGATGAACACAGATATTTAAGTAAAGAAATGAAAACTTGGGCTGGAGAGTTGGCTCAGCAATTACTAGCACTGGCCGCTGTTGCAGAGGACCTGCGTTCAATTCTTAGCACACACATGGTGGCTCACAATCATATGTAACTCCAATTCCAAAGGATTTAACATGGTCTTCTTTCATCTGCAGGCAGGAGGCCTTCAGACAATGTACAAAGATCTATTCAGACCAAACACACATGCACATAAAAGATAAATAAATATAAAAAATAAACATAAAGATGAAAACCTAAAAGTAAATATAGTATTTAAAGAAAAATAAAGTAGTAATCTATAAAAATTAATAACAGCATACTTTAAAAAGGGGGCAACTGTTTATCATGCTGCTTTTGAAATTTTTAAATTTTATATTTTAATTTGGTTTATACAAAAGAAGTCTCTTTGTATCCATGAATTTTATAACATGGAAGTTCCTGGTAACATTTAGAAAACAAAGCAAGCTTATTGTTGGAGAAAAAGGCCTGATTATCTTAATTTGATAATGAGATACTAAACAACACTGGGACATGCATGTGATGTAAGCATAATGTGGCATTCCCCTCTGTATGCTGTGAAACCATTGGTTAATAAAGAAGCTGCTTTGAGCCTATTGCAGTGCAGAGGAGGGCATAAGGAGAGTTCCAAGCAGATAGAGGAGGAGAGAGTAGGTGGAGTCAAAGAGAAGCCAAGTATCTGCCACAATTGACAGAAGCTGAACGCTGAATGGAACCTTACTGATAGGCCACAACCACGTGGTGATACACAGACTAATATAAATGGGTTAATTTAAGATATAGCAACTGGCTAGCAAGATGCCTAAGAGATTGGGGCAAGCAGTATTTTAATTAGTACAATTTCTGGTTATTATTTCAGTCTGGGAGGCCAGGAAATGAATGAGTCTCCTCTGGTTACATAAGTAAACATTTCTTTGAAGGAATTCAACTTATAAATAAGCAGAGAAGAAGAAACAACAAAGAGAATAGGTAGTGTAGTGCATTTTAGAGGCTTTAGACAACACGGTGTCTTCAGTAGCCAAGCAAAGGATTGAGGAAAGAATGCAGCTTAGGATAAAGACAAGCTGAGCAGAGCTGATTGAAACCCCAGAGAGAAAGACAAGTTGGAGCAGAGAGCAGCTATATGTGTGTGTGTGTGTGTGTGTGTGTGTGTGTGTGTGTGTGTGTGTGTGTGTGTGTGTACAGTCAGAGGAGGCCTTTCAAAATAATTGAAATGCAGGTGGTTTTTGCCTTTGAGTGGAAGAAAAAAAAAAGCCTTCCCTCATAACATTTGTATATTAGCTGGAGTCAAAGAACACAGTGAATGCCTCCTTCAATATGACAGCAACACACAAAGATAATAAAGAATATAAATAATGAATAATGTACTGGATATACTATAAGATTCAGCGAGAAAGACATATCTATGAAAATACTATATTCTCTGTAGCACTTTTATTTATTGTTTTTTGAGAATTCCATGCAATGTACTTTGATCATACTCATGCCCCCTCCCACTACTCCTCTTAGATACAACTCCTGCCCTCAACTCAAACAAATTCACGTCCTCTCTTTTAGTTCCAAATTTAGGTCAATTGCATGCTACCTATATATTGGGTGTATGTCCTTCCACTAGGGCATAATAGACCTACTAGGGGTCGCACCCTTAAAATGACTGTCTCTTTCTCTGCTTCTCAGTTGGAAGAACTACCAGCCTGTTTTCCCTCTCTGACTTGATATTGAACACATTGTCACAGGTGTTGTGTGTTCATGTTTGCAACTGTCATTTTATGTGCAGAAAATGCTATTTTCTTGTAGTCACCCACTGCCTATGCGTCTTACAGGTTTTCTGGCCTCTCTAAAAAAAGACATCTGTGTCACACCTGATTCTCCAAAGACTCAGGGATTGATGCTATATTTTTTCAAAGAATTCAATAAAAATTTGAATTAAATGCTTAAAAGGACATGAAAATTGAAGTCATAAAGATACAGAACTAAAGAGAATACATTATCACCATGCTAGAAACAGTAAACATTAAGATGAAGGAAAAGTTTATCTAACATATCTTAAAGTTGAAATTTGCATCTCTTACATAGAGATAAATTTTTGTCATAATCATATGAAATATTTACATTTTCTCATTTCTGTGAAAAATAACTGCAATTTCTTAAGAAATGAAGTTTTATTTTGGCTTATGATTTAAAGTTCATTACGTAGAGGAGGCATGGTGTTGGGATGTTGTGGTATCTAGGAAATAGAGAGGGGTAAATACAGAAATAAATGACTTTCTACATTTTTCTTTGTTACTCGGCCTACCACTCAGTCTGATGGTGCTGTTCATATTTACGATGTGTTTTTCCATCTCAGTTAAATCTTTCTGGAAATACTCAGAGGTGTTTCTCCTCAGTGACTGTAAATCTAGTCAACAATGGAAATTAGCCATCACATAGCCCCATATCAATTGTACTATAAGGATAACATGGCCATACATAATATGAAAGATTGCATTAATATATATAATCCAGCCATTGGAAAGCATGTATATCTGGATTAATTGCCCAATAGATGACATTTCAAAATATTCACAAGTAATCAAAGACCAAACAATTTAAAAAAATCCATGAAGTTAAAGGCTAAGGAAATGGCTCAGTGGAACAGGTACTTACCACACAGTAAGAGGAATCAAGGTTCTATTTCAAAAGTCCACATAGAAGTTAAATGCAAAAACACCTGTCTGTTACCCCAGCTTTCCTACAGAGAGATGAGGGTCAGAGACAGGAGAATCACTGAAATTTAAAAGAGCAAATGCCTAGCATAGGCAGAGGTAAACAATGTACTTTGTCTTTTACAATGGCATAGACAAGGATGGGCACCTGAAGTTGTGTTCTGATCTCCACATGTGCACAATGAAATGTGTCATATGTCCACACTCTCACATATCAACACATAAAACATATACTAAGTTTTAAAGAGATACAAATATAAAAGTTCATGATATTTAAAAACTAACAACAACAAAACACCTAGATTCAACTAAAGTAAGGTCCTTCAAATATCAGAAGGCAGATACAGATCTAATTTCACAGGTAAATAATCTGGTTAATGCATGAAAATTTTTAAAAAAATGCTTGAGACAGCTAGGCAAAAAGCAAGCCATTACCCAGGAAAAATAATTGGGTCACTGACATTTTCAGAGCAATTCCTGAGCCAGAGAAAAGTGCACCAGAAAGTGCAAAGTGCTGATGGGAAGAAAATATGAGCAAGAATATTATAGTAGCCAACTTCTTTTTTTTTCTACTTAAACTTTAAAAAGAGACATATTTTTACAAGTAGGAAATAAAGCATCCATGTCAATAAAATGTTCCTTAATTAAACCAAATAAGGGACACTGATGTAGAAAAAACAGGAGTCTAAGATGAGTGACAGATGGCCTGTCTGTGAAATTCCAATAAATAACCTATGGTTGCACTTCCTGTATTTAGAAACGAGACTTGGAGTCTTCTAGTTTCCTTCCTGTTGCTATGATAAAACTTTGTGACTAAAAGTAATTTAAGAGAGGAAAGGGCACAGTCCTTCATTGAGAAGGGCCAGAACATGAGCTCCAGGCATTTGAGGCAGAAACCATAGAACACTGTTTGCTGGTTGGCTCACAGGCTCAAACTTAGCTAAATTTCTTATACATCTCAAGACCATCTGCTCAGGGAGTGGTACGGTGCTACTCACCCTGGGCTGGTCTCTCTTGCATGAATTATAATCAAGATAATTTCTCACAGAGATGCCCACAGGTCAATCAAATCCATCATTGTCTTAATTGAGACTCCTTTCTCAGGTGACTCTAAACTGTCAAGTTGACAGTTAACTAGTACAGATATGCAATGTTTGATTATTGAAAAGATTTATGAACTGCAATCCTTTTTAAAGTGTAACAATGAGAAAAGTCAATTGATAAATCAAAACTTGAGCTAATGAACTTGAGACGAGAAAAATGAGCCAAATCTAGGTTAAAGGACTGGATGAATTTAAAAAGAAAAAAGTAAGTATTAGTCGTGGTTAGGTTTACACAGTAATACACAAAGGGTGGAAACTTCAATAAACATGATTGATAATTCAACAGTGAGTACCAAGGGGGAAGAGCAAACAGACTGAAAGGAGATTCTTTCTGTCATTATACGGTTTTGAGGAGTTTTGTACAAAAACAAGGTGAAGCTAAATGAGAAAAGGCAAACTACACAATTTAAGTAGTCATGCATAGTTATATAATATTATAGGAATATTTTAGTAAGTTTCTCATCTTCAAAACATAATATATATGAGAATATGTACATATACAAATATACATACACACACACACACAGAGAGGTAACATAAAAGCAAAAGGAGGGTTACTGAGTTACTGAGGACAGACAAGGTACCAGTGATGGAAGGAGAGGATTAAAAAGGATCAGAGACTATGCATAAAAACAAGCGATTTCATAATTAAATCAATTATTTTGTGACCTAACTAAAATGAATATTAACTGACAAAAACTATATACACATGCTAATTCACTACCTAATATGTATTCAAATTACATCAATCACATTCATAGAGAACATCACAATAAAACAGAGAACCTGGGTTAGGGTTACAGCTCAATGGCTGAAACAATTGCTAGACAAGGCTGAAGATCAAAAGTCAAATTTGAGGAAAACTTATAAATGCCAGGTGGGTAAAGACATATCTCTATTGTTCAAATTCTTTATACCTCATGCAGTTCTACATGCACACTTTCCCTATATCTTCAAATAAATATCTAGAACTTCACTTAGTTAATGGTAAAATTATTTTCTCTTTCAATGGGAAAGAATACTGATGATTTTTTCTGTTTATTCTTGTATGTAATAATTAGACCTTTTAATATGCATTTAGCTAACATTCTTTATATATCTCTTTGATAGAAACTATTATTTAAAATATATAATTTAATTTTAAATATTTGATTACATAATTTCTAATAAAATATCTCTATTAATCTAAAGAAAGTTTTATGTTAAAATAAGGCAAATCTAGCATTCCTAAAATCAAAATGCACATGCATAGACACATCCCGTTTTCTGATCTATTCTAGTATATATGTCCTGAATATAAAAACAGAATAATCATTCTTGTTCATTCCAAATCAGTCAGGATAGGTGGTCTCCTACCTGTCTCCTGGTCCCCCAAATCTTTCCTGCTTCTACCTTACACTTGGTTCTGTCACTTATGCATCAGAGTGTTCTTTTTGCAAGGAGAAAGAGTGACCATCAGTAGCATCTTTAGACTTCATGATTCCAATGCTACTTGGTGTGGGAGGTCCTTCAAACTACATGCTGCTTTCACTGGTTAATGAAATAAAGAAACTACCCTGGCCTGTTGATAGGTAGGTGGGAAAGATGGAATTCAATTCTGGGAGGAATAAAGAAGAGTCAGAGAAACACCATGGATCCACCTTAAGAGTAAGACATGCTACTAAAACTTAGCCAGTCAGCCACTGCCATGTGGCGATACACAGATTAATAGAAATGGGTTGAACTGAGATGTAAGAGTTAGCCAATAAGACGTTAGAGCTGATTGGCCTAGCAGTGTTTTAATTAATATATTATCTGTGTGATTCTTTTGTTTCTGGGCAGCCAGGACCAACAAACAGCCCTCTCCTTGCAACAACCCAACATGGCACGCTCCAATGTGTGCTAGCTAAGTCCATGTAAAACCTGAGAAAGTTTGGAAAGGAATTCTAGATTAAAAAAAAATTACAGGGTTTAACACAGCTTTTTTCTGTTTTCTGGCAGCATTCCACAACTCCTTTAAGAGAGATTTTCCTGACTCAGCACAGCAGTAGAAAAAAGCAGTGCCATTTCAAAATGCAGGCTTTCTGGGCAAGGCTACCAGCATGACCTCTGACTTGGGCAGGAAGTCTGGCTACAGAGCATTTGAGTTGGGTTTGTAATCATTTTGCTATGGCTTGCTTGATGGCCACATGGACTTGCTGTGTTCCTGGAAGTGGGACAGTACACATGGCTCAAAGGCACAAGCAGCTCAGAAGTACAAGATACTCCACCATTGCTGGACTGGGCAGGGCAGGCAAGCACTACCATATTTGACCTACCAATAAAGCATCTTAAGTTTTTAAGAGGTGCTTATCATTTTATAAAACACTCCTGGACAGTAAACAATTACAGATTCAGAATAGGACAAATTCAGACATAAAAGAACTCTAAATGGGTCACAGTGTTGGATAAATGTATGTAGGCTTGGCAGAAAGAAGAAAAGAAGTACAGAGAGTTGGAAAAGAAGTAAATCATTTTAAAATAGTTTTAAAGAAACAGAGTACAGATAGTCATAGATTAAATGGAGTAAAGAAAAATAAGCCATGTAAAACTGGCAAATTCACAGAGAGTCTGGAATATATATGTGTGTGTGTGTGTGTGTGTGTGTGTGTGTGTGTGTGTGTATGTATTGTGTTTTCTTTGAATTTTTTGACTGTGAAGGAGCTAAGTACAAGGAGACATTTTATTGTATGGGAGGCTAAGCTAAACCAGCATATGTGTTCTAGAGGTATCTTGAGTCAAAATTTTGAGTCTATGGATAAGTTGCATTGGAAAAGAGGTTTTTCTTTTGTTTCTACAGAAGATGAGAACCTGTGGAATACTTCCAGACAAATATGGTTTGATAGACCATGTCTCCCCTGAAAGGTCACCATGTACACATGCACACATAAACACATGTAAACAGGAGTGATTATTGAGAAGATGAAAGGGATTAATGAAAGTGAGAGTGTACCAGTGGGGGAGGATATAATGTAAATACATGCCATGTATGTATAAAAATGTTGTAGTGAAACTCATTATTATGCAAAATGGCCTTATGATAATAAAATCAAATAAGCAAATAAGTGGAATCTGAAGAACTAGTTCAGTTGACAAAGTGCTTGATAGCCTAGTGTGAAGACCTTAGTTTGATCTCTAGAACTCACATAAAACTTGAGTGTTTATAATCCTAGCACCCACAAGTCAGAGGCAGAGGCAGGTGGATCCCTGAAGATAGAGTAACCCATGTTGTGAGTTTCAGGCCAGTGACACAGCCTGGTAAAAAAAAAAAAAACAAGACAGATATGACTGACACCAGAATTTGGCTTCTGGCCTCTATACTCATTTGCACATGCATGCACACATACACACACACACACACACACACATTTGCATGCACACACACACACAAGTAGGTGCTAAATAAAATGAATAAATAGGTAAGAAGTTAAAGCTGTCCTTTAGTCTTTACATATAAACTGATAGAAAGCTGCAAAAATGGGAAGCTTTGTCTTTACCTTGCCCACCGTAGTACTTTGTGTTGACTTATCTGTGAAGCAGGCAGCTCAGTACTGTAACAGTTCCAGAGGCATAGGACAGTCACTCTCCAAGATCAAACCTGCTGATTAGGACACACTTCTGCTCTCTTGTTTTCTTCCCAGATTCCGAGTCACGCAGCAAGGACAGTACAGCAACAGCTGCTTACTCAGTGGCTCTTCATTATCTTTGTCACTTCCATTGCCACAGTGACAGCATCAACGCTCAGGAGCAAGACTCCAGTGGACTTTTGGCTAAAAGGGCCAGGTGTGAATAATCTGCACCAAAGACATCATTTCTCAAACTGAGATCCTCTGCAATATAGAAGGACCAGTTGCTCAGACATTCCCTGGAGATTCAATGTGTTACCACCTGCCCCTACATTCTGCATACCAACATCCTGAACTTGAGATTTTACACTCCAGAGACTAGCTTAGCTCAGTAATGATCATAGGCTTTAAGTGACTTGAGATCACAACTTTTTATTTCTTTAGACTTCGTTTAAATCTAAATGGTTTCTTTGTAAATGACAATATTCTTATTGAGAAGAATATCATACTTTAAAAGTTTAAAATTACAAGTCATTAAACAAAGAACACACTCTAAATAACCTTGATTATTTTTTTAGTAATTGATCTTCAAAATTTAGTCATGCTACATTAAGACTATTCATATTTACCCTAAACTGATTTTTCTTTCTACTTGCTGAGTTTTTTATTTATTATTCCTTTGTTACCAACTTTATTTGAAGTTAAAACTATTTGAAAATATCAAAGTATCTAATTTGTTATAGAAATATCTAATAACACTGTGTATTTTGTTCCAAACGTTGGCAAAGGTCTGGTGATTCCACTTTCCTCTATTAAATGTTAAAGAAAACATGCATAGTAAGTACTTACTCTCCAGATAATATATTTGAAAATAAAAGTTTCCAGAAATGTGTGTCCCTTCTTGCTATGTGTGGAAAAGAATGAAGACCTACCAAAACTCCAGTCTAAAGAGATTGCTCAGTGATTTAAAGGTGCTTGCTGCCCTTCCAAAGGAATGAGTTCAGTTCCTAGCACTCACCCAGGACAACAACCCTCTGTAAGTCCAGTTACAGGAATCCCAGTGTCCTCTTCTGGTCTCTGCAAGAGTACATATACATCACATGCATACACACACACACACACACACACACACACACACACACACGAGCGCACACACACAAACATATTATTAAAATAAATATCGAGTTGCTGAGGAATCCCATCTAGACGGGCTATCCACCCAGAGCTGTGAGTGCCTGCCTACCAGGCAGGCCTCAGGGTCCCCTGTAAGGGAGCCCGGGAACCTTCAGCTCCTGCACCAGGCTTCCTGTGCTCTTCTGGATACCGCCCCCCCTTGCTCC
>NW_004949098.1:5129103-5172674 GCF_000317375.1 Microtus ochrogaster
CCTGACTGCTCTTCAGACTTGAGAGGGAGGGGGAGAGGAGTGGGGGGAGGGCGGGAGGAATGGGAGGCTGGGAGGAGGTGGAAATTTTTTTTTCTCAATAAAAAAAATGTATTGCTAAAAATAAATAAAATAAAATAATTGCCTTTTTTATGAAATGAACAAAAACTGTTCATATCTTTCTCACTGCATAAATAAAGTTATTCTCAGATGAAACAGATGTCACTAGAGTGCATCCTGCTAATGATACTTAGTATATTTCTGGTATATGCTTCTCTGGATCCATAAATTTTATTTATTCTATCAAAATATTCTTCCCCTCTTAATTCAGTGTATACATAGTCACAGAATAACTACATTGTATTGTCTTAAAATTTTCCAAACATTTTGGTTTTTTTCTTATTTTAATTTTTAAAAATTTTCCTAAATCCTTTGTTGATGGACCAAGCTACAGTCTCACATAATTATATGCAAGATTTGTGCCAAATTATAGCACCTGGAGTTTTATTGATTGCCTATATTCACAATTGGCTCAATCAAAGAGATGCAGAGGGTGAAAAATGACAAAAGGAGTGGTAAACAATCAAACAGCCAGGAGCCATCATTAGCCCATCTTCCTGTTGACTGAAGATCTTACTTTAGTTAACGAGGATGCAGATTAATGATATACAAACAGCTCATCCTTTGTCATTTTTCCAGCTAGGCTTAGAGGGGAAAGGAGCCAACCTAATTATACAAACTGATGGAAACACAGAAGGATTTGGCCAATTATTCTAAGCAACTTTAAAACACCTCAGATGTCTTCAGCTCTGATAAAATGGAAGCTGGAACAAAATAGCACATCACAAAACCACAGTGAGCTGTCCTGGTTTTAATGAGGACTTGAAGCATCTAGTATTTCTGATAAACCCAATATATAAGGCACAGAAAAGAAACGGTTTGCTGTTGGTTTGCAGCCTGTGGAGTTTGATATGAGTTCCCAAACACTTTAAGGTCCATAGAGGTGCAGGGCTTTGTATCTATGTACAGTCATGAATTCACTTAGCAGTCCTGCTATAAACTCACCTGCCTCCATCACCGCCAATCACCTGCTTATGGCCGTAAGTTTCCTTGCTGCCATCTACTTTCTTGCTATTCTTCTTGTTTTGAAGTTAAACTTTTTCTTAGACTGTTGCACACAGTTTATTCTACTTCCCTTCTCACTCCTACCCCATACCGTAGCCTGGGTTTTATCTCCCTTCTTCTCACAGTTCTCACAAACACATTCATGTTCATGTCTATGCTTTCAATGATGTCTTTAAACATGGGTGTCTGTATGCCAGTGGTAAAACCTTTTCTTTCATATGTATAGTAATTGCTTCTGTGAAACATTATGAAATGATATTTTTTTAAACCCCATATTTCTGACTGAGGAAAACTTGTGGTGGTGGATGGTTTGTTTAGTACTGTTGATTTGTTTGAAAGCTTATTTTATTTATTTACTTTTTATTTTTTAATTACATTTTAAAATTTATTTTCAATACCAACCACAGTTTCCCCTCCCTCTTTTTCTATCCCTCACTCCCCCTCCATCTGCTTCTCAGAAAGGATAAGGCCTTCCATGAGAGTCAATAAGGTCTGACACATTCAGGACCAACCCCCCCACCACACACACACACACACACACACACACACACACACACACACACACCAAGGCTAAAAAAGGCATTCTACCATATGGAATGGGCTTCAAAATGCCAGCTTACACACTAGGGTTAGATCCTGGTCCCAGAAACAGAAAAGGCTACAAAATTCATGCCCACCATGCAGGATCCCTAGTTTTCAGTCTCGAGTCTGTGAGCTCTGAAAGTTTGGATCAGCTGTCTCTGTGTGTTTTTCCATCATGATCTTAAACACCTTTGCTTATATAATCCCCCCTCCCTCTCTTTGACTGGGCTCCCATAGCGTGGCCTGGTGTTTGGATGATGATCTCGGTACCTTCTTCCATAAGTTACTGGATGAAGGTTCTATAATAACAGGGTAACCAACAACCTGATATCAGGACAAGGCCATTTAGGCATCCTTTCAACTATTGCTTGGGGCCTTAGCTAGGGTCATCTTTGTGGACTTCTTGGAATTACCCTAGCATCAGATTTCTCCAGCTAAAGGAAAGATGGTGTGGTTAGAGAACAAGGAAAGAGATATCTTGATATAGGAGCCATTATAAATCTAGGGGAATCATATTTCAATACTATAATTTTGTATTATATAATTTTGTCATTAGGTTTCATTTGTAAGATTTTAATATCTTGTGAAGCATAGTCAGTTTATTGCTATTTAATACTTTTTGGCTTACCTGTTATATATAGTTTGTGTATTCTTCCAAATAGAATTCAAAATTATGCAATATTGAAAGAGTTCAGTTTCTCTAGTTAAATAGTGTTTGCTTCTTTTCACTCATATATTTAAAGCTTGGTACAATATTCCTCCTGTTCCTTTTACAGATTTAAAGGACTGTTTCTTTCTTCCTTCATTTTTTTCTTTCTTTGATGGAGTCTCGATTTTTTTCTACCTATTTTTCAACATTTTCATACATGCAAATACTGTATTTTGTTCATATCCATTCCCCATTACCCTCTATTCTTCTCTTCCAGCCCCCATGGATTCTTTCTCTATTATCAATGATAAGCATTATACATAATTATGAGTAATTTCACATAATATAAAATAAACAAGAAATGTTCAATGGGAGAAAAAATAAACATTTGCTTTTTCTATAGGAAAAAAGATGTAACAGGCCCTGATGTCACTGAAATATAAACACAGTTGCTAATCTCAGTGGACCACGAGGTATTAGCAGATACCCCTGCCATTGCTTCTCTTAGGAGCAATTACATCACTGTTTTACATCTAGAATATACACCCTCAAACAATTCCAGTCTTTCATCTCTGGCTCTCCAAGACCAGATGGAGAAGTGGTTCAATAATTGTTCCATGATGAAAAAACTTTGTATTTGGAGATCTTAAAATCAATCTATGTGTAATAGTTAATATGCTATACTATGCAAAATTTATGTTATATGCAATAGTTAATGACTCATAGCTTGTCAAAGTGCTGAGAATAAATAATTGTGGGTGCTCAGCTATAGATGGGTCTTCTATGTCTACCTTCTCCTAGGCAAGTCTCAGGGAACATAGAAGAGGGACAGAAAAAATAGCTACGTATGGAGAGAAAAGCCATGAAATACTGACTTCTTGGTATGATATGGCTGAAAAACATATCTACCCTTTTCTCTGAAAATAGAGGTCATAGTAGATGCCCGTGCCCCATGATGGCCTCTCAGTCTTGATTGTATAGGTATAAGTTGAACGTAGTAGATAATAAAATCATATTAATAAAAAAGATATTGTCAGGATAGAAATTTGTTGGTGAGTTTCATAGGGAGTTTTAGGGAAGGTGGATAATATCAAAATATGTGCAAGTATCAATTTTTCAAATAATAAATAAAGTATTATGTTTTTTAATCTCTACTGTAGTAGATAACCAATTCTTTTACTGCTTCTTTGACTTTATGGTTTGTTGGAATTTAACCAGCTGTTGAGGGAATGAAATTAGTGGTTCAGAAAGATACAGGCCTTTGTAATGTAAATATGACAAGCAGAAACAGTTATATGGATAAACAGTACTTATTCTACTTAGGTTAAAAATATACACTTCAGCTGGTTCCAAACTTAACATGAACTGTAAAATAAGCTCTATATTTTTCCATAGAAGTTTATTGATTAACTAGGGAATTAAATATTTAAAGGGTTACAGGTAAAAATTAGAAAGAGAAGGAATAGCCACTGGGCCATAGTTATGAAACTGTATTTCTATTAAATAATTTTATTAAAGTCATTTCATTAAGAGTCTGAATATTGTTAATTCAAAATACATATTACATTTTAATCAAACTACCTGCTTCCCACTTCTTACTAAGAAATTTATATTCTGACTATATTTTGAGGGCAGTTAAGACCCAGCTAAGCTCTCAAATGTAATAAGCATTAGGAAATTGTCCTGAATAATTCATGTTAATTATGCTGAACCAAACACTGCAGTTTGGAAAACGTATTTCCCACTAAAATATGTTTGCCTTAGAGAAATTTCCTAATTGGTTACTGTCTTCCCTTTTTATCATAAGACCACTGGACCCTGGGGAGAATCAGAAGCACCAGTCATGCCCAGATTCTAAGATATCACCTTTCCATCATCATCATCGCACAAGCAGCAGTAGTCCCGTCAGTAGTCAGTTCTTCTCTATATCATAAGTAATCCACTAACAGTCATCGTTGTATACAGCTCCTTAAGGTTATACTCCGCTTACGTCTGAGTTTTGTACATAGATTCTACCCAATCCAAGACTTTCACAGCACTAACCTTACACATTCTTTGTTCTGTTGTTAACTCAGAAGTGCATCTGCTCTCCCATTGGTCTGGAAGAGCACCAGTGATGGTTGCTGTGTCAGATGCAGTCCTCCAATTCCCCTCACTTTTTGTTTTCACTTTAATAATCAGGCTTTCTTTGTAACCCAGGTTGGCCTTGAACTCCTAGCAATCCTCCCGCTTCTCTCTCCCAAGTGCTAGGATTAAAGATGTGAGCCACCACACCCAGTTTGTCCTTTTTTTTGGATTATCTCTTGCAATTTGCCCATTCTGGGTGCTTCTTCATGTGCAAACAGGACTATGAATTCTGGTTAGTCATCAACCTGACTTTATATTATTTTGTTATCAATTTATTTCTTCTATTCCACAGTTGCAGGTCATTTTCTGTCATAATGATATTTTTTTGTCACAGATAAACTTCTTGAACATACAGATTTAAATCTTGGAAATAATTTTTTACAACTTATATTTAGTATTTTGAATTATGGATATGTGCCTGTCTGTGTATAGGTATGTGTATATTGAGTTCACATCAGATTCTCCTGAGACGTAGATGTAAGGGTTTATGGATTGTCATACAAGGTAGGTGCTGAGACTGAAACTTGGGTCCTCTGTGAGAGTATCAAGCATTCATAACTGTAGAGCCATCTTTCCAGGCCCAGAATATGGATTTTAGCACTAAAGTACACATATACAAAGTCTTGCATGAGGGCATATAGATAATATTTTATTACAGATCTTATTTTAATAGCTAGCTTTTTCTCTTTTTTAATTTCTTGGGGTTTTTTTTTTGGTTTTCTAATGGAGGAAGGTCATTGGTTAATTAATAAAGAAACTGATTGACCTGATAGGTTAGAACATAGGTGGGTGGAGTAGACAGAACAGAATGCTGGAAAGAAGGGAAGTGAGGTCAGAGGCGCCATAGCTCTGCTCTCTGAGGCAGACATGATGAAGCTCTGACCCAGGATGGACGTAGGTTAGAATATTCCTGGTAAGTCACCACCTTGTGGTGCTACACACATTAAAAGAAATGGGCCAAGCAGTGTTTAAATGAATACAGTTTGTGTGTTGTTATTTCAGGGCATAACATAGCCAGACGGCCAGGAGCTGGGCGGCAGGAACGCAGCCCGCAGCTCCTTCAACAGTTTTTCTCATAATAAATTTCATTTTAGCAATTTCTGACAACTATTCTACCAAGGGCATGCACATTCCAATGCTCACTTCAACTTCATAGGACAAACACACATTTGACTATCACTCCTACTAAAGTATACATCATTGTTTGGATAGTATGTACAAAACAGTGTTAAACGTTGAATTTTCCTGTCTAGAATGTGTCAACTTTCATTACAATTTGACCACACTCATTAACAGTCGGTCAGACTATTGGTCAAATAGTAAAATGAAAATTTCCTTTTCTCTGTTTCTTCCCTTGTGGTTGACCATGTTTTTATGCCAATCTAAATATGTAGTGTCTCTGGGTTAGTGAGTTTGTAGTTCTCTGATTACAAATGAGTCTTTTAAATTTATTTTAGACCGTTTGCGTTTTCCTGAAGACAAATCACTCATACTGTTTGAGATTCAATACTTTCAAATGTTTTGTGTTCTCACTGGTACTTTCTTCATTCTCTTTCTGTTACAACTAGGCTGTGGGCAGCTTGATTATTTTCTTGGTGAGACTTAAAGAATGTGAAGCATCTGTCCTCTGTCCTGGCTTGCTATTCTGGAAACAATGGTACTGGGGAGGGTACAGAGAATCATAGACTCCACACGAATCTACTTGTCTTTAATCACATACTTGCTGCCATTTTCCATGGCATCTGTTTATTCCAAATGATGACATTTTCAAGGCTTATCCTGCCTACAGAAACTATGCTGTGCAATAGCTTTCTCTGCATCAATCTCTGCTTTCACCTTTCTCTGCTTACTGTGTCACCAACCCTGTCTGTCTGTTTTTTAGTTTTTAAATGCTGTCCTTAGTTTATTTTCTCTCTTCTTGCCCCAGAAAGATATGCCTTTTCAATATCTGCTTTCATTTAGTTAGCACAAGAGCTAAACACAAATGAGCAAGCACACATCTTTATTGAGAACAGTAATCCTATTTAGCAGTTTGTAAAAATCTGTGTTGGCTGCCAGAACATTCTTACCAGCTTATCATCTGTTGATAGGTTTATTTGCACCATTATATCCCACAGAAACCATCTCCACAGCAAAATATCTCTTTTAAAGGATTCAAAGTATTATGAGCTAATCTTTACCCCATCAAGCTTAGACATATTTCTATGTCTTAAGGCCTTCTTAAAGAATCTTAATAGGTGTAAATAATATGAGAAAGAGAAATGCCTTATGTAACTCTGGAAAGATATGTAAAATATACAGAGATAGCTAGACGCAAGCAAGAGTACTACAAAAGCTGGGAGGTATGGAAATCATTACTTTTTTCTATATCAATAAAAGATATGGCTTAGTTAGAGAATTATAAATATTTCCTAAGGTATAAAATAGTTTTTTGTCCCTACAGTGTAATTCTTGGATATATAGATGTGTCAGCAGTTAAGAACATGTACTTCTCTTATAGAGTATATGAGTTCACTTCCCAACACCCACTTTGTACTGCTCACAACAGCTTGTAACTCCATTTCCAGGAGATATAATGCCTTCTTTAGGCCCCCATCAACACAAGTCTCTCTCTCTCTCTCTCTCTCTCTCTCTCTCTCTCTCTCTCTCTCTCTAACACACACACACACACAAACACACACACTCATATATATATACACAAATTAAAATAAAGTAAATTTTTTGAAAACATAAAATGTATAGTGTAGTTGTTTGAATGTAATTGCCCTCATAAAATTATAGGTAGTGGCATTATTCGGAGGTGTTGCTTTGTTGGAGTAGGTATGGCATTGTTAGAGAACGTATGTCACTGTGGAGGCAAACTTTGAGGTCTCATATATGCTTAAGCTGTGCCTAGTATCTTAGTTCACTTCAGGTTGCCTGCAGATCAAGATGCAGGACTCTCAGCTCTCTCTATGCTTCCGTGTCTGTCTGCGTGCCACCATGTACTACCATGCTGATAATGTACTAAACCTCTGAAACTGAAAGCTACCCTAGCAAATGTCTTCCTTTATAAGAATTGCTGTGGTCATGGTTTCTCTCCATATCAATGGAAACCCCAACTAAGACACATGGATATAAAAATATTTGCAAAATAAAACCATCTACAATTGCTTTCTAATTCTCGAAAACACATGTACTTCATGCTACTTTTCCTCAATGAACCAAAACTGTGGCAATACTAATGTGTCTTACAAAACATCAGGTTTTGCTTCATAAAATGTTCTAAATCTCAAGATAAAATTTTTACCCAAGTATAATTTCGTTATAAGAAGGAGAATAGGTCCTGGGGCCACATATTATCCAGTGCACCCTAGTTCTCTCATGATAAGGACAAGGACTTGGATCCAATTGGGTGCTACTCTCAATAACTGAATAATATGGAGCCAGCCTCCTTCAAGACAAGAGAAGGAAAGGAAATGAACTTTCCTAGCAACTCACATCTACATTCCCAAACACTACATTTCCCCACTTTTGGTCAATCTGTCAGCATTTTATCAGTCGCAATGGTAACCTGGCACAGATAATGTCCTCTAATTCATTTCCCATTTTGCCCTACAGAATCTCAATCACTCAGCAGAACCTGGTTATGACCCTGTCCTTGAGACAGTCTGACATAAAAGCCAATTACCACCACTATAGGAAGGTATCTGCATGTAACTACTGGCACATTTATAGTTCTGCAGAAAACCCTGTCATTTTGATGGAGTTGAAATTTCTGTCACTACAGCAGATTGATACCATGAGAAATCATAACCGAAGGGAATACAGGAATATCAATTAAAATGTCAAATTCCTGTTCCTGATCTCAAAGTTGCAGCTGCTGTTTGCTATATGAAACCTGTGTTAGGTAAGTTTTCTCTCTTCTATTCTCCTTCCCAAGATTAGCTGTTTATTTGTATTGTGATGGGTATTCAGGTCACTAAAACAGACACAAAGCATCAGTGATGTCATTTATAAGTAAGTGTTTAAAGATATCTCTCATTAACTGAGTCTCTGTAAAAGAAAATTGAGAAATAACTTTCAGATTTTTTTAAAAAACAAATTACAATATTTTAGTTAAGAAAAAGATGAAAAAGACATGACTTCCCACAGGGCAGGGAACCCTGATTGCTCTTTGGGTTGACGAGGGAGGGGGACTTGATTGGGGAAGGGGGAGGGAAATAGGAGGCGGTGGCGGGGAAGAGACAGAAATCTTTAATAAATAAATAAATTTTTAAAAAAAGACATGTATATTGCTGAAGTTGAGAAATGAAGAATCTCATGCCTTGATCTTGACGATATGCTAGGGCTTTTCTCTTCTGAGGCTTCACTGTCCACCTCTACTTCCAAAATGAAAAGTGGCAAATTTAATAACACAATGCAGATCTTTTTCTGCTATTAGAAGGTCGGCATTTTTGAAAACCTTTCCAATTTTTGTACTTAGGTATGAGATTAATGGTGCTAATAATATTTTAATCAGAGTTTTGGTCTTTGTGTAGATGAGAAAGTTCAGAAGAGTAGCACATCTAGGTTTCCTATTGGAGTTAGATATACTCTTGAAGACTACAAATTGAATTATGATGGCTGTGATCTGAAACAAATAAACAGTAGGATGCCATGGACATTGAACACAGGAGGTCAGGTTAACGGTGAGCTACAAGATCCCATTTTCACTGGCTCTTCCCTATATTCAATAAACAGATGAGACTGTACCAGGCAGAAGGAAGGGGCTCTAACAAACCACTGGAGCATTGCAGGGCAGATAACAGCATCAGGATTCTTCAATAATGTGCCAACATTGGCTAGATGGAAAATGGTGACACAGATCTGAACAGGTGAGTTCCAATGCCAAAATCATGTTCTCAAAGAGACAGCAAAAAGCTTTCCAGAGAGGGCAAAAGGAGCCAGGTTTCACACATTTGTTGTCAAAGAGCAGAATAACTTTTGTAAGAACACCTGGTTGTGATGCTCCATTTTAATATTTTTCCTCTTAAGAAAATTAAATAAGGTTTTATTTATCTTAGAATTATATTAATGAATCTATACACTTATTCAAAAAAATAAGTTTGATTAAGCACAAATCATCAAATATTGAAGTAAACATTGCAAATAAGACTAAAATAAAGAACTTACCCTAAAGTCACACAATTTTCTTGGAGATGTTTTATACAGTATGCTAGAAAATAGAATATACAACAATTAAACTATGATACACTAGAAAAGTTGAATTTTAAATGTCAAGTAATACATTTATGGGGATCTGCAGAGGGATAATAAGAAAAAGGAAAATTAGGGGAAATGATTAATGGGATATTAGATGAATTAGCATTTCTTTCATAGAAATCCATGGACTAAATGTGCAAACCTAGCTGAGGCATTGGTAATCCTGTTTCCGTTACCTTTGAACAGAGTAAGTGTTGACACATTCACTTTAAACTATGTGAATAGCTTATGAAACTATATACAACAGCAATGCATATTGTATATTCTCTTATATTCTGTTCATTCTATCATTATTCTGTATCCCATCTTATTCCTTTATATCTGGTTATATTCCATTCATCACTGAGTCATTTTAATGATTAATAAGTTAAAATCTCCACTGCACTTGATCTTATTGTCCACACATTCATTTGATAGCATACAACTCTCCTAGCACAGGATCATTCCAACATTTCCAAGGAGGGTACTAAAAGATCAAAGGAGATTAGAATTTAAGAAATGCCTAAATCCTGCATTAAGAGCTCTTATTACTCAATATTCACTAACAGAACATTTACTAGGTATGGTGGGGAGGTATTCAACTAGAAAAAATGCTTGGGCTTCAAGAAAAATCCAACATGAACACATCATTGCAAATAGCATTGTGATGGTTGGCTTTAACTGGCATCACCTAAAATCAGCTGAAAAGATAATCACCATGCAGAATAATCTAGATCAGATTGTCCTGCAGACATGTCTTTGGGAAGGCCTCTTTATTGATATGGAAAGACCCAACCTAAAAGTCAATGACATATTCCCTGAGTTTGGGTCCTGAAATGTGTGAAAGTGGAAAAAGCAATGAATAAAGTATTCATGTATGCATTTAACTCTTTACTGTTGATTGTGGATGTAATGTGATTAGTTGCTTCAAATGTCTGCCTTTGTATGTCACGAGAACTATGTACTATACCCTGGAAATGTTACCTGAAATAAATCCCTGGCACCCAAAGCTGTTATTATGTCTGGATATTTTATCACAACAACAAAAATGAAGCCAGGGCAGCTATGGCATAGAAGTCATCTAAATGTCACTTAGAAATGAGTAGGAAGGCTTTCTTTCTACCATGTCCTCTGTCATCACTGAACATCCTTGTCTCCTATAGCACAGCTGTATCTGTGGATAACTGATTGGAACATGGAAACTGACATGTGTCAATCGGCAAAATGAGTTCAACTTTTTTGTCTTTTATCATAACCGTAACTCAGCTAATCATTTAATATGTTTAGGTGTTTCAAAATTATTTTAAATTCATTTTTTTCAAAACAAATCTCATTCTTCTCTTTTTTGACTAATCACTAATTGTTTTTCTCTAATCTCAGAAAAGAAACCTACCATACAGGCATTTATAAAATCAAACACAAAAGCTTGGATCTGTCCTGCATTCTCTCATCCTCTCATTCTTCTTTCCCAGGTCATTATCTGGTTTTCTAATTTACTTTGCTACTTATCAACTCATCAGCCATTCACTTCTTCCATTTCTCTCAACACCGTTCTGTTTCAGCTCTTGTTAGCTCCTGCCTGAAATCCTTTAAACATCAAGTTTATATACTCACCTCCAGATCCCCTCTGCTGTCTCTTATTCCAGATTTATTGTTATTATTGAGTCTAACCTGACTGTGATTATTTTGTGCTTCAAATCCTTCCTATTATCAGTTTAAACTAAACACTAGTTAATGGGCACGGCACGGTAGTTTTGAAGCATGGCCACTGCTTCCACCCTCTGAATTTTATGTGCTTTAACCAGCAGAGAATAGCTGACACTGTGGCTTTCAAATATAGCTTGCATAAGGCCACCCATCTTCCTTCTTGGTGTGAAAATTTCTCCTTGATGCTAGCTGCGATGTAAGAAGTTGGCAGTGGTGGCGCATACCTTTAAGCCCAGCACTTGATAGGCAGAGGCTGATGGATCTTTGTGAGTTTGAGGCCAGCCTTAGGTGTTTTATGTGGTATCTCTAGCTGAGCTATCCTCTTATCTTCCAAGTTTAGCCACTAGACATTGGAATTCTGAAACTGTGTTTTAGACGTAGGTCTTTCAGGATCACTTATGTACTTCTTCTCTCCATGTGGTTCATTTCAGCAGAAACTCCAGTCATGATACAAGAGTAGAGGGCTGCTATCACTATACCATTGGCATATGATATGTACAACCAAAATAATTTTTCTGAGTATGTAACTAAGTAATGCTGTGATTTTACTCATAAAAATAGCAGAAATAACCTAAAATCCCTTCAAGGTATAGCCATCTTCTAGTGTCATATGGTTATAAGCATGGTGTAATCAATACTAATAATCTAATCAATGTAATTTATTCTTCTGAGCTGTTAGCATTGATTACATCCAATCTTATGTCAAAGCAATTATCACAGAAACTCTCCTTGGTCACTTTCACTATTCATATCTTTAGATGATGCTATTGTGTGTGTGTGTGTGTGTGTGTGTGTGCTCGTATGCATATGCAACATATTTATGTGTATAGAGACCAGAGATCAATGTCAGTTCTCAGATGTCTTTTCTTAGGACCTGATCATGTCTGTTGTTTCTGTTTTAAGATAGTTTCTATTATTGTTCTGATACTTGCTGTTAAAGCAGACTGATTGGATAATAAGTTCTAACGAATTGCTTGTATCTGCCTCCCTGATGGTAAGATACACATATGACACTATCTCTAGCTTTTATGTGGATTAATGCTGAGGCTCCAACTCAGGTCTTCATGTTCTCACAGCAACAGCAGACTTCACAGATTCACTGTCTCCCAAGTCCTCTCAAAGAAGTTAACTACGAGCAGGGCTGTGGTGGCGCATGCCTTTAATTCAAGCACATGGGAGGCAGAGGCAGGTGAATATCTGTGAGTTCGAGGCCAGCCTGGACTACAAGAGCTAGTTCTAGGATAGGCTACAAAGCTACAGAGAAACTCTGTCTTGAAAAAATAAAAAAAAATTTAAAAAGTTAACTATCACATTCACCAAAAGTGTAAAATGAACAAGGAACAAATAAAAATTTGGCATTTTCACAGTGCCCAGTACATTGGATTCTTAAATAAATATAAGGCAACTTCACTCCTTAAACCAAGTTGTGTTAGAGGATTCAAGCCCTACTATTTCAGTGCTGTTTAATAGAAATTGCTATCTCATACATATATGTTGAATTAAATATCAGATGTTATTTGAAAGATAATTAAAATTGAAATGTATTCACAAAAGCAAATCTGATAAATAAGAGTTAATTTACTGAAAAAATAAAACCAACTGCTTGAAACTTCCTTGTACGTACCAGCGTGAAATTTAAAAATCCAGCTGAAATGTATGGGAAAAAAGAAGTAGAAGAAGGAAGAAAAGGAAGAGGAAGAGGAGGAGGAGGAGAAAGAAGAAGAAGAAGAAGAAGAAGAAGAAGAAGAAGAAGAAGAAGAAGAAGAAGAAGAAGAAGAAGAAGAAGCATGCATACACATACCTCTTTTACACTGTTTTAAAAAAGAGAGTAGAAATAACAGAGAACTATTTGTCAATATCTAAAAACTCTCCACTAACTTCAAGGCCATGGGAATAGGCATAATGTGTACTGAAGCTTCTTTGTCTGAAAGAAAGTCCAAGACTAGAAGAAATGTGACAAGCATTATGATAATCCCTCAAACATGAGAACACTGGTTCGCACCCAGGGCTATCCAGAAGCGGTATAGCTATAAACACTTCACTGGCCCTTGCTGAGTTTCTGTGGGTGGTTGGGGAAAAGCTACCCACTTCTCCACTCATATCTCCTTCTGTTACATCTGTATAGAAAAGAAGTAACTGGAAATAAAGAATCTTAGTGATGAAATAGAGTCTGGGCAGCTGAGTTGCAGCAACCCTAAATTTGAAGATGAGAACTTTCTTTGATTTATTTATTTTTTTAGTTTTATTATTGAGAATGTTGAAGAGCAAGAGAGGAAGGAATAGAGGAGGTAGCACCTTGAGTCACTAAGACTGCATTAGAGAAAAGCCTAGGAGATGCTTTTTCCAAGAACCTAGAAAATGGTGAGACGTGCACAGAGCCAGCTCTCTTCAAGCTCTAATTCTAAGAAGGTCAGAGAGATGTCAACAGGAAATGGTAAAAGTTTTGGTTATTATCATGTCTGAGAAAGAGGCTTTGGGTTGTTGGTTTCCCCTCTCTGTCTCTCTCTCTCTCTCTCTCTCTCTCTCTCTCTCTCTCTCTCTCTCTCTCTCTCTCTGTCTCTCCTCCACTCTCTCTCTGATAGAGGATAGGCAATAGGAAAAGTCAGCTTTACATGTCAAAGTAAAAGGAATTCTGAAGATTTAGAGATTAGGCTGTTGTAAATATGATGATAGCATTTCAAGAAAGAAAGGACACAGGCCTTAGTGATAAAACAATTAAAGAGTAAAATAAAAAAAAACAGAGGCACAAAAATAAAACTTGTAAAGGTTCTTTATACATTTATTGACCATTTATATTTCCTTTACTATAGACAAACAAAACAAAAGTACTAAACAAAAGTAAGTCAAATAATTTTCTATATAGGATATTTTTGTGGTTAATAATATTTATCAATTATTTTCCTTATTCTAACACAAATAGTAAATGCAAAAATAAAGTGATGCTATATCAGACAGTTGTTCCATAAAGAACATTGTAAACAGAGACTGTTTTATGGTTTCCCAGTACTCAGAACAGAGTTTTGTTTCCTGCCCATTCATACCTGAATATTAACACAGAAACTATATTAATTACAACACTGTTTGGCCAATTATCTCAGGCTTATTATTAAATGACTCTTACATCTTAAATTAATGCATTTCTATTAATCTACTCATCGCCACAAGGCTGTGGCCTACAGGTAAAGTTCCGGCATTTTTCTCCTCTGGCAGGTAAAGGCTTCTCCTTGACTCTGCCTACTCTCTCTCTCTCTCTCTCTCTCTCTCTCTCTCTCTCTCTCTCTCTCTCTCTTTCTGTTTGAATTTCCTGTCTGGCTTTACTCTGCTAAGGCATTGGCTACAGAAGCTTTATTCATTAATCAATAAAAGCCACACTTATACAGAAGGACATCCCAGTTATGCTTTAGAAGAAGCATAGATATGATGAATATGATAGGAGAAGTGTGAGAGAAATGGCAGTTGTCCTCTGACCTCTATGTGCATGCTACGTCAAGCACATCTCTGTGTACATACATGAACACAAGATAAATAAATATATGCAATCAAAATTTTTCTTTTTGAGATTGTAACTTCATTACATTTCTCCCGTCCCTTTTTTCCCTCCAGGTTCTCCCATGTACTCTTCCCTGTTCTCCAAATTCATGGACTCTTTTTTCATTAATTATTATTGCATACACATATATTCCTAAATATAGCCCATCATAATTGTGTGTATGTTTTCAGAGCTAACTGTTTGGCACTGGATAACCAATTATTGTGCTCTTCACTGGGGAGGACCACATCTCCAACTCCCAGTTTTGCTCAGTTGCCTATAGCCCTTTGTGGAAAGCTGCCTAGTGGGCTTTTTTTTTTTTTTTGGTTTTACCAGACAGGGTTTCTCTGTGGTTTTGGAGCCAGTCCTGGAACTAGCTCTTGTAGACCAGGCTGGTCTCGAACTCACAGAGATCCGCCTGCCTCTGCCTCCCGAGTGCTGGGATTAAAGGCATGTGTCACCGCCACCCGGCCTAGTGGGCTTTTCCTCACATATTTTGACATATTCATTGATGTCCATCTTGCTCAACTCATATTGGACAGACATATTGGTGATATTTTGCAGATATAGCTTCTGATGTTACCAGAAGACACAATCTCACAGCAAATTCCCCGATTCTCCTAATCTTACAGTCTTTTCATCAACTCTTCCTCAATGTTCCTTGGGGGTTAGACACATGGGTGTTTTGTAGATGTATCCACTCGGACTGGGTTCCACAACATGTATTGGAATGGTTGTGGTTTTTCTTGTGGTCTCTGTCTATTGTAAAGAGATGTTTTTTGTTTGTTTTTTTTTTGTTTTTTGTTTTTTTTTTGAGATTTTTTTTATGAGGATGAAAACTACACTTATCTGTGGGTGTAAGGAGAAATGTTTATATATTGTTCTTAGAAGATTATATTAATTTAGTAAATTAGTGGTTGTATTATCATTTAGTAACTATGGTTCACTAGCACTGAGTAGCCACCTACATTTCCAGTTTCTGTTATGGTATCCCTCTTTTCCAAGAAGAGAGCTGTTGGTTACTGCCAAGGTTTGTGTACCACCCTACATTTTACCATCTATATTGTACCCATAGAATTATTGTGCCATATTGGTTATTGATGTCACTCATAGAAATTATTGTAGCTGGAAAGCATCGTTGGTTGCTTTCCTCATTTGGAAACTTTTTGTTGCCTTCTGGTATTATGAAAGCTAGTCCTCAAAGAGGGAGAATTCAGGTCAGTTACAACTCAGGGGTCTCTGTTCCCTATATATGAACGACAGTGTATCTTCAGCAATAAAGACTTAACTTCCAGTCGGGCGGTGGTGGCACGTGCCTTTAATCCCAGCACTGGGGAGGCAGAGGTAGGTGGATCTCTGTGAGTTGGAGGTCAGCCTGGTCCACAAGAGCTAGTTCCAGCACAGGTTCCAAAGCTACAGAGAAACCCTGTCTCCCCTCTGCTCCCTTACCTTTTACTTTTGTGGGATAACATATAGAAACAGTAATAGACTGTGTATTTTGGGAATCTTTTAGACACCTCTGGCTAACAACCCATGTCTGGCACTGGGATGTTTGTTAGGTGATCTTTGACTCTTCAAGGAGGCACTGTAAGCCCAGATGAGAAAAGTTCACTAAACCTATATGCATATAGTTATACACTGAATTACATGCTTTATAGGGTTATAAATTTGGTTGGTTTTGTTTGTTTCAGGTAAGTAGTGCTATGATTCCTTTTGACTTTTTAGTCACGCTTATTGTTATTTTACCTTCCTTCCTCTTTCTCTTGTATTTATGTCCAACCCCTTTGTCTAAGGATCCCTCCATCTTGCCATTTTCCCAAGCAGGTCAGACTGTATCCTACCATTCCCTATAGCACAATTAATAAAAACCCAGAGACTGATATTAGGGTTCAATCTGAAGGTTAGAAAAACAAAACAGCCAGCCACTGGCCATCACCTCTATCCCAGTCCAAAATGGTTATCTAGCCTCCAAGAATCCTCAGAATGAGACTGAATCTGAGAGCTGTCTCCTCCCATTTTATATTCCTCTTCAGTGCTGGGATCAGAGGTGTGTACAACTACTGCTCAGTTTCTAGGGCAAACTAGAGTGGCTACTGAGATTAGAGGTGTGTGTCAATAGTTCCTGGTTTGTACAGCTAGCCAGGGCAGCTATTTTCTTCTCTGATCTTCAGATGAGCTTTACTTATTAAAACACCAATTAAATATCACTGCAATACCCCTTTATGATCTTCCTACCTTCTTCTGTATTTACCCGCTTTCTCCTCCCTAAGGAGTGCCCCCTTCCAATTGTCCTGATCTGATCAGTGAAATTTTTACTTTTTAAAACAGGAGAGAGAATATTAAAGTCTGTTGCAGGAGTTTTATGGGCTTTCATGAGCATCCTCTGAAGGATAGGAAGATTTAAACAGTAGCAGCTATTGCACTGATGTAATATTTTCCACATAAATATTAGCATTATAAAATGCTCATCTGTGGTTTCTTATTGTTTTTGAAATATTCATGGGCTTGTGTTAGCAAGTTAGCCTCAAACTTCCTGTTTGTCAATTATAACCTTGAACTCCTGAGTCCCCTTCTTCTATGTGCTGGGGTTGTAGATGTGGACCACATATCTTGGACTTTTTTCCTGTTTTTGAGTTGGCACTTTGCTGTAATTGTTTTCTAATTCAGTATCTGTTTTTTCAATCAAAGCTTTCAAAACGCAACATAGGATGTACATTTTTGATTAAGATAACATGTACCTTATTGATCCCATTTGAATATTCAAGGAGTTTTGATTGGCACACTACTATCATGTTGGAAAGATGTCAGAGATATATGAAAATTGAAAGAATAGAAAAGGCTGTCTTCATAGAACTGAACAAAACTTATCCTAAAAGAAAGAACAAGAAACATAAAATATAAATTATTTACAAGTTGTAATAGTGATGGTATGAAGAAAAATGATATAAGAAAATCATGCTCATGATAAGAACTCATAGAAATGATGTCATTAAGAAATAATCAGTGTTGAACTTAACCAATTTGCACATTACCCTGAGTTCATTTGTATACACATAAATCAATTAAACATTACATTGTTCCTCATAATTACACATATTTATGCCAATCTAAAGGAAAAAATAATTAAATCTAAGCAAATTATCAAACTAAAGGAAGTGAAAAGAATGAGTTCATGTGGATATCTTTGATGAAGCCTTTTTAGGTGAATCTAATCTGTGCTCGTGATGCTTTGACCTATTTAACCAAATCACTGGTGAAAAATAGGAAAGAGAAAGAGTGATGTGTCCTCACTGAGGGAAGTAGAGCAGGTAGCACAGGCTCATTTGAAGGATGTGTCTTCCACTTGCTAGTCGGGTAGAAATGGTGGGAGAGAGTCTAGCAGAAAGATAACAAGAGTATTACATATCTCAACAGCACTCCCCAGATACTAGGGAAGAATAGATTTGAGAAAGACAAAAGCATAGAAAAAGACCAGTTATAGACAGTTACACTCATCCAGGTGAGAATATAATGGTTTCCAGAAGAGATAATTAAGGGGATAAGTAATGAGAAGGAGCCTAGAATTGGTTAGCTATTATTCTAAAGGTTGTGCTCAGATAGATTCCCGCTCTCAGTGTTTAATGTGTGAGATGAGTAAGACAAACAGCAACCACAACAAACAAAGAGCTACAGTACAAAAGTATATATTAGATCATAATGAAAGGAATGCTGTGGAGTAAACTAAGATTGAAAAAATAAAAAGACCTGGGATCAGAACTTTTGAGGCGACTGCAGGAAATCTGTGAAAAGGAAAGTAGATTTGACTGACACAAATGGGGCAGGGCAGGGAGAATGATATAGTAGGTATTGATTGATAGATGTGTGGACAGATGTTGGCTACAATTCAACCTTTGGGAATCCCCATCATTCTTCCTTCAGGATCCAGAGGCAGTGGAGAACTGTCTCTGCTATGGGGAAGTTGAAGTCTCAATGCTTTCAATTACGATGACCCAGGTTTCTCTGGCAAGTTTGATTTCTTGGTTGCTTGGGATGATTTGCCTTTAAATTACAGATATTTTGACTGATGTCAGAAAATTAATCATGCCTTGAATTTTCTTAGTCCATATTTTAGCAATTCCCTCATCACTTTTATTGCTACTACTGTTACAATGAATAAATAATCACTGCACGTATTTATGGAACACAACATGGTAGTTTGATTTATGTATGAAATATAGACTAGCTAAATCAATATGATTGATGTACCTATCACCTCAGTTATTGTTTTATGTTGAAATCTATGGAATTTACTTATTTTGAAATACAGAATATATTGTCTGAGATAATCCTGCTATTCAATTGATCTTAAAACCATATTTTTCCTGAATAACTGAAATGTAGCCTTCTTTCAACAACTTCCTATCTCCCTCTACTAGCCCCTGGTTATTTCCATCCAACTTTTATTTATTTATTCATTTAATTAGTTAGTGAGTTTTTTCATGCAGTGTGTGTGTGTGTGTGTGTGTGTGTGTGTGTGTGTGTGTTTGTACAGGGGGTACAGGTATGGAAGTCAAGGAAAATTTGCAGGATCTCTTTCTATGTAGGTCTCAGAAATTGAACTCAGGTTACTGACAGGAGAGCATATGGTTTTTGTACACTTTTAAAATCTATGAATCCAAATTTTAAGCTCTTTACATAAGTGAGATCAAATAGGTTTTGTCAGTTTGTGCCTGGTTTAGTTCACTTAGAATAATGCCCTTTAGGTTTACCCATGTAATTGTAAATGACACAATTTCTATCAGTTTTAGGCTGAGTAAAATTCCATACACCCGGTTCTGTCTACATACTCATCTGCTGGTGAACCCTTTAATTGATTCTACCTCTTTACTGGTGTGACTGATGCCCCAAGAAACATAAGAACTTAGAGACCTCTTCAGTATCTTGACTCCAGTTCTTTTAGATGTTAACTGAGGTTAGTAGTGTAACATCATATGATAGTTGAAGTGAAAATTGTGTGGTTTCTCTGCTTGCTGTTTTCTTTGATAACTATGCTCACTTGAGTTCCCATGTACAGTCAGTACGGTGGATTGCTGAGAATGTGTCCCATAGACTCAGATTTGTAGGTTAGGTTCCAGTTGATAACTTCCTTGGAAGATAAGGAGGTGTGGCCTTGTGGGAATAGATGTGTCCTTGTTGGAGGAACTTCTTCTTCTTCTTCTTCTTCTTCTTCTTCTTCTTCTTCTTCTTCTTCTTCTTCTTCTTCTTCTCCTTCTCCTCCTCCTCCTCCTCCTTCTCTCTCTATCTCTCTCTCTATCTCTCTTTATCTCTGTATCTCTGCCTGCTGCCTGTGGAGAAGGACATATCTCTCAGCCACTGCATCAGCACTATGCCTTGATGCAAGCTAGAATGCTTCTGACCATGATAATAATGAACTATCTCTCTGAAATTTTTTCAAGATCACATTAATTATGAGTCGCCTTAGCCATGACACTCCTTCAAAGCAATAGAGCAGTGAAGAAGACAGTGATCAAAGGCCTTTTTTTACTCCACAATTGCACATATGTAATGGTTATCTTTAATTATTTATATGGTAATCATGTGATATGAGCTGACATCCCCTTGTGATCCTTTGAGGGATGATTAGCAATACTAAACATTTGTTCAGACTATGCTAGCCTTGTCTATTTCTCACTCCTCTTCCTATTTTGGGGTAAAGTCTATTGATGTTCAATGCCCATTGTTTACTCTTATCAGTTGTTTTCTTGTTATTAAGCTTATTGTGATTCTTTTTAATTATTTTTTAAAAAGAAAACAGCCGGGCGGTGGTGGCACACGCCTTTAATCCCAGCACTCGGGAGGCAGAGGCAGGCAGATCTCTGTGAGTTCGAGACCAGCCTGGTCTACAGAGCTAGTTTCAGGACAGGCTCCAAAACCACAGAGAAACCCTGTCTCGAAAAACAAAAACAAAACAAAAAAGTAAACAAACCATATTTTTTTCATTCTATGTACCCAAAGTTCACACCCCCTCCTCCCATTTTCTCCATTTACTATCCCTTCCCACCCTCTATCAACTTCTCATTGCTTTGGGGGAAGGTCTAAGGCCTTCTACAGGAGGCCTACTATATCTAAGCTGAGAAAGGTATCCATACAAAGAGAATAGGTTCTCAAATAGCTAAGAAAGGCACCAGAGGATGGAAGAAAGGATGCTCTAGATCCTTCTGCAACGGCAAGATAAGGTCCAGGTCTTGGGGAAAGCGTGGGTGCTGCTAAGCACTCTTGGGGCTTTCCCAGTCACCACCAGCTTGCAGCTCTTCGTGTGTAGGTGACATGGTACTGTTTGAAGAGGAAAGACTGGAGTGCTGTGGTTTTATACCTTCACACTCCAACCCCCTAATCCTACTGGCATGAAATTCTTTCTATGATAAAGATCAAGTCCTCTGCCTCAAAAAAAAGCCAGTACAAGCAATAGGGATAAATTCTGGTGTCAATTCCAGTGGCTCCTCAGTCTGCCCCAGCCATGCAACTGTCAACCATATTCAGAGGGACTAGTTTTGTCCTTTGCTTGTTCCTTCCCAGTTTAACAGGGTTGGTCAGCTCCCATTAGCTTAGGTAAACTGTTTTAGTGGGTAAACACATCATGTTCTTGAACACTTTGCTGATATTCTCACTCCTCCAACTCTTCTAGTGGACTTTGGGAGTTCAGTCTAGTGTTCCAATGTGGGTCTCTGTCTCTGTTTCCATCAGTTCCTGGATAGAGGTTCTATGATGATGTTTAAGATATTCATCATTCTGACTACAGGTCAAGGCCAATTGGGTTATACTTTTCTCTGTTGCTTAGGGTCTTAGCTGGGGTCATCTTTGTGGATTCCCGGGAATTCCTCTAAGGCCAGGTTTCTTGCTAACCCCATAATGGCTTCTTTCATCAAGATATCTCTTTCCTTGTTCCTATCTTTGTCCTTCCAACCTCTTCACTATCCTGTTCTCTCAAGTTCTCCTTGCCCTGCCCCTTCTCCCCTTTTCTTCCCCTTCTTCCCCCACCCCTATGTTCCCAATTTTTTCAGGTGCTCTTATTTCAACTTTCCAGTTGGATATGTGTGTGTGTGTGTGTGTGTGTGTGTGTGTGTGTGTAAACTATAGGCACAATAGCCTTTGCTTATAGTTAGTATTCACATACGAGTGAGTGCATACCATAGTCATCTTTTTGAGTCTGGGTTTCCTTATTCAGAATGGTGTTTTCTAGTTCCATTCATTTGCATGAAAAATTCAAAATGTCAGTTTTTTACCGCTGAGTAGTACTCTAATATGTTAATGTGCCCCATTTCTTTATCTATTCTTTGGCTGAAGGCCATCTAGGTTGTTTCTGGGTGCTTGCTACTACAAATAATGCTGCTATGAACATAGTTGAACAAATGCCTTCATAGTATTATTGAGCTTCTTATAGGTATGTACCCAAGAGTGGTATCGCTGGGTTCTGAGGTAGGCTGATTCCCAATTTTCTGAGAAAACACCATACTGATTTCCAAAGTGGTTTTACAAGTTTATATTCCCACCAGCAATAGATGAGTGTTCCCTTTACTCCATATCCTCTCCAGCATAAGCTGTCATTTGTGATTTTGATCTTAGCCATTCTGACAATTATAAGATGGTATCTCACAGTTGTTTTGGATTTGCATTTACCTTATGGCTAAGGATGTTGAATATTTCCTTAAGCGTCTTTTGACCATTTGAGTTTCTTCTGTTGATAATTCTGTTTAGTTCTGTTCTCCATTTTTAATTGGGTTGTTTGGAATTGTGATGTCTAACTTCTTGAGTTCTTTATATATTTTGGAGATCAGTCATCTGTCTGATGCAAAATTGGTGAAGATCTTTTCCCATTCAGCAGGCTGCCTTTCTGTCTTATTGACTGTGTCCTTTACAGAAGCTTCTCAGTTTCTGGAGGTCCCATTTAATTATTGTTGCTCTCAGTGTCTGTGCTATTAGGGTTATATTTAGGAAGTGGTCTCCTGTGCTCTTGCATTGAAGGCTACTTCCCACATTCTCTTCTATTAGGTTTAGTTTGTTGTGATTCTTATATATTTTTGGATACTAACCTCTTACCAAACTATGGTTTACAAGTATCTTCTTTTCCCTATAATATCATCCATTGTATTCTATCTACTAAATTGATCTGTCTGTCTGTCTGTCTACTATTTGTATATGTGAAGAGATATGCACATACCACAGCCCACATGAAGATTTATAATACAAAATTAATAGAATAATTACAAAAACCTAAATTTTGAAGAGAATGTGAGCAACAGGAAGTTGAATGAAGAGAAGTGGTGGATTCAAGGAGATAAACAGATTAATAAATGAAATAACGAAACTGGTGACCTCAGGGCAAGATCCCAACTAGCTAAGTTTCCTATTCATGAAAAGAAACTAAAGAAAAACTTAGAACAGGGTGTGGTTGTGCATGCTTCTAATCTCAGTACTCAGAAGGCAGACACTAGCAGATCTCTGAGTATGAGGCCAGTCTGATCTACATAGCAAGTTTCAAGACAGCCAAGTTAGGCAAGGAAATTCAGAAAACTGGTAAAGATATAATTAAATGAGGGGGCCATGTTCTAGTCCCAGCAAGCAGCAGATGGACAGTTTCAGACATGTGGCTCTGGCTTCAGAGATAAGGGTAGAAGAAACAGGTTATAGAATTTGCTTTTGTGCCTAAGAAAAGCCATTGAGTCCAGGAATATGTGACGAATGTCCATGAATGGTGGCCCAGAGAGGCTATTGAATGAAACTGTGAAGATGAAGCCTGGATAACCTTGGAAAAACCGAAGATGTTAATTATGTCAGAGTCTTTGGGTACCTGCTGGAGAAAGTTGTTAACAGGTCCAAGAGACAGAAGTATGTTGCAGTCAACAGAGATGAATGAAGTGGGAAATCTGAAGAGCTTTTGACATTAGACATAGACTTGCAAAGTTTATAGTGTACCCAGTTGGTGTTTGATCGTGCTTTGGTCTACTGTCTTTTCACTAGCCTTCTTTTACACTTTTCTGTGTTTTAGAGTGGTAATGTTTACATCCTGCGCCATTATATATTGGAAGTATGATAAATATTTCTTGATTTTAATTTTATAAAGGATTATGGATAAGAAATTGCATTAAACTCAGAAGAAACTTTGAAATTTGGACTTTCATACGTTGTTGAGAATTTTGTTGTGAACTTTTGAAGTTGGAATAAATGCATTTTGTATTATGATATTTTTAAAAGCTTATGGGGGTGCAGGGAATGGATTTTTATAGTTTGAATGAAATTGACCCTCATAAGAAGTGACACTATTAGGGAATGTGGCCTTGTTGGAGGATGTGTGTCACTTTTGGGGTGGGCTTTGGAGTCTCTTTTGCCTAAGCTTTGCTCAGGATCACAGTTCATTTTTTTTTTCTGTTAGCAGAAACATGAATGACTCTCATGTTTCTACAGTACTGTGTCTGCCTACACAGAAGCAAGCAATGATAATAATGGTCTAAACCTCTGAGACTGTGAGCCACCACCTCAATTAAATATTTTCCTTTTTAGGATTTGTCGAGGTCAGATTGTCTCTTCCCAGCAACGCAAGCCATAACTATGTCAGGGGTTGAGAAGAGTTTATAACATTTACATGAATTTCCATGGTCGTCCCCTATCAACATGTGGCTCCAGGGAATCAAACTTGGATCATCAGACTTGACATTAAGTAGCGCTGCCTGAAGTGCCACTCTGTTAGTTCATATTTACCTTGTTAACTCTTTCTCTGGTACATTATTTTCCTTTAATTGTGGGAAATACACATTGCCTAGGATCAAATTTTTTCCATAATAGACTTAGCCCTGCATTTTTTATTTACATGGATAGATCATTGCGTAAGGAACACATATCATTATACTATTTATCTCTATAGAATCCAGACAACTTAGGAAGTTATTAGTAGATTGACACTTTGCTAATTAAGATTGTAACAATAGATCACACATTCCCAAATTGCATTCATCTTGTCTCCATATTCTAGCCCAGAAATTTCTCCTTTCTTTTTTTTTAATTTTTTTTATTTATTTTTACTTAAAAATTTCCACCTCCTCTTCTTTTCCGACTTCCCTCCTCCTCTCCCCAAATCTCTCCCACTGCCTCTCCAGTCCAAAGAGCAGTCAGGGTTCCCTGCACTGTGGGAAGTCCAAGGTCCTCCCCCCTCTATCCATGTATAGGAAGGTGAGCATCAAAACAGACTAGGCTTCCACAAAGCCAGTACATGCAGTAGGATGAAAACCCAGTGCCATTGTCCTTGGCTTCTCAGTCAGCCCTCCTTGTCCAACACGTTCAGAGAGTCCGGTTTGATCACATGCTCCATCAGTCCCAGTCCAGCTTGCTTTGGTGAGCTCCCATTAGATCAGCCCCACCGTCTCAGTGGATGGGCGCACCCCTTGCGGTCCTGACTTCCTTGCTCATGTTCTCCCTCCTTCTGCTCCTCATTTGGACCTTGGGAGCTCAGTCCAGTGCTCCAATGTGGGTCTCTGTCTCTAGCTTCATCCATCGCCAGATGAAGGTTCTATGATGATATGCAAGATATTCATCAGTATGGCTATAGGATAGGGCCATTTCAGGCTCCCTCTCCTCAGCTGCCCAAAGATCAAGCTGGGGACATCTCCATGGACACCTGGGGACACCTCTAGAGTCAAGTCTCTTGCCAACCCTAAAATGGCTCCCTTAATTAAGATATATTCTTCCCTGCTCCCATATTACCCTTCCTCCATCCCAACTGTCCCATTCCCCCAAGCTCTCCCCACCCACCCTTCTCACTTTTTTCTCCCCATCTCCCCAAGTTTCTAATTTTTGCCTGGCAATATTGTCTCCTTCCAATATCCAGAAGGATAACTATATGATTTTTTTTTGGGGGGGGGGGTTCACCTTCTTATTTAGCTTCTCTAGGATCACAGATTATAGGCTCAATGTCCTTTATTTATGGCTAGAATCCATTTATGAGTGAGTACATACCATATTCATCTTTTTGGGTCTGGGTTACCTCATTCAGGTTAGTGTTTTCTATTTCCAACAATTTGCATGCAAAATTCAAGATGTCATTGTTTTTTACTGCTGAGTAATACTCTAATGCCTACATAATCCACACTTTCGTTATCCATTCTTCCATTGAAGGGCATCTAGGTTGTTTCCAGGTTCTGGCTATTACAAATAATGCTTCTATGGACATAGTTGAACAAATGTTTTTGTAGTATGATAGAGCACCTCTTGGGTATATTCCCAAGAGTGGTATTGCTAGATCCCGGGGTAGGTTGATCCCGAATTTCCTAAGAAACCACCACACTGATTTCCAAAGTGGTTGCACAACTTTGCATTCCCACCAGCAATGGATGACAAACAATGCTGTTGTGAACATAGTTGAGCACATGTCCTTATGCTATGAATGAGCATCCTTTGGGTATATACCCAAAAGTGTTATGGCTGGATCTTTAGTGAGGTTGTTTCCTAATTTTTTGAGAAATAACCATACTGCTATCCAAAGCAGCTGTACCAGTTTTGCACTCCCACCATCAATGCAGGAGTATTTGTTCTCTTTACCCCACATCTTCTCCAGCATTAGTTGTCATCATTGTTTTTGATCTTGGTCATTTTTACAGTTGTAAGATAACATCTCAGAGGTGATTTTTTTTGCTTCATTATCAAAAATCAGATGTTCATACGTGTGTTTGGATTAATATCTAAGTCTTTGATTTGGTTCCATTGGTTCTCCTTTCTGTTGTTTATATACCAATACTAGGCTGTTTTCAGTAGGATAGCTCCATAGTAGAGTTTGAAGTCAGGGATTATGATACCTCCAGAAGTTCCTTTGTTGTAACCTATTGTTTTGGATATTTTTTTTGTTTGTTTCTGTTTTTATTTTTACGTGTAATGTTGAGTATTGTTCTTTCAATGTCTATGAAGAATTGTGTTGGGATTTTGATGGATTGCATTGAATCTATTGATTGCTTTAGGTAGAACTGGCATTTTTATTATTCTGAGACTATCTATTCAAGAGCATGAGAGATCTTTCCATTTTCTGGTATCGTCTTCAATTTCTTTCTTCAAAGACTTAAAGTTCTTGTCAAACAAGTCATTCACTTCTTTGCTTAGTGTTCCCCCAAAATATTTTGTTATTTGTGGCTTTTGTGAAGGGTGATGCTTCTCTGATTTTTTTCTGTTTTATTATCATTTGTATATAAGAGGGCTACTGATTTTTTTGAGTTGATATTGTATCCTGCCACATTACTGAAGATATCAGCTGTAGGAGTTAGATCCCAAAAATTCTACCAAGAATCTTCTACAACTCATACACACCCTTAGTAATGTAGCAGGATACAAAAATTAGTCAATCTCTTTCTAAAGAAAAAGAAGCTATACCATAAAGAAATTATTTTAAAAGGTAGATTATTAAATATACTTTAATTCAAAAAACAACTGTCAATCTCAAAATACTTTACATTGTTATGGATTTTAGTTTATTGATATCAATTTAAGGTCAATTTTTATACTGTATGTATATTGATACTCTTGTTTAAAGTATTATATTTATGCAACTCATTAAAAATGAAATATATAGTTAAGAAATACAAATTAATATTCATCTAAAGATTACTATAGTGAAACTTATAGTCATGTTAGTTAGGTTTTCTAGATATGCAGAGACATATTTCAAATAGGTAGGTAATCTTCAAACACTTCAACGACCTATAGAATATCGCATGTAAAATATTTTAAGAACTTAGACTTTTCTCTATAGAAATATATCTGCTCCTAGCTATACCAATTACTTCAAGAGGATGATGGGCATCAAGGAAACTCCTTATGGAGTTTGCTTCCAGTGTGGCAATACTAGCCATTGGGGCAAGACACTTCTCTTGCTTTGGTTGCTTGAAAATATGTTGTATAAACTGGACATGCAGGACCCACATGAAAATCACTGCTGAACTTTCCAAAACAAGGTGAGACAGTCCTTCATGATTCATGCTTCATAAAAGAGTTTGCCAGACATTTTGCAGGACACAAAATAAATGAATGGTATATTTTGTCAAAATAAGTGAGACAGTCCTTTACATATCCTGATTCACTGAAAAATCTACCAGATACTATAGGCCTGTAGGCTAAAGATGGGTGTCCCAACACTAGAGAAGAACATTAGGTGACTGCCCAGACAGCCAAATATCTCTGTCATTTCTAGAGTTTTGAAAATTGGTTACTATGTTCTTCCCAGTTACTCAGGCAATATTATAAGCTTCTAGGATCTTTGATTAAATTGAAAACTAGATAGTTATAATAGTTTTCCTTAATTAGAATAAAAGATAAAATACATATAAAACTTCATACCTATAAAGATAAAATAGATTATAGAGTATTTTCTTTAATTTTTTTTCAAATACAAATTGACTACATATTATAACTGAAATTCTTACTTGATAACCAGTTTGCTATATATAATTTTATTTTGTTACAATTAAAATCTTGCTTTTTAATTAGAGAGAAAATGGGAGATGATGTAGGATGCACCTCTGTATTCTGTGAATATGTTTTATTACCCTTGGTTAATAAAGAAACTGTTTTGGCCTATGGCAGGGCAGAATTTAGCTAGCTAGGCAAGAAGTCCAAGCATAGAAAAAGGAAGAAAGGAAGAAAGAAAGAAAGAATGAAAGGAAGAAAGAAAGAAAAAAGAAAGAGAGAAAGAAGGAAAGAAAGAAAGAAAGAAAGAGAGAGAGAGAGAGAGAGAGAGAGAAAGAAAGAAAGTGTTAAAGATACCAACAGCCACTAAAGGAGCAAGATGCCAGGGCACCAATAAGTCACAGGCCATATGATGATATACAGATAAATAGAAATGGTTTAATTTAAATGTAAGTCTTAGATAGTAATAAACCTGAGCAACCAGCCAAACAATTATAATTAATATTAAGCCTCTAAATGGTTGTTTCATAAGTGACTGCAGGGATGAGCCATCAGGAGAGAAACTGGCCCAGTGGGACTAGGAGAGAAAGAAAAAAGTTTCTAGCTACAAGTGGGCTTCCAAATCATTTGAAATCAGGTCCATAATAAACATTATTGATATTATTCAAATGTGAAACTCCAAATTGATGGACTTCCTTATTACATAGAGAGATAAACTGAACTTTGAGATCTTACCCTGAGATTCTCCTTTCTTTACCTTCTCATAAGGCTTTTTGCTGAACTTTGAGACAGTGCATACTTTTACCTTCATGCTTCTATGAAGAGTCACTTCCTACTAAAAGACAAGGCAGGAAATAAACACAATGATACCTAATGTTGAACAAGATTCAGTATGCTGCCAGCTTGTCACCTCATTCCCGTTGCTTCATTTTTAGCATCTAAAGAGTTCCAGAAAATAACTTTTCAGGTCCTTGTTCTACTATCTATAAATGACTCTAGATGACATCCAGCACTGGGATCACTAGGTTTAGGATGGATTTTATGAACAGCATGAGCTGGTTATTGTTAAGAGCTGGAAACATCTCAATAAGCAGTCAGTAGATTATAGACCCCTACACGAAATGCTTTAATTTGAAAGCACAGCATAGCAAAACACAATGCAACATTTAAATGTCAAGTTCTGAAATTGAAATAAATTTTGACATTAAAATCATGCAGATGTATAGTTTTTTTAGCAAGAGAGGGGCAAGGAGCAGCTGTTCCCGTCTATTTTGCTATAATTAGGAAGACCTCAAATTTATAGTGGGGGAAAAAAGACTTAGTATTTGGATGGCAAGCTGTATACCACGCACAATTCAAACACATTGATTTTACATAAACTACACAAGTTTTATGAATTCTTTGAGAATCCTAGAAAATAGGTATGATTTTCTTACATAGACTGGAAAATACATCTTAAATAGAAACCAAGAGGAAACTGATATTTTCTACCTTGTTATATGAAAAACTAACTTTTTGGTCACCCAGGAGATCTATATAGTCACCTCATTACCTAGAAAACTTTGTTTTATCATTGTATACTCTATAAGTCAAAGCTATAGCTTGATTAATGATTTATTCAATCTTATTATTTTTTACTGATTATTGTATTTTATTTTTTTTTTACTTTTATAGCTGCATAGAAGGCAATTCCTCCTCTGACCAAATCTCTGTTGTCCCAAATCTCTTTTGTTTGTTTTTTTGGGGTTGGGGAGGGAAGTTGGGTAGTTGTGCCAAGAGACCAGAGTCTTGTTAAGCAGTTCATTAAAAACAGAAAACAAGCAAGTGAAATTTATAATCCTTTTATAATCCAACACACAATGCCTGATTGGATCAGAATCTTTTGATATAATATACGTTGTTGTTTATGATCTTCAGTAACAAGAGATTATGTTTGGTTTTAAGAAGCCAACTCCTATATACAGAAGTTTCTTTCCCACCAAACCCCACAGTAATTCACTCCCAAAGAAATATACAGAGGCTTATATTATAAACTGTTTGGCCTATTAGCTCAGGCTTATTATTAACTACTTCTTACAACTTAAATTACCCATAATTCTTTTCTATATTAGCCATATGGCTTGGTACATTTTATCAGTGAGTCATTCTCATCTTGCTTCTTTTGCATCTGGCTGGTGAGTGCATTCTGAGCCTTACATCTTTCCAGAATTTTCCTAGTCTTGTCACCCTCCCTATACTTCCTCAATCTCAGTCTGAGATTCTTGGAGGCAGGATTACAATTTAGGACTGAGATAGAGATAAGAGCCAGTGGATGGCTGTTATGCTTTTCTGACATTTGGGTCAAACCCCAATTTCAGTCTTTGAGTTTTTATTAATCATGCTTCATTTGGTTCCCAACTTTTGGGGCTCAAATTCATGAAAAAGACTTTTGCCTGTGTTTGTTTGTTTGTTTCTTTCTTTGTTTATTTATTTATTTATTTATTTATTTATTTATTTATTTATTTACTTTGCCACTGGTACAGGCCAGAGCTGGATCCACACCTAACCAGCTGGGATCTGGAGAGAGACTAGTGCTCCAAGCTCTTATCTATTCTAGTTTATTTCCCATGTAAAGATGAAAAATATACAGAAAATCTAGATACTGTATGTCATTTTGTTGTCTTTGAATTGTTTTACTGCTGAAAAAGGAGTAACATCTGCTAAAAGACATTTGAATTTAAATGATGCTGGATTAATCTATTATATATGACTTGACTTCAAAATTTATGTTAAAAGATACCCTGGAAAGGAGGTTTTGCTTTTGTTTCCATTAGAAATGGGAGGCTGTGTTGGGGGCTGGAGAGATGGCTCAGCTGTTAAGAGCATTGCCTGCTCTTCCAAAGGTCCTGAGTTCAATTCCCAGCAACCACATGGTGGCTCACAACCATCTGTAAAGAGATCTGGTGCCCTCTTCTGGCCTTCAGGCACACACACAGAAAGAATATTGCATACATAATAAATAAATAAATAAATAAATATTTAAAAAAATGGGAGGCTGTGAATTCATTCTGGGTTAAGAAAAATAAGATTTGATCAAGGAAGACCCCCTGAAGAATCGCCAATGGGAATGGTTGGTCCAGATGATCCAATGTTTTAGATCACCTCTTTTGCAGTTCCCTCTGAGTTCTATATCCAGAACAGCCTCAAGAATGCTAACTGAGATGATCCAGGCTTACAGAATATTCCATTCAAGATCTTTCCATAACCCTAAATTTTCTATGGTGTCCCATGTGATCTTACTCCCAGTAAGAAAGAAGTAGCCTAGAAAACTATGCTTACACTCTCCCCCAAAAATGTATTATAGATGTTTGTTTTTGTTTAGAGTGTTGGTTGGTTGCAAGTTGTTATTGATACTAGTCAGAAAAGCAGCTATAAAAGGGAGATTAGATTCAGAGTTCTTGATTTGAAAAGAAGCAAAGGGGAAGTGCTGTGAGATAATGCTCTTGTACCCTGTAAAGATTTGTCACTCATATTGGTTTAATATATTGCTGATTTGCCAGTCACCAGGTATGAAGAATAGACAGGGTAACAAGATTAGAAAAATACTGAGAAGAAGAAAGACTCAATCTGCAGTTGTCAGCCAGATGCAGAGGGTACAAGATGAAAGTGCTGCAATGAGAAAAGGCACCAAGTTATGTGGCTAAACATAGATAAGAATTATGGATTAATTTAAGGGGTCAGAACTAGTTAATAATAAGCATGAGCTATAGGTCAAACAATTTTTAATTAATATGCATCTCTGTGTGTCTCTTTGGGACTGAATGGGTCCAGGACATGTGGGACAGAAACTTCCATATACACACTCTTTTTACATCAGTGAGAAGCTTTGTTCACAGGATTTAAGATTAACAGAGTAAATGAAACTAGGATTCTAAGTATGCCCATGTGTGTAATAGACTCTGCAGTTGCCAAAATTCTATAGTTGTAGTCATCATGGTGGCCCAAGTTTTCCAAGAGGCAGAGACAAAAAGATGATGAGTATGAAGATAGCCTGAGCTACATGGAAAGTCCCACTTCAACATGGTCTACCAATGAAAACCTCCATAAAACCAAACAAACAGCAAAGAAAAATTAGTAAAAACAGAGTTCTAAGGAGAAGTCAATGACTTAAAGCCTCCAAATCTATGAAAGTGACATTGCCAATTCCATGACTGCATGCTGTGCTATGGTTGACTTTAGAGGGGCCTGATAATATAGGTGGTTAACTTTAAAGAGGGAATATAATCCAGGTTGTTAATTTTTAAAGCAGGCATATTATCAAGGATGCCTAATTTAAACTTGGGTGTGTGTAAAATCAACTTTCTCCCAATCTTTGTAGGAAAAAAAGGAGAGAGGAGTCAAGGCATTTATGTCTGGGAGGAGCCATTGAATTATGACTTGAAGACAGACAGGGCCTCATGAGAAGCAGAGTAATACAGGTGACTTCTGGAAAATGAGACTCTCCAGGCACAATCCCATTCAGGAATTGAGGGCCTCAGTCCCATAGTCACACTGAAGTGGATTCTGTCAACAACTTGAATGAGATTGGAAACAAATCTGCAGTGTCTGTAGACAAAAAAAAAATGTCATCCAACACCTTCATTAAAAATCTGTGCCACTTAAACAGAGACCCTGGCTGAACCTGCCAGATGTCTGACCAACAGTAATGCAATTAATTAATTAACTGGCAATATTTTAAGTCACCCAGTTTGTGCTAATTTGTGAGGCATAAATAGAAAACTCTTGCAAATTCTTTTCCTCTAACTCTTTGGATAATTACACAAGTGTCATCCAAATTCCCTACCTTGAAACTCAAAGAACTCCTATGGGTTGTTCTTTCTCACACCACTGCTCATTTTCATTGGAGTCTGTCAGTTTGTGATAACCTGAATTATTATCCGCTGTTGTCTGAGTAAGTCGTACCATCTACAGGGACATGTTCTCTTTTCTTATTATTTTCTATTTCCCCAGGTCTAGAAGGGTTATTTCAGATTGAGTGAGTAAACCCTGATCAACAAGATCAATCTACCTTGATTAACCATCTAAATATTTTCCTGCATATTGGAGTGCATAGTCCACTGCCTAAATGGTAACTTACACATTTTAACTGTTCAGTAACTAAATTTATTTTATATATATGTATTTTTTGGTTTTTCGAGACAGGGTTTCTCTGTAGCTTTTGGTGCCTGTCCCAGAACTAGCTCTCATAGACCAGGCTGGCCTCGAACTCCCAGAGATCCGCCTGCCTCTGCCTCCTAGTGCTGGGATTAAAGGCATGTGCCACCACCACCTGGCTACTTTTTATATTCTTTATTCTTTTTAATTCCTGTTCTGAGATAAGGTCTCATTTTGTAGTCCTGGCTAGTCTGAAACATGCTACAGTTCCTGTGTAGACCAAATTGTCCTTGAACTCACAGAACTCTCCTGCTTCTGCCTCCCTAACGCTGAAAGCAAAGGTAGATGTAATTATTCCCAACCCTATTTAAACTTCTTTTTTTTTCAAGTTTCCCTTTTATTTTCTCTTTTAACTATGAATACTCAAATACAAAACATAAGTGAAAATAGGAAAAGTAAAACATGTTACTGCTCTTGCACTGTCAGAATAAACTGACTGGGCTTATTGAGATTAGAAATCGAAGACTGAAGTGCCCACAGGGTTGGATTCTCAGGAGACCTCTCTGCCTGGCTTGCGGATGGCCACAAAGGCGGTCTGACCTCTGAAGATTGTATGATTTTCATGTAAAGTCTCAGAACTAGAAATTTGGACATTATAGTTACCCTTGTTTTCCATTTGATGTTTTCGCTTTGGTACAATGACATTCTCCTATGGATCATCAATATGTCACTAGGCAGGGAACAGTCTGAGCCACATGATGAACATCACTTAAATCAACTTATCATTGTGGCACTTAGAACACTTCTTTGGAAGTGTTCCCAAGAACCTGAAGTCACATCAAGAATACCACAGCAAGCCAGGCAAACAATGTAATTAAACAGAGTCAATAATCCAACTTTGGACATTTTCAGCATTATATAGAATAATATCCTTAGCACATTCTCCTTTCCTTCCTCATTCAAATTCCAAGTTCCTGGATCTCAAGGACTATACTTGCAATTCTACTCCATCTTCATATGGTAGCTCACTTTCTCCAGGAAGTCTTTGCCAAAACTTGAGCCATGATAACAGATTGTTTTCTTTAACCCTGTATTTTTTTCATCATCAGTTGTTCCATTAAATGGGACTAGTACAATCCATCTTCTAATATTTAGGAAGGACATCTGGATTGACATTGGAAAAGCCTCTGTCTAATGTTCACTTAATCATTTATTGATGGTAGAACTATAAAAGAAGGCTTTGTTTCTCCATCCATAAGATTGAGTCATGATCAATTATAAACAAGTTTATTAAAGTTGCCCCATTATACACTGGCAAGCTAACTATTAGGATCATGTTGCCTCTGAGTTCTGGAAGCTAGACCTTCAAAATAAATTTGCAAACAAGGTGACTCCATTGCATGATCTGTGAAACAGCATCTGCTATATTCCTCCATTCTAACTTCTATTAATTATTTGGTAGAATAATTTGAACTCTTTGATAGACAATAACCTGTTGTAGTAGTAGTAGTATTTTTCTTTTCTTTTTCTATATTGTTTCAGAACCACACAAATGTGCTTTGATAAAGTTCATCCCCTCCCCCTTCCCCGGTCCTCCCTCATTCCTCTTTCCACTTTTCCTTCCCACTTTCATGTATCTTCTTTTCAACCCAAAGTTGACTTGCTTTTGCACATATTTGCTACCTTAAGAAGCCACCAATTGCCAATAACTCCTCAGCTAGGAATTAGACTCCATGTCTTCTTCCTCCACACATGATGGGATTTTTTTTTATTCTGGTCATGTCTGTTTATGTAGTCAAAGCCATTGTGACCATATGGGTGAGAGTGCAGTGCAATGTTTGGATAACACTTTTTGCTGCAGCTATTTCCGAGTTCTCTTCTTTCAGTCTTTCCAACCCCTCTTCCATGATAATCCCTGAGCCTTGCAAGGAGGATTGTGGAATAGCTGCCTCATTCTGTTTTGAGCATTTCACAGTCTCTTATTCTTTACAAGTTCATCAGTTGTAGGTTTCTGTATTAGTTAACATCTGCTGCAAAAAGACACTTCTCTGGTGAGGGTTTAAAGATACACTAATCTTGATTCATAAAAATAGGAACTGAGGAGCATTTATTGCCATGTCTGTCCATTTAGCTCCAATTATCATAGGGTGTTCTCCTTGTGTTCCTCACCCTGTGTAAGAGTTTTTTCTTTGTGTAAAGATCTGATTTTTAGTTAGGAAACTATCTCTATTTGTTATTTTTTGTTTCTGTTACCACAATACAGAAAAGAACAACTTAAAGAAAACAAGTATTTCTACTCATAGTTTCAGCAATCTTTGGTTCATCATGGTGGGGGCAGACATGGTGAAGTACTTCATTTTAAATGCAGAAGTATGTGGTAGGGACTGTTCATATCATGGCAGACCAGGACAAAGACAGAAAGGCTGGAGCCAAGAGCAGGATTAAAATGTCTGACTCTTGTGATCTCCTTCTGCCAAAGAGTTTATTCTACTTTGTTAATGTTCCTCAGCTTCCTGATAGAATGTCAACAGGTAATGAGAACCATTCAGAAACATGAGCCTATGAGAAATATTTCAGATTCAATAAAAAATAAAGCCTTCTCCAGGAAAACTGCCTCGTGACAGACACCATAACTTTTAATCTATCTTCTATGATTGTATGACCAAATAAGATAATATTTTGATACTCTGTGGGTTAGAATTTCAGGAAATAGATTTGGGGTGGAGATATAATACAATATAAAGCATCCAATTCACAGAGCTGTTATGAGGAGAAGAAAGTATCACATGCAAAGTTCTTAACCCAGCATAATATTCAGCATAGAGTAAATATGAAATACAATACCTGTCATTAAAAGACACTCAACAGTTCATTCCTGACAAACGTTATTCACATACACTTATGTTTATTGTTGGCATTCTCTCTTTCTCAGCATTTGTATCAATGTCTCTTCTCTTGCTTACACACAAACACACACACACACAATTTCATTATTATTCAGCTATAAAAGTGTTCATACTACTTAGATTTTAATAATAAAAACAAAATTTTGGACATTCATGAGCCTTAAAACTGTAACATAAATGCTCCCAAATTTGTGCTTGTTTGTTATTTTTTTAACCATAGGCAATTTATATTTCTCTAAGTGATATTATTCTGTGTTAATGTAAGGAGGCTAAGGTATATCTGTCATACAAGTCTCTATTTTGTTTCATACTGAAAAAAAAGTCTATGACTAGGAAATCACTGGCAAAGACTATGCCTTACAAGTGAAAGAACTTGGTTACTTTGTTTTTTTTTTTTCCTGTAGAAATCTCACTCTCTCAACCTCAGAAAGATATTTTGAAAGCTGAACTTGCTATTCCAACAACCCAGCAGATTTATAAAAAGGACCATTTGCAAGACAACAGCCCTGGTCAATCACACAGTGGCGTTCTGTACAGAGAAATCAAGGAAACAGCCACATCAAAAGTTCCCCCAAACTTTCCACTTAGCAAGGAATTGTTCATCGTAGTCTCAGAAGAAATTGCTTTTGGTAGAGAATTCACTGTAGGCTGTCAAAATGAATGTGAGACTCTGGTTTGAAAGTCATGGTTAATACACATCTTGCTGCTACAGTGACATTCAGAGCAACAGCAGGCAGAGACATCCATTATAAAACGATCCCCACTGGATGGATTTAATAATAAAAAGAAATCCTTGGACTTTCATGGGCAGTCAAAGTGCTGCCTAAGAATCACAAATAAATGAAAATAACAACTTAAATGGGAAAAATGATAAATACTTAAATACATCAATATAAAATTATATGCTCTGTTTCTTCTGCGTGTGTGCATGTGCTTGTGCGAGTATGTGTGTGATGTAAGAGTTGCATTCTTGTGAGTATATGGCTGGCTTGCGCCCATGCCCACAGATTCAGCAGCAAGAACAGGATATCAGGTGTTTCCTAAGTTGCTCTTCACTATATTGCTTGCAATGGTATCCCTCACTGAAGCAGAAACTTACTGTTTTAACTAAAATGTCCCATTATTGAGTTCTCATGTTCTGCCTGCCTCTCACCCCCAAAGCTTTGGCACAGGCACTCCTAGCCATGCCTCACTTCTTCTATGACTGATGGGAATGTGAATCTGTATCTTCATGCTTGCAGAGCAAGCACTCATACACTGGGTCATTATGCCACCCCATCACTGTTTGACTTATTAGAGATCTTATTCCCATAGAAATCATAAAGTCTAATGCATTTGGCAAGGTATGTGTCTTATGATGGGCTACATGAAAGATTCCAGCAGTCACTTTCCTAAATCTTAGACTGAATATGGCAACATATTACATGTATGCATCTTAGCACATTGTCCATCTATGGTACTTTACATCACGGATCTCATAATGTGTTGACAACAAGTTGCGTTGGATCACACCATCATTGGTCTGGACATGCCCCTATGCTGGAATTGCAATTGCCTCAAAGGGAATAAGGAATATTATTCTAGAACCAAATCAAAATGATTAAGACCTGAGAAGACAGAGCTAAGTTACCCCAGGTTCTATTTTCATAAAGTTTTATTGTAGCAGATAACATTCTTAGCCATTAATACATTCCAAACATTTTCAATCTATTTATCAGAATGTTAGGTCTGACACAGGGGTGAGCATACTATGTCTCCTCAAAAAAATGAAAATAGCTCAAAAGAAATTGTTATCAGGCTTTTGGATCAGCAACATTCAAAACTGTCCATGGTCACTGAGCCAATCAATCTATTCCAACAGCTTTCTACTAAAAATTTGTCTTACACTGTGATTTCAAAGTGTCAAGCAACTCTCTTCTGATGAAGAGTTTGGGAAAGGGGTACCTCTTGGGGGTTTAGTGATCTTATCAATAAAATAATTTAGATTGAAAAGGAACCCCAATGAAATCTAATTAAAATTTAAGGGGAAAACAATCAAGTAAAATATAAATTCCAACAGCTGACAGAAGAAAGAAAGAGAACAAGAGAAAAACTGTGCTATTTGCCACATGACAACAAAAGAGGGCCTTCAGACAAACCTTGAAAAGCCCAGAGTGCCATGGAAAGTCTGAGTAGGCTTTGGCTAGAATCCCAGAAAAGAGATGAAGAAAAAAGTAAAGGGGCAGATCACATGGTAGGGGCCCATAACATTTTCAAATAGAAGCAGCTGTAGGGTGCTGAACTAAGAGGTATTTGGGAAGAGAGGCTACACTGACTCATTAAAGGAATAATAGTGCTTCAACTCTTTTAGAGTAGCTTGAAATGCCAGGTCTCCATTCCGGTCTAGAGAAACCCAGAAGCATTTAACAGTTTTTATGGTAATTCATGGAATGGAATAACTGATGTTGACATTGTAGTCTGCCCATGATAATGGGAGGAGAAATCCAAACTTTCAGTAGCCTAAGTAAACAGTAGCAGGGGTACAACATAAAAGCTAATGCATTAAAGGTGATTTCTCAAAATTGAAAATAATGCTTATGCAAAACTCCTGGTCACAGTTAGACACTGGCAGTATGAAAGGCTAATCTCATCTCCTGAAAGGCAGGAGAATGAAGAGTTCAAGTTCAGATTGAACTACATAAGGAGAACCTGACTCAAAAATAGATAAAATGTTGGCTGTATGTTCTAGCCAGAAGTTCCCTTTCTCAGAAGTGCTCAGTATCAAATATCCAGCAGCCACTTCCAAAATTACCACACAGAGGCTTTTAAGATTTTAAGAATTGAAAATGCTTACCCAAAAGGTCATAGTTATTACTAACCTGCTCTTACATTTTAAGTTAACCCATATTCCTTATTTACACTCTGCCACATGGTAGTACCTTTACTCAGTACAGCAAGCCCATCTTGCTCTCTCTGCCTCTGATGAATGTCTGCTGACTCCATCCTTTTCTTTCCCATCATTTTTAGTTTATTCACCCTACCTTTACTTCTTGGTTGGCTACTGGCCAATCAACATTTTATTAAACCAACTTGAAAAACAAATTTTTACAGTGTGAAAGAGGATTATTCCTCAGCAGGAGCATGAGTCTGATTACCAGTAAATGCACCAAAAGTACAAGTTTTGTATAATTTTAAGATTTATTTTATTTTTATTTATATTTATAAGTATTTATATGTCTCTGTATATGTATGCACACATGTATTCAGTTGCTTGCAGAGGCAAGAAGAGGGCATCAGATCTTCTGGATCTGGAATTATAGGTAGTTGTGAACTCTGGGAGATGCCAGTAGGGAACTGAACTGTAGTCCTCTGTAAGTGTAGCAAATGTTCTTAGCTGCTGAGCAAACCACCTGAAAATTTCATAAGTACTAATTTTTAAGAGCCCATGAAGCCATGCTTATAATAGTCTCTTGTTGTCAAATATTAAACAGTTCTGGAGTTGTAAATGTAAATAAATAGGAATATATACCCTGAGGCTATGTATGCCCCAAAGCTCTCTCTCCAGTGGCCATTGTCAGGATTGTGAGGGAAAACAGAGAGGAGTGCTTTCCAGATGGAAGAGCCCAGGGATGTTAAGGAGATGGGAGGCTGAAATAAAAGTTCTACTTGGGATAATCATGAAATATGCTTCATAGCTAAGTAAAGAGATCCCTCACTTGTTTCTTCCCAATCAGGTTCGAGTAATTACTCTGATACACTGGTGATTAATCTTTCTCATTTTGTTTTTTTCCTCCTATTTTCCAAAGGCTAATTGCTCCAAGCAGTTTTTATTGCTGTTATTTATTTTCATTTAAAACATTTTTACTCTTGTATTACATATCCCCAAGTGGAGGAGGAGTACAGAGATGCTGTTAATATACAATTGAAGAGGCCACAAAAGCCACTCTGGAGACTGATGGAGATGGATGCATATTACCTGTACCCTGGATTGCAGCTCCAATAGGCAGACACTAATTACTACCTATGTGCCAGGAGAAAGAGTAATAAGACTATTTTATATACACAAAGGGAACTTGTTAATACTTGGGCAAATAAGGACTATCACAGAGACAGTATCTACTACAAAACATCCTGTTTCACTTTTCTTTTTAAAACAGTTTTATGTTTCTTGCTTCTGACTGTGTTTACAGACATAAGTATGCCATTTCTCATCTTTTTCTGTAGATCGCATGTCAAGAAAAGATGTGAGATGGAACTTCTGGGGATTCTCCGTAGACAGTTGATACAATTATGCAACCTGTCTTGTTGCCTGTGGTCTATTCCTTTCCTCCTGAGATGTGAGCATTGTACATGGAGCCCTTCAGCCCTCTTGTGGTTCTGAAAATGAAAGCAATGCACTAAAGATAAATAGACAAGAAGAGAGAAGATTCAAGACTTATTCAAATGCTTCTGATATTCCTATCACGTTAATTAAATTTTGGATAAGTTTCATCTTCACCATAGGATTTGTGATGAAGATAGTTTTAGCTCTTCTCTGTAACAACAGATTAAAGCACACAGGTGGCCTGTGGAATGCCTAATTTATTCCTTCAAAATGTTCCTGGCTTATGAAGTGAAATACCTGAACTTGGTCTGTGTTCTCTCTCACACTGCTAGCAAACTGTGCCATAAAGAGATCAGTGTTCCTCTTCCTGTGAATTGCTGTTTTCCATTTACATTTGTGTGTGAGCATAGGTATGCATATACAGGTTTGTGAGTATGTATGCACATGTGTGGGTGCTGGTACATATGTGTACATGTCTTTGGAAGGCAGGAGTCAACTTAAGATATTATACCTTAGGAACCATTCACCTCGTTTTATGAGATAGGGTCCATCATTTTTATCTGGCATATCCCAGAAAATTCCAGGGACTCATTTCTTTGCATCTTCCCAAATCTAGAATTTCCAGTGTGCTCCACCATGCCCAGACTTTTGTATGAGCCTTAGGATCAAACTTAGTTCTGCAGAAAGCCCTTTACTGACTGAGCCATCTCCACAGTCTGTGGATTTTCTTTAATAATCTTCAGTGATTTTGTGATCCCTCAGGCTCATCTCTGTGCTTTCCCCATACTTCTCTGAAATGATAAAATGCACAAGAACGTCTTTTCTTAGTCAAGCCACACTGACTGACAGACCTTGTCATTTCTAACTCTTGAGAAACTGTATGCTGCAACTGAATAAAGAAACTGGCCATGCAGAAAAGTCCACTAGATTCTGCAGACTAAAAACCAAGGAGGGATTCATCAGAGATAAGCTTTCCTAGTTCTAATTTCTACAAAGAGGAAAGGAGTATACATTGGGTTGAATTTGTATTAATGTAATTATACATTCTATCTTTTAAAAAGTGAAAACGTAGATTAAATAATGACATATAATTCCATTAAACCTGTACAAGTAAAATTTATAATATAAAAAGAGAAATTTTATTCAATAAAGAAAGACATATAGAAAATGGGAGATAGCAGGTATGTAATTATAACTCTGAGGAGACAGAAGCAGGGAGATTACAAGCTGAAGGCAAGACTGGCGTACAGTACAAACATCTGTCTTAAAAGACCAAAGAAAATAAATGAAAGATTTGTTTTGCTTAGCATAATCTCTAGTTTCATTCCATTTTTTCCCCAATGACATGATTTGTTGTACCTGTATTTGAGTAAAACGATATTTTGAACAGACACTGCATTTTCTTCATGGTGTAGGAGGTTCTTCTGTTTACAGGTTGCTTTCATTGGTTGAATAAAGAGACTGCCTTGGCCTTTTGATAGAGCAGCCCTTGAGTGGGCAGAGTAGATAGAACAGAATGCTGGGAAAAAGGGAAGCGTAGCAGATGCCATGAAGCTCTGGCCCAAGACGGATGTAGGTTAGAATCTTTCCCAGTAAGCCACGTCCTCATGGAGCTACACAGATTATTAGAAATGGGTTAGATCAAGATGTGAGAGTTAGCCAATAAGAGGCGAGAGCTAGTGGGCCAGGCAGTATTTCAATGAATACAGTTTCTGTGTAATTATTTCGGGGCTAAGCTAGCTGGGTGGTGCGATGGAGCTTGCTCACCATTTACAAGATCTTCATTCAATTTTTTAGTGACAGGCATGTTGGCTGATGTTGTAAGTTGGCTGTTGTGCCACAGCAAACACAAGTTGTGTGGATGGATGTCATTGTGGAATGCAGACTAAGAACCTTTCACCTGCATACCCAGAAACTATTTAGCTATATAATAAGGAAATACTGGTTGCACTAATTTCAGAGGGTTTTCAAATTCACTTATGTGGCTGGGATAGATTTTTTCTCCTCACTCATAGAACACTAGGGTCTCCTCTTTTTGTCAGCCTCACAAACATTTTCTAATTGCTTTCTGTCTTTTTTTTTTTCCTTAGTGGCAGCCATTCTGGAATAAGTTAAAATTTTAGTGTAGTTTGGTTTACAATTTCTTTGTGGTATGACAGATATTGAGATGTTTATGGGTTTCTTGACCATTTATAGTTCTTTTCAGAGCTGATTTTGTTCATTTGCCTACTTATTGGCTGGATAAGTGGTTCACTGGTGTTTATTATATTTGGTTCTTTGTAGACTCAGGATGCTAATCCCATGCTGAGTAAATAGTTGCCAGATGTTTTCCTTCTATATGCTTGCTGTCCATGGTGATTATTTACCTTATTAAGAAGTTTATTTTAAATTGACAAAGCCCCATTTTTCCATTTCTGTTGACAGAGGTTTCTCTTCTGCCCAGTCCTGCAGCCTTTCAGCCCCAAAGAAACACTGATTATATATATATATATATAATAAACTAGTTGGCCTATTAGTTCAAGCTTCTTATTAACTCTTTCTTGCATCTTAAATTAGCCCATAATTCTTGTCTGTGTTAGCCATGTGGCTTGGTACCTTTTTGAATGAGGCATTCTCATCTTGCATCCTCTGCATCTGGGTGACAACATTAGACTGACCTTTTCTCTTCCCAGAATTTGTCTGTTTTTTTGTGTTTTGGGTTTTTTTTTTTGCCCTACCTTTATCTCCTGCCTGATTGCCCAGCCTATACTTTCTGCCTGGCTACTGGCCAATTGGCATTTTATTAAAATCAAAGTAACAAGTTTTTACAAGGTATCAGACTATTGTCCAACAGCACCACCCATTGCTTTTTCTTTTCTTTTTTTTTTTTTT
>NW_004949098.1:5172774-5188692 GCF_000317375.1 Microtus ochrogaster
TCTTGTAGACCAGGCTGGTCTCGAACTCACAGAGATCCGCCTGCCTCTGCCTCCCAAGTGCTGGGATTAAAGGCATGCGCCACCACCGCCTGGCCCACCCATTGTTTTTTCAAAACAAGTTCTCTGAATCTAATCTCCTTAGTTTAGTGTTTAGCTTTTTTCCAGACCATTATCCATAACAACTTGTAGCCAACATGCTAAACAAATTAAAACATCCATAATCCATTGTTTTGGATGTGGGTGTAGTTTTTCAGCCTACTTCCTGCTGATTGGCGGTGCTGATCATCTTATGGGAACCTAAAAATAATTGAGAATTATGATCACGTCCTAACTAGAATATTCTGTAAGACTTGATCATCTCATCCAACAATCTTGAGGCTGTTCTGGATGCACAACTCAGACATCTGGGCCAATTGCTCCTGTCAGAGATTTCTCAGGCGGTCTTTCTTGATCAAACCTGATTTTTCTTAGCCATAATAATCCCATAGCCTCTCATTTCCTGTGGAAACAAAAGCAAAACCTCTTTTCCAAAGAAACATATCTTTTGAAATAATTTTTTTAGTCAAGGTATTTTCAAAATATATAAATTGAATTAATTCAGCAGCATTTATAATCAATTGGTTTTTAGCAATTGTTGCTTTTTCCTCAGCATTCAGACAATTCAAAGATAGTACAGTAACACACTATCCAGACTCTGTATTTTACATCTTTGTGTAGCTTTATCTTAAACTCTGTTTCTTTCCCTTTTTTGAGACTAGGTTTCTCTGTATATCTGTGGCTGTTTTGGCACTCACTCTGTAGACCAGGTTGTCCTTAAACTCACAGAGATCTGCCTGCCTATGCCAAGAAAGTGTTGGGTTTAAAGGTGTGTTCCATCACACCCAACTACTCTCTGTCTTTCTTTTTTTCTTTTCTTTGTTTGTTACTGGATGGACAGAACCAAAAGAATAACACACAAACCATAATATTTGCAATACTATTTGGCCAATTGCTTAAGCGTATTTCTGGCTAACTCATATCTTCAATTAACCCATCTCCATTAATCTGTGAATCTCCACAAGGCTGTGAATTACTGAGTAAAGTTTCAGCATCTGTCTCTGGCGGGGCTACATGGTTTCTCTCTGACTCTGCCTTCTTTCTCCCAGCATTCAGTATAATCACCACACCCGCACCTAGCTCTACTCTGCCTTATCAGGCCAAGTCAGTTTCTTTATTGATTAACCAATAAAAGCAACACATAGACAGAAAGACCTTCCACATCACATTTTTGTCCTACATCTCTAAATTAATAAAGCCATTTCCACTTTCCAGAGGTGTGCATTGATTGCATATTGTGTTACACTAACCTATTCCTGTCTTTCAGGGCCTTGATTAATGTAACTTATAGCATCCTAAGACATCATGTCTGACAGGAAGTATATCATGAATTAGTATTTGAATTTTCATATTTATTTGCAAGTAAGATTCCTAAGCTACTCTTGACTATCAACTTGACTACATCTAGAATTAACTAAAACCCAAGCATCAGGGTGTTCCCAAGAGGGATTTTTCTTAGGCAAATTATTTGAAGTAGAAAGACCCACCATTAATCCTGATTTTTTTTTTGACATGGGAAAAGCCACCTTATCAGGATCACACCTTCTACTGGTAGCCTATTTCAAGGACACAGAAGAAGAAAGATTGCTCTCTTTGCCTACTTGCTCTCACTCTTGCTGCCAATTCCATTTCTTCACTGGCATTTCAGTTCAGTTCTTTGAATTCTGGAACATGCTGAAGATCAGCTGAGACATCCAAGTCCATGAATTGAAAAACTAGTAGATTCCTGGAATTACTTTTTGTAGTTAGACATTACCACAGCTAAGCCATTCTAATGAATTCTCTTCAATCCTTCAATTCCTTTCCTACAATCTCTCACATACATGCACACACATGCACACATACATGCACACACGTACACACACATGTATACAGAGAGACAGAGAGAATATATACATATCCAGTTCTGTTCTGCTAGAGAATCATGATTAATATACTAAATTCTACAGACCCATGTAACTAAAGCTGATATATAAAACACACTATGCCATTTGGTACCTTAATATCTAAATGTCTTCATCAATGTATTAATAAAGTTATGCATAAAGTATATACCACCATTTTGTTCTCAATCAATCAGAGACCTTTTACAAACATGTTTATTTTATACTATGTATTTACCTGTTGTGTTATTGGTCTAATGTCTTTGCATTTTCATAGCCTTGGTTTGGAGACATACTTTAGTGAAAGTGTTTGAAATATTGACATTGTTTTTCAAACAATCACATTGTAAAGTCACCATTATTATCTCATTTTACAAATACACTCAAGGTGCCCAATGAGATGTTTATTAGTAAAGTTGATTGCTGTGTATCTGATGCACAGAACCCATAAAAAGAATAATGAAAATAATTCATTAATTATAAAAAGTTGTTCATTCATTTCCACATGACTGCAGTGCAATGGGCCCACTGACAAACACAGTATTGATAGCCCCTTACTCTTCTACATGAATTCAGGATGTTATATTCATGAAACACAGGTGGAGGTTTCTAACTCCCACAAAACTCAGGGTTAGATTTCACATATACCTTTCACACTCTAAGTGACTGATTATTGCCACTAAACTATAGATGGATAAAACCAGAATCTCAAAGAATCCAGTTACACGTTATTTAAAATGGCTTTGCCCCAGGTCCTTTGTCCCGTTTGTCTTCTATGATCCTGCTGTCATGCTCCTGGTGGAGCTTGCAAGCTTTGCTGGCTGGAGCATGGGTTTTTCCTGGGTGGCTTCTGCTGAAGAGGCCCATGATGAGTGCTTTGGGATCAAAGATATGAAGTGGAACAGAATAAAATTAGTTTGGGAGACTCAGATTTGGGTACACAAAGGAAAAGTGTTGCACTCACAGAAGATTTAGGTCCATCTGATACAGACTGAGAAAATTTACATCAAAGGGAAATGAAACAATATAAAATATCTTTGTAGGAAGCTCCAAGTTCTAAGATGCCAATATTAATTGATCTTTAATCCAATTCTGTAAAATTATAAAGTGAAATTTGATCTTCATTTTAGGGACAGTCTGGTGAAATATTGAGAACAAGTAGAAGAGAATGAAACACTTAATCTCCAATTTTTGTAAATATGTGTGCATGAATATGTTTGTGTACACATGTGTGTGTGTGTGTATGTGTCTGTGTATGTGCATGTGTGCTGTGCTAGATATTGAATCCACAACTCAGGCACTATTTTTTAATTAGAAGAATGAAATTAAAAATAAAATTATGGAACTGAAGAGAATATTCAGCAGTTTAGAACACTGGCTTCTGTTGCAGAAGACTGCAGATTGATTACTAGCCTTGATACTGGGCAGCTCACAACACTTTGCAACTCCAGCTCTTGGAGACCCATTACCCTCTTTTGGCCTCTGAAAGCACTTATATGCACATATACATACAATATGAACACACACACACGAAACAAATGTAAAACAAAGAAAAATAACATATCAGATCACCAACTAGTCATTCTTTTTTATTAATTTTATTGATATATGCAATTTTTTCTCTGCTTCCCTCCCTCCCTCTCCCCTCCCCTTCAAACCTCTCGCATGGTCCAGATGCTCCCAATTTACTCAGGAAATCTTGTCTTTTACTACTTCCCATGTAGATCAGACCTATGTATGTCTCCCTTAGGGTCCTCATTGCTGTCTAGGTTCTGTGGGACAGTGATTTAAAGGCTGGTTTTCTTTTCTTTCTGTCTAAAAGCCACTTATAAATAAGTACATATGATGCTTGTCTTTCAGCATCTGAGTTACCTCACTCAATATGGTGTTTTCTAGATTCATCCATTTGCCTGCAAATTTGAAGATGTCATTCTTTTGTTCTGCTGGGTAGTATTCCATTGTGTAAATGTACCACATTTTTTTTTAATCCATTCTTCAGTCAAGAAGTATTATTTAGGTCATTTCTACGCTCTAGCTATGACAAACAATGCTACTATGAACATAGTTGAGCACATATCCTATGGAACATTGAGCATCCTTTGGGTATAAACCCAAAAGTGGTATTGCTGGGTCTTGAGGAAGGTTGTTTCCTAATTTTCTGAGAATTTTCCATACTGATTTCTAAAGGGGTTGTACCAGTTTGTATTTCCACCAAAACCGGAGGAGTGTTCCCTTTAGCCCACATCCTTTCCAGCATAAGTAGTCATCAATGTTTTTGATCTTGGCCATTCTAACCAAGAATAAGATGCAATCTCAGAGGTGTTTTGATTTGCATTTCTCTGATGGCTAAGGATGTTGAGCATTTCCTTAAGTGTCTTTCAGAGATTTTAGATTCCTCTGTTGAGAGTTTTCTGTTTAGGTCTGTATGCCATTTTTTATTGGATTATTTGTTCTTTTGATGACCTATTTCTCTCATGAGTTCTTTGTATATTTTGGAAATCAGTCCTCTGTATAATCTGGAGTTGGTAAACATCTTTTCCCATTTCATAGGCTACCATTTTTTCTTGTTGACTGTGTCCTTTGCTGTACAGAAAATTTCAGGAGGTCCCATTCATTAATTGTTTCTCTCAGTGTCTGTGCTACTGGGATTATATTTAGGAAGTGGTCTCTTGTGTCAATGTGTTCAAGTGTACTTTCCACTTTCTCTTCTATAAGGTTCAGTGTGGTTGGCTTTATGTTGAAGACTTTGATCCATTTGGACTAGAGTTTTATACAATCTGAAGATAAAAGTCACCAGAAATCAGAAACCCCAGGGGAAACCAAATATCTCCCCCAAAATGGACAATTAAATAACTCATGAAATAAAAATGATATTACATGCAAATAAAAAATAGACACAAGCATCTGGGAAAATGTTAAAGCCAGTACTTTGTGAACTAAATTGTTAAGAATTGAGTCAGCACCATAGTAAGAAAACAAAGTAGTGCCTTTTTGCCAATGGAGACTCTTCATCAAAACAGTATTGCAGTTTGTGTCCACAGTTCCTCACTTGTAAAAGGCAAAAGCCTGAGTGCTATTATAGGGACAAAAACCTTTGGATAGTGCACAAGTGAATCTTAATTTGACCATAAATCTTAAAAACATTATGTCAGCTTAGTTTTTGGAGTAATTATATTGAATCCTCAAAAACATTTAACTATTTTTAAAATATTTTTATTACTTTTTAGATTACTCTCTGAGTTACAAATTTTTGTTTTTCTTAGATGAATTGTACACAATGAAATATTTCCATAAAAATAAAATCTTTTGGCTAAATGGGAATGATGATGACTCTGGAGAAGTTAGCATTTTTGCACTGCTGCAGCAAAAATATCTGAAGTAAAAATTTAAAAAGAATGGCTTTATTCATTTTGTCTCTCAGTTTCATAGGGGTCACTTTTCAGTTATCTGGCCCAAAGCTTTGGTTTTGTGCTGGAATGTGTAAAGGAAAAGGGTCATTATCTCATGATGTACAGAAAATACAGAGCAGATGTAGTGGGGAACTCTGCTACAGCAATATACCAATATACTTCTTCCAATTATGCCCAACCTTTTTATTATTTTATTGAAACATATTTTTTTCTCACATAGTATATACTGATGGCTGTTTCCCCTCCCTCTACTTCTCTCAGATCCTACTCACCTCCATTCCCTTTCAGCTTCTAATTAGAAAATGAACAAGGTCGAAGGGAATCATAATATAATATAATAAGGATAATAAAAGATAAAGCAAAAACTAATATATCAAGTCAGATGAAACAAACAAAATAGAAAGAATCCAAGAGAAGGCACAAGAATCTAAGACCCACATATTCATACACTTAGTAATCCCATAAAAATTCTGAAATGGATCATGGGTATCTATATTTATTGCCATCTACTACAGCGGGAAGCTTCTCTCGTATTGGTTGAACAAGGCACTGATCTATGAGTATAGCAGAATATCACCAGGAGTCATTTTATTGCTACATTTTTAGAACAGTAATAACTGGTTTTAACCTAGGTCCCTGGGCTAATTAATCTTAGATTCTTGGCACAGCAGTATTTGGCAAAGGTTCTATCTTGTAGGGTGGGCCTTGAGTCAAATAAGATATTGGTTGCTTACAGTCACTAGGTTTGTGCCACTATCGCCATGGCACACTTGCAGACAGGACACAAAAGCCCCGCTTTTTAGTTTTCAGGATTCTCGAAACAACATCACCAGTTGAGGTTTCAAGTGTTCAACACATGAGCCTTTGGGAGACATTTTACAATCAAATCAGAATATAGAAAGTTCCAGAATCCCCAAACACTGTAAATACTGCATTGTCCAAGTTCCTAAATTTTTTCTTGTTATTATAATAGACATGGTTCTGTCCTATACACTTTCTGCAACAAAGACAGCCTATAGTAAGGAAGCTGCTTGTTTGTTCCCGGCTGCCCAGACTCCCAAAATAACCACACAGAAACTATATTAATTAAATCCCAATTCTTACTTTTATACACTCTGTAAAGGATCATCTGGCATGCTCTACAGACAGGCACTCTCCCAGGGTTTCTTCTCTTCCCTTGCTTGCAGCATTTCCCCATTTGAATCACGGGTCTTTAGGAATAAATTCCATGTTGGCTGGATTTCCTCACATTATCTTGTTCATGTCAGTACATAACAGAAAAGTCAACTTCCAGATGTGTTGTGTACTCAACAGTCTCAGTTCTTTCCTTAGGACTTAGCTAAAATATTGTTACATTTTAGCATAGTAAAAGACTGACCTAGCATATGTGTGGGAATATTTTATCAAAGTGTAGGCAAGTTTTATCAACGGTAAACTAAACAGAAGAACCACTATATCCCATTCTGCTTAAAGACTTGTTTTCTGTAAAGGGCACCAATATTAGAACACTCTGACCTCAAAGCCTGAGGTACACTAGCACTGGCATTACTGACCTTATCATGAGCAAAAGCATGTTTCTCTGTGAAGCATCATACAATAAGGATGGAATGACAAAATGCAGCATGCATGAAGCACTTGTTGGCTGTATATTCAACCAAGAATATGCATCTAAAATGTTTTTTCTAAAGAAAATTAAGCTCAAGTGTAAAACAATAATAATCTAATCAGGAAACAGGCAAAAATGAGAACAGAAAATTTCCTAACAAAGACAGACAGATGGCAGAGAAGCACATAAAAAGATGCTAGTGTGATCATTAGCCATTAGAGAAATCCACATTTAAACCACCAGGATATGCTGTGATACACCTCTCAAAATGGCCAAAATTTAAAAATAAAAATTGGAGTAACCTCAAAAACTGATGACGCTATTGAACAGGGTCACTCAGACATTGATGTTGATGATGCAGAAGGGGACAGCCACCCTGAAAAATAATTCAGTAGCAATAAACAACAATGGGCGATCACAGCTTGAATGATTCTGGAGGTAATTATGCAAAGAGAAATAATGATAACCTAGAACAAGATATGCATTGTACATAAAATATATAAGACACCATAACATATCATATTTATATAGAGTGTTTTAAAACATCTCAAAATAGCAGAGTGATAGGGGCTAAGATTATTTAGACACAGACTGATGGGGGATAGAGGGATCTGTGGATGGAAATAAAAGCTAATTACAGGTATCTCAGAGGTGAGACAGTCTTGGGTGTATTAATGTCAGTATCCTGTTCATGAGCTTATATTAGAATTTGTTTTAAGCTGTTACTGGTGAGGAAGCTGACTATGGGCTGCACAGCTCTTACTGGACCTTCTTAATAATTGCAGGGAAATGAATGGTTATCTCAAAATAAAAATGTTTAAAAGTATCGTTTTGCCTAGTTCTTTCAAACTGTTAGTACCCTACATCTTAGAAATTGATCTATGTGACGTTTTATTTTGACACATTTCAATCAAGAAAGTTTCAAGCTAATAAGCTGGGAATTCTGAAATAAGAGGAAGATAAAGCTCTCAACTGATATTCAAGTTCAGGTTGCAGTTTCAGCTGTGCTTCTGGTCTGATAATTAATGGGAGCTGTTAAGTTAAGCAATTAGTTATGTCTTGTAGCTTATTATTAACAATCTCTGTTCAGTGCCATTTCTTACTGTGGCAATGGTGTAATATTTAAGTGTGTTGGCTAACCTTCCTTTTGATTTAGCAGATATAAGGTTAATACAGTAGTTATGAAGAATTATGATGTCTTCCTTTGACCTGATCATTGGTGTCTTTGATTTTCTAAAGGAATAGTTGTGCTGGCTGACATTCACTGCAATGGAGAAAGGGAGAGGAAACATTAGCCTTCGAAGAGGCCATACAGGTATAGGAACAGTCTTTTGTAGTGGGAGCTATAATTATGATAAGCTGTCTAAGGAGACAATGACAACTGTAATGTGGTAGAAAGAAAGCATTTAGTACAACCAATGAGAGCACAGGCTCAGCTAAAGGCTCATATACTCAAATGCCAAAACAGTTGCTGAGGCAATCTTAAATGCCACAGCCAATAGCAAGAGCATTTGCCCCACCTATCAGAACAAAGCATGATGCTTGAGATTGATTCCCAGTACCCACACTGGATAATGTACAGCCACCTATAATTCCAGCTCCAGATGATCATATTCTGGTCTCTTGAGAGACCCACACCCATGAGGCATGCACATGTATATGTATGCACATACAAAAATAATAACTGTCAATCATTTTCTTAAAGGTGTATCATGTGACTATCACAATTTGGGAGGTGGGGAGTTTTCATACAGCTAGAAAAAAAAAAGTAAAGCTTGTGCTTGCGAGTTTGTGTTTTCCTCTCATTTTTAAAGGCTTTTAAGTTTTGGGTTTTGTAATCTCTCATGTGTAAATATTGAAAGACCCTGATTTTCAGACTTCTCTTTTCTGAATGTTCATTTCCAGAAGATTTGAATCCCAAATTTAAATATAATCTTTACATTTACAGATTCCAAGGTAACATTTTTAAGATTGCATTTCTTAACAGCTGATGCAAAGCTTCATCAGGCACCCAGCAATAACTGTGTTAGCCTACACAAAATTAACACCTGATTTCTTTGTTTCTGTTAGATGGGTTACTACGTAACTATCCATATCCTCTCTCTCTCTCTCTCTCTCTCTCTCTCTCTCTCTCTCTCTCTCTCCCTCCCTCCCTCCTTCCCTCCCTCCCTTTTTCCCTCCCTCCCCTCCCTCCATGAAAATAGAGTTGATGATTGGATTGACATTTTCACTTCTTCAGCAGTTAATCGTTGTTCTAAGACAAAATTAAAGACATCGGGGTGTCAGCAGAAATAATTCGCTAAACCTCTAGGTCATCTTAAAGATGAAGATATTTACACCAATTTTGTTTTCCCCTGGCCTGTGTTCTAGAATTTGGAGATACTGGTTGTATTCATAAGCCACAGGGCAATCAATCCCCTGGAAAACTGACGGGAAGTGAGATCTGGAAGTAGCTCTCAGAGCAGGGATGCTTTCTGTTTGTGCTAGCATCATAGGGCTGCGGGTGCCCCATTAAGCTATGGAGTGAGTGAACAATATGAGCCCTCATTTACCTACGAGAAACTTCAAAATTACAGCTGGCAATTCAGCATTAGCTTTTTGTTTTTTTCCCTTCTGGTAAATAATGATTCTAAACTAGCTTTTGACCTATGTTCAAATCAAAAAAAAAATAAATAAATAAAAGATTCTTGCCACTATCCCAACTGTGGTTGAGTTACTAGAAAGAAAACACAACACTATCACTACTGCATCTAGTCAATTAAATTGGTCAAGATTGCTTCTGCAATAGGTACACCAAAATTGTAGAGCCAGTCATATCCTTCACAGTCCAAAAAGTACTAAGAAAGCACTAGGCAAAAGTTAAGATCTAACAAAATATATTTAAAGATTTCAAATGACTGGTAGCTGCTAACTTCAACCTCCATCAATATCTTACAAAATGGTATAATATCAAGAACACATAATTAGAAACTAAAGAAATTGACAAGTGTTTAAAAATAGATTGATTTTGCAGATAAGTCAACTTTAGTTCCCAGCACCTATGTTAAGCTCACAACCATCTGTAAGTTGCACTTCAGGAAATCACAGCCACCTTTAGGCTTCTGCAGGCAACTGTACATACTGCCATAGAGACACACAAAATACACACACTTAATTTAAAAATATCTTAATTTTTGTAACTATTTGAAAAACATTAGTAAGAAATACAAAATTATCACCAACTGAAACAAAATCAAGGGATGATGAGGTTGAATCATGTGGTAATTGCAAGGAATATGTAAGACAGGCAGAATTGATGTGTGAAAAGAAACGAACATTTCAACAAAGAACTGACTAAATCGTATCTAACCAAAAAAAAAAAAAATCCACCATGTTTAAAGCATTAGGTATCTTATTTTTTCAGGGCTGAATGTGGTCTGGACCTCTCAGGTTTGTACACACACCTGAGCATGTGAGCTTCTCCTTTCATCTGAAATCACGTGACTGAATCCTTCCTATCTTGAAAACACAAATGAAGAAAGAATATACTCACTCTTTCTTTTTAGCTCTTGCTTACAGATATAAGTAAATATATTTTAGCCTCATAGCTTTAAATATATTAAAGTTAATAAATTAAATTATACACAACTCTCACAGTGGTGAAGCTCAAGGCATCATCTAAAGGCCGGCCTTACTGACTTATCTTGGTGCTTCTCATTCAGATGGGAAATTGCTCAAACTCAACAAAAATTGCATAGGGAACTGAGTTCACCCACATTTCCTGGCCTTAACTTTGTAAGTGTCAGACAGCCTTTATCTTTTCTCAAGATATGTTCTGAGTGTTGTATTTTCAGGGTAGATGACTTTGACAACCTCCTACCTGGCCCTAAACCATTCTGCATTTTGACTGAGCTGTCCTGTGTTGACACTACAGTGACCGCAATGAAAGGAGCAAGATCAATAATGAACAATTTGGAGAGCATAATATTCACCAAGCAATGTCCTGAGTGTTTAAGTCACACTCCCTCCGTCTTTACCATTCTCTGAAGAAGTAACATTATTTTACAGTTGAGAAATTTAGTTCAGGTTCCCAGGCTCAGAGTTAGTACTTCACATTTATTGACTGATTTTATTAACAAAAACTATAGTTTAAGATATTGGAAATCCCATTTAAAAGTGGAAAGTAATGCTCATAGCTGTTAAGTCTAACCCCTTGATTTTACTTCCAGTGTGTCTATTGGTCCACTTATTCAGACACCAATGGTTTGTCTTATGTTCTTTTATACTGTTATAAAGTCAACTCAAAGAAAAAGACTGCGACATTTCTTTGTGAATACTAAATTTGGGGCTCATAAGTGCTTCTCCAGGTTGGTCCTAAGATTTTTCTTCAATGAAAGTGTGTTTTCATAAATGAACACAACTGTGTTTCTTCTTAAAAAGTCACTAACAATTGCATCTGTGCAGACACACTGCCAGCTTCCTTGCATTTTCTAGGGTCATTGCTCTAGGACCAAAGCCTCAGATGGTTGCTGTTTACCCTTTCAGTCTCTGGGACAGAGCTCCATCCATCTGGAGTTCAACGTTTTAGTATGTGTTTCTCTGAATTCCATAAAATGTTATAAAATTTATTTTTTTATAACCTGAAAATTGTTCAATTATCTATGTATACCTTAACACTATAATGTCAAAGGCAGAATGGAAATAGAAAGTTCTCATGCTGATGGCCATTCTGAACTTGCTTATGAGGAGTCAGGGACAGCTCACTTTGAACACTGTACCTTATCAAGGATCCTTCTCCATAGAAGCAATGAAAAAAATGCAAATCCATCCTCATCAGCATCCTCCTATTCCTCCCTCCATGCCCCAAAGCACAGGTCCTCTGATCATTCTTTCCCTTCAGGGAATATGGCCCTGCATATCCCAGTGGTTATCAAACGAGAATCATGAAAGTGTCAAGAGAGTCCCCTGGGTTTCCTTCTGCACCCTGACATCTTGTCATAGCTACATAAAATTAGTGTGGGGAAAGTTGCAATGACTGTGTACTAGCATGTCAATGCACACGGTGAAAATTGATATGAAGGATTTGCCAGCCAGTGACTAACAGCACAGTGGTAATGAAGGAAAGTCCTATTCCTGCACAGCACAATCATGGGTGATAAACCACAGAGGCACTCGGGGTGGCGCGGTGATTAAATTTCACCCCTGGAGCCAGGCAGCATTAATCCCACGACTTCGGTAGCAGAAAACACGTCATCAAGCTGTCTGAACGTCACTGAATTTTCCAGAAATGCTTTCCCTTTTATCCCAATTGAACATCTAAATCTTTTTTCTACATGATAAACAAAAATAAATGGATAAAGAAAAGACTGTAAATCTTGTTCCAGCCACCAAGAACATTATAATCTTATGAATGAACCTAGTTCTCTTGTGTCCCGAGAGTCTGCAGGGACTGATTTATAAATGAACTAGTAATGCATTGATCTCTGCTCATTACTTTTTCAATAAATCTCTTTTGGTGAGTTATCTGCATGCTATGCCCAGAAAGTCACCTATCCCTGTCTAGAATCTGGCTCTTTCTACAATGCAGCAGCCAACATTCTGAAATAATGTATGACTATAGATCTTTCTGTCCTTGGAATAAATAATCCCCAAATCTCTTCACAGATTTGCTCATTATTTCCACTCCAGCAAGAAGATAATTTAGTTGGCATCAGAAATTTGAGGCTATGTTAAATATATTTTATGTATTTAGTGCAATGTATTTAAGACACATTTCTGAAATGAATTATGAAGGACATAGTCAGCAGATGTTAAATTTAAAACACCATTATTTCACAATTATACAAATGTAAAACAGAAAGGGTTAAAAATCTGGTATGGTGACATATCCCAATATTCCTTTGGCAAGGCTGAAGTAGGAGAATTATAATTTTAAGGCGAGGGCTGGAGAGATGGCTGCTCTTCCAAAGGTCCCGAGTTCAATTCCCAGCAACCACATGGTGGCTCACAACCATCTGTAGTGAGGTTTGGTGTCCTCTTCTGGCCTGCAGGCATACACACAGACAGAACATTGTATACATAATAAATAAATAAATATTAAATAAAAAAAATTTTAAGGCGAGCTTGGCTTAAACAGCCAAACATCAAAACAAAACAAGGCAAGAAATATCAAGAAGTAGATGTGCTTGTTCTGCGGGGCACTCTCATTTACCTGCTGACTCAACATGTTCAAGGCTACTATTTAACACATCACATGAACTCATGTAAACAGGTAAGGACAACCTCTGGCATATGCCTCAACTAACTGGCATAGAACAAAAAGGGAGGAATGTTAGCATTCTGGAGAACAACCCCCCTGAACAAGTGTTGGACCTGGATTTCGCATCCACATTAACAAACATCAATTGATCTGTATCTGATCCTACAAAATTGTTTACTTTTTTATATAAATAAAAAGTCTGAAAAATGTTACCTTGCAACACCCTCTAGCTCGGGGTGCTTCTTCCCTCCCCCAATTCACATTATATCACACTGCATTCTCTCGGTCAATACAGAGGTTTGGTAAGTAGCCCTTAATGCTTTGTTTTCTCTTTCCCCCCTTGTAGTTCCAGGATAGCCTTAGTGTCTTATTCACTGACTGCTTGTGTGCTTGTTGGCAGGTAAGCTGAGCCAGGCTAGGACACTGGGCGCAAAACAGGTCTACATCCCAGGAAAGCTTAGGGGTTAGAAACTCCACTAGAGTATGAAGGCTTTCTTTCCCTCCAGAACCCTATCATAACCACCTGTGGCTGTGATACTGTCTCTCTTGATGTTCTCTTCATTCAAAGACCCATTAAGGCAACCCGTGCCTATGAGCTTAGAACTCTGCTACCTAGTAAAGTATTTCTAAAGGGAATTTTGTGTCAGCTGCTTTCTGTAAACACACAGTAATGCCTAATTTTTTCACGCATTCTACATTGTCATTTCAGAAGTTACTATGATAAATGTTTATTCAAAGACTTAGTAATGTAAAAACATTTTAATCTAAAAATACATATTCTGGGGAATCAACCTAAACAAATAAAAAGCAACCATTTGTAAATGGAAAAAGAGAAAAGTGTTTCTCAAACTGTTGTTTTTGCCAACAAAAACAAAAAAATATCTCAAATATTTAAAAAGAAATATTTAACCCAGAAACTGTAACATACTGATTTAACATAATACAATACAATGTTTAACAAAGATATGGTAGATTTTTATGTTCATCCTCAAAGCAAGAAAGCAAGTATATTAATGAAAAGTATTTTTTTTGTGAACAGATTTATGAAGCTTTAATCTATTTCTTGGTGTCTTTGTATTTTCTAAGTTAAGCACAGTAAATATAATCTACTTCTAGAATTAAATTTTGAAATTTTGTGCCAAAGTTTAATAATTTAAAATGAAGTTGTTCAGAGTAATGTATTCATTTCAAAAATGTTTGACATGCACAAACATCCACTGCTTACAAATTTAAATATTCTATTTAAATAATTCTTTTTAGTTAAAAATTCCACTTATAAATCTTGCCCATTAACTTGAAAAATTTGGATTTTTTTATGCTTGTTTTGTTGTCTAGTTTGGCTATGTAGACACATCCTTATTCAAAGATATTTTGTTAGTCTGGTTATGATGTCAGAAAGAGTGCAATTTTAATAGAAATGTCTTATAAAATTCATGGTCTGTTCATTCCATTATTAAGGCTCATAAGACTCAAATGAACTGAGGCTCGCATTTCTCAGTTTTCCACCTTTTTTCTAGTATATAACTAGAAAGTATATGCCATCAGATATTAAATTCTACCCTTTAAGCATCCCAGAGAGCCTTGTAAATGTGTGAAGATTCCCTATATGTATATTTTAATGCAAATTTCTGTGACAATTTTATGAACAGCTGTAGAGTTCAAAAAAAGTGCATTTCTTAATTCATCCTATCTATATGCAAAGTCACAGAAAATATCAGATGTTATATGCTATAGCTTGCTTCAGCAGAGTATAACCATCTGTATTTATGGCACATAGTACCCCTCTTTCCCAAGCCCTTCCTAAACCTAAAGAGAAAAGATAGTTGCCCTGCCAGTACCAAAGAATCTTCTTCTGGATAAAATAAAGACATCATCTCAAATGCAAAGAAGTAAGGTGCTTCAAGCAGAAGGAGATTATGGCTGATCAACTGCAAAAAATTGTAAGAGACAGAAATGAACTTACACTTCACTTCGGGCCCCAAATAACAGTGTAACTGGGTGTCAGACTAAAAATCAGCTATGTGTATGTTCTGGAACAAAAGGGGACATGCAAGTAAGCATGAGCAAGTCACTCAATCTCTGAGGTCCTAACAAAATAAAAAGGGGAACCTAACAATAATCTATCATGCTATTTCATGGCAGTGAATAAAATCTCTGAACTCCTAAGCTAGCCTTAACTAGGGAATGCTGTGTGCATATTGATGACAAGGATTCAATATGAAAAGGAGGAATGGTATGGTGGAAGAACTCTGTCCTCTGGTAAAAGGCATAAATGAATGCAGACAGATTGTAAAAATATATACAGCTTTAACGGGGAAATAGACTTACAGAACCACTGTTCCCGCAGAGACCAGGAAAGCAGAAGGGGCGCGCAGGCTCCCGCTCGCCGGATTTATAAGTAAACATTTACCCTAGGCGAACACGCCCCCTAAGGGGCTGGGCTTATTCCTAAATCTCCCCCTTTTGTCTAAATAAGACAAAACTAAACCAAATACAACTATATACTATAATAACAAATAATAAATATAACAAACAATATTGAGAACAAAAGTTTTGTTAAACATTTTTATCTCAAGGAGTCTAAATAATGTAGAAAGTAACTCTAATTATATAATCTTCAACTCTGTCAAAGATCTGAGAAGGGAATAAATATTTTTTTGGGGGGGGGTTTCGAGACAGGGTTTC
>NW_004949098.1:5190118-5197863 GCF_000317375.1 Microtus ochrogaster
CAACACGAACACATGAAGGTAACATGTAATGGCCATCTCCAGTGTATATAAATTTCAATGAGATTAATCTATCAGAAAAACAGAGATTTGTAAAATCAAAATTTATGAAGTTTAAGCAAATATTAATTATTCATGAAACAAAATATCAAAGTATATAATTGAATTAAATTTAATTAATATTAGGAATTATTTTTATACTTTATAACCAAGAATATACTTTAGAATATAAGGTTTTTTGGTTTATTGTAATTATCTATTTTTAATAAAATGGGTGGGCTGAGAAAAAAAAAAGAATCCTGTTTCATATCTTTGTCAGTAGTTGAGGTATGGGCTTTTTTTAACCCAAAGGCCAGTTCTGCCAAGAAGACAAGCTCCCAGTGGAGTGTCTTTGGTGCTCAATGTTCTCTCGGGAGTAGAGTGGCGTTGCCAGGAGTAATTGTGTCTCGTTGGCACAGAATTCTAGGTTAGATTAAAGGCCATTTTCTACAGCTCTTCGAAGAGGCTGAAAATTATACTATCTATACTAAATATAATCTCTATGTATCTAAAAGACCTGATTAACCTAAAAATAAATATAACAAACATATAATTCTCAATACCTATCTAACTTGAAGACTAAGAGAATAAACAACTGTACAATATATGAAGACAATGATCTTCACCTGTAAACAATGTCATTACATATCAAATGTAAACAATGTTATTACATAAATAGTATCAGAGGTAGAAATGTACATTGTGATATGGTAGATATATCAATACAATATAAGCATACTCTTGTAAAAAAATAGAGGTAGGAACACTCACATTCAATATTCAATATATCAATATACAAGAAACAGTACCAATGCAATTTTCTAAAAACATTAAATCACAAATACCAATCATCCCATCAAACCAGTTAATCCCCCCCTTTTTAAAAAAAATACCTCTAATTCCATAAAATATCTCCCCATCCCCTCAACCCTAAACCAACCACTAAAAGATGTCCCTAACCCTGAGGGCAAACTCTGTTGGGAGAGGGGACGTCATCCTCTAAGATTTCTTCTAGCTGACATGGGGGCAACGTTCTTCTTAGGGGCTCCTGTGAAAGCAAATGATGGTAAAATTCCCAAATTAACCTTTGACCTAAGAAAATTGTAACTAGTCCCTGAGTGTTTTGAGAAGGTCCAGCCAGAGTGTTGTCAAAAATGTGCACCATTCGAAATTGTAGAGCATGAGACTATTAATCTCAGGGTCGTGGGTTCGAGCCCCACGTTGGGCGCCAAAATATAACGGTGTAAATGAATGCAGACAGATTGTAAAAATATATACAGCTTTAATGGGGAAATACACTTACAGAACCACTGTTCCTGCGGAGACCAGGAAAGCAGAAGGGGCGCGTGGGCTCCCACTAGCCCCATTTATAAGTAAACATTCGTCCGATGCTAATACGCCCCCTAAGGGGCTGGGCTTATTCCTACACTCTGGTAAGACAGTGAAGAAGTGACAGGGAGAAAATACACTAAAAATAAACTCATTTTTTAGAAAGAAAATGTGCCATTGACAAACATCTTTTTCCTTCTTTTTTTGAATTTGCTTTCAATTTAATAATTACAAAAATAATGCTTATTTCTCAAAAGTACTTGTGAAGAGGGCCCAACGCTGCTGGTATTGATAAATTTCTTCTGAAATAGAACCTGATAAAAAGAAATATGTTTCCAGGGACAGCTGGCCATGGTGGACCCTACATGAGGCTATCAAATTTATTATGCCCAAAAGATTTACTTTGATGAGGATTAAGCTTGTAGAATTTCATGGAAGAAAATAAGGATAGATGAATCCATGCTAAAATGAATGCAAGTGAGCTTGTTAGTGTACCACATAGAGGCAAATATCTCCATTCTGACAAATAGCTTATTGTCTATGGTGTCAGTAATTGTTTTTTGTGGAAAGTATGACTTTTCTATGTGTAATATGTTAGGAAAAATAATAAATATTCATGGTTCACAAAGTTAAGAGCTGCCATTTGATAATATATAAACACAAATTAAAGTAAAAGCAATTTATAGTGACTAACAGGAAGTGGGTTACACAACTTCTCAAATCTTGGAATCAAATTAACCATCATCACTCCCATTTACCACTACACATTGACTTTCATAAAAGGGTTATTGAATGACAAACATACCACAATGTATATTATTGTTAAAACAATTTAAACATTTAATATCTGAAAGAAAAAAGTCAAATTGGACTTATTTCTCAAAGATATGGTTAATGCAAAGAAAAACCTAAGACTTTTCAAGAAGAATAAGGGACCTCATAGAAAGTATAAAAACATGATAGTTTTTTTAAGTGCATGTGTGCACTCACACACACACACACACACACACACACACTCATAACCCTAACAAACACATTCATAAAAAAATCAGGAACACAATTCTGTTTAAAGAGCCTCCAACAAACAATAACCACAGCATAGCACATTAAGAATACAATTGACCAATGATGTAGAAGATCTCTACAATGAAAACTACAAAATATTTATGAAATTATGCTGTAAGGTAGAAATACCCCTTCCCCGGGCACATGATTCAAGAGCATTAATTCTGTGAAAATAGCAATGTTATCAAATATAATTTACAAATTGAACACAACAAAATTTCAATTATATTTCTCATGAAAATGAAAAAAATTTAAATTCATGTAAAACACAGAAGACCTGGAACATACAGGGCAATAACTTAGTAAAATGCTGGAATTATCACAATAACCAATTTCAAATTATGCAACAATGCCCTAGGGACACACACAAAAACAGCAAGTTACTAACATATAGACCAATAGGATAGAAGAGATGACCCAGCATTAAATACATACAGTCAACAGTTTATCACCCTCTAAATACTTATGAAATCAAGAGTGTAGAGTGTTGCCAGAGCCAGCAGGAAAGTAAGAACCTGAAATGATGTCAACATATATACCATGCCTCACTGAGAAGATTCAACATGTGTTTAAGAAAAAAAAAAAACACCTGTTTTATATGTTATGCTCATAAAACATGAAATCCACATGGATCCCTATCTCTCATTTTTGCAAAAATGAACTAAAAAAAAATGATTGAGAGATCTAATGTAAGAATTTTGAAAGTACTATATAGAAAAGTAAGAGAAAATGTCGATATACCATAGTCAGCCAGACATGGTAGTAATTGCTTTAACTAAATCATTCATGAAGGACAGGAAGACTGCTAAGTTGAAGAGCAAAAAGGTAAAATAACAAGACTCTTTCTCAAAAACAATGTACAGTTGAATGAGGTTTTGACTAGCTCAGGAAATAAAAACCAGGGTTGACCAACAAGAGTGTATCAAATTAATGACAGGATAGAACTGGAGATACTAGGAAGGAAAACAAGAAGAAAAAAGAGAGTGCAGCAGTAAAGGGCAACATGAATGAATAAGATCACCGCTTCTTATGCATTCACGAAAACGTAGAGCAAAATTCTAGTTTGTGCTAGTAACACAATTAATATAACAAAGTAAAATGCAATTACTGGCAATGGTGTTCCATGACAGAATGCTTACCCAGCATGCTTCATGTGTTTAGTTGAATTCCAAGCAAAAGAAAAAAATTAACAACAAGAAAAACAACTTAAATGGCCTAATATCAAAACTGACATTTAAAGCAACCTTATTGTGCATTTGATATTTGATATGCATTACATATTGCAATTTATTTTAAATTTTAACATGTTCCATGTTACCCCCGAAAATTTGCTGATACATGCAGTCCATAAGTTCTTGGCATAGCAAGGGTTTGTTGATAAATGTGAATATTTTTAGTGTATATTTATTAATTGCATCTGTAGGCACATATGTGAGTACGGAAACATGCAGAGACATGAAAAGTGTGCTGAATTTACCTAGAGGAACAGTTATAGACTATTGTGAACCTCCTGATGTGGCTTCTGGGATATGAATTCTGTTTTTCCACCAGAACAGCAAGTAATCTTAAGGACTAAACTATTTCTCGAAAAAGTTAAATGTTTTTAATACAATTCCTCTTGCAATCTGTACTTGTTCAACTTCTCTTTTATTTATCAATAGCCATTAACCTGTGCTCATAGATAAAAATCTGTCTTATAAGAGGAAATAAAGGCTGCAAGCCTTAACTCTGTCATTAACTAGTTACAATTTCTCAGACAGAAGCATAAAAAAGTTTTACAATGATTAGAAATTAAACAAGAATCAGGCTAGGAAAAATATATAAGATCATGAAGATCTGTCATATGAAGAGAATAAGAAGAAACACTGAAGCCGGGCGGTGGTGGTACATGCCTTTAATCCCAGCACTCAGAAAGCAGAGGCAGGTGGATCTCTGTGAGTTCGAGACCAGCCTGGTCTACAAGAGCTAGTTCTAGGACAGGCTCCAAAACCACAGAGAAACCCTGTCTCGAAAAAAAAAAAAAAAAAGGAAGAAACACTGAAAACTTGACTCCTCATAAGGAGGGTACATCAAGTGTCTTTCGAGCCTTAACATCTTCATCTTTACTAAGAGAAGACTAGAGGACCATTTACCATTCATGGTGCCATTCCCTGACTTGAATCCTATACTGTGTAAGTAGACAAAATGAGCCGAGAAGTAACAATCACGCGTTTCTCCATTCTTTTTGCCTACAAATATTATATGACTAGCTATTTTGAGCTTCTCCTGCCTTGAATGGCCCTACGTATGGACTTTGTCCATGAATTGTAAATCAAAATATACTTTCTGCATTGGGCTGCTTTTATCAATGTATTTTGTTGCAGCTAAAGTAAGAAACAAAGTCAGGAAACGGTACCAGGAGTGGGGATGCTGCTATCTTACCACTCTAATTAACGCAATCAAGAGAACTACCATGGACATTTTAAGAGGTCCATTTCCCAGGTGATTTTATATTCTGTCAACCTGACCATTAACATTGAGTTTCATAAAGGATTGTTTTGGCTCATGGTTTTTGGACCCTCAGTCCCTGGTCCTTGGCTTTTTAATTCTGTGTCTGGGGAATTCTGAGCATCAAAACAGAGATGGTAAGAGCATGTGGCACAGGCTACTCAAATAAATTTCAGACAGAAAGTAGAATGGCAAAACAATTGTACCCCTAAAAACCACACACCTAGTGTCTCTCATCCTCCAAATAGACCTTATTACCTAAAGCTCCCTGAACCTTATAAAATCATATTATTTGCTGGAAACAATTGAATTGTGAGTGGAGTACTTGTATTCCAAATACCATTTGGGAATATCCTTAAAGAGTTAACTTATTATAAGATAATTGAGTGTGGAGAAACAAGAGCATTTAATGTCACTCAACAGTGAAATCTTACTTAAATCCATCATATGCTATACTTAGCTGGCATATTTGTTTCCAATTCATGCAAAACTTGCATTTAACTCACTTCAGGTTTTCTTCTCAAAAATTTTGTTACCTGAGTAAAATCATAATCCCTTTAAGTAAAAAGTATTTACATACAGCAGCCTCAATCATTTCCTCAGCTAAGAGGCATATTCTTACACAGGAATTAGGGAAATCAGTATAGAATAACCTTATAGCCAAAGTACTTGAAACACATGGAAACTATGTAACTTCAAATGCTTGGAGAGTGAGCATCCTCATTCTCTACAATAAGGCTGTGCAGCCAGATGTTGGTAAGTATTTTATAGAAGAAAACATGGTGAATATTTTGCAGTCAATTTAAGTTTACATAAATGGTCTCAAGAACTAAACTAAACATCATAGCACCAAAATAGATGAAGAAAATGAATACTAAATAGATAAGGCTGTCTATTGACAAAAATGTGTAGGACAAAGTACGAATTTGGTTAGATTTGGACTAAAGTTTATAATTTATTTCCCTTAGTACACATTTTATAAAATTATTATTTATAAACATAAATGTTATATATATATATGCATGTATGGATAATAACATGGATATAACACTTTTATTTAAAATACATAAAATATTAAAGTACCTGAAATAGCTTCTGTCAAGAGAGAGGTATAGATTAGCATATCAAAGAAAAATAATATTATTTGCTGCAAACATAAATAGCTATCAAACTATAAAGATGGAGTATGAAGAACTTAAATACATACTAAAAAGCAAAAAATTCAGTGCTTATTTTTTCTATTATTTAATATTCAGGAAAAAGACTGGAGGAAGCAAAAATATCAGTTCCAATGAGCACATCTACAGAACACTACCACGCCTAAAGGAGGAATTGTGAAAAGATAAAAGAAAGATTATACAATCCAGAGGATCAAGAAATTTGTTATGAAATTGTTTTTCTATTAGTGTTAGTAGTTTTATGTTAAGTCTCACAATGTAAATGTCTAAATCTCAGTTGAACAAAGACAACAACAATAGACATGTCTAAGTGAACTGGGGAATGACCATGAGGTCTCAATCCTACACAAAAACAGCAGGCAACTAAAGAATGCTAATAGTGGAAAATATTCCTGGGATGAGCACTGCATCAGTTGTACAATACTAAATGGTCAGACCTGTAAACGTCACTACAAGATCACATTATACCGACTGAGCAGGTTACACTTAGAAATTTGTATAAACAGACCAAACTGGTGAGGGATGTAGGGTACAGAGAAAACTTATAATATTAAAAGACATGTATAAATACAAAGAAAAAATAGCAAATCAAGAAAATGAAGCACGAATTTAGTCTGGGACTTGGTATTAATCCGAGTGTGATGATGACTAAGGGATCTAACACAGACCTTCTAAAATTGTAAAATCCCCATCACCTGAACTTTGGGAACCTGAGCTACCTTTTGTCCCTTAGGTACCACACAAACCTTGGTTTTCTTCATTTACCTTCCATTGATGCTATGTTTGCTCTTTGTCTTCCTATCAAAACATTTTGTCGACTGCTGAATTTTCATTTCTGGAATTGTTACAGGTCTATTTCCTTTCTCTACAGACACAGTATGAAATGCTGGTTAAGAATATTTGTCTAAATTTAACTTGCATGCTTCCCTTGACTACTAAACAACCTCAAGAAAACTATTGTTATTTTCATGATCTTTGTTTTTGTCACCTGCAAAATAGGTGCAATTGCAATATTTTTCTTATAGTAATATTAAGCATATTTATCTTAATCATTACTTGACAAATACTTCATATGCTTCTTAGAAAACAGTAGACACTAGAAAATGTTAAACATTATTACATCATTTAATTTATACATACTTTTCTTATTAAAGAGATTAAATTTTTTGAGACAATGCTAATTACATCTCAAAGTAGCCTTGAACTCACTGTGAGGTGAGAATAACTTTGGATGTTTGAATATTCTGACCCCATCTCAAGTGTTAGGACAAGAATGTACTGCCATGTTTCTAGGCTCACACATTTATGAGTATCAAACCCAGGACTTTGTACATGCTAAAGAAATCCTTTAGCAGGTGATCCACACGAGCTGTGGTGCAGTCAATGAAATAAAATATTGAAATTTGTGTATGCTCATTGCCTATTATAATGAAGAGACTATCATGTGAATATCTAATTTACTTGGCCACATTATTTTTTTATCTTCTTTTTTTCTTCTGCTTCCTCCTGTTAGCCTTGTAGCTATCTCCTAGATGATGCCTTCTCTACTTTCTTACTATATGTCCTCACCATCTCTTCTCTCTCTCTCTCTCTCTCTCTCTCTCTCTCTCTCTCTCTCTCTCACACACACACACACACACACACACACAC
>NW_004949098.1:5197963-5225166 GCF_000317375.1 Microtus ochrogaster
ACACACACACACATCTAGACACACACACCTACACACACACACACACACATATATATATATATATATACATATATCTTGTATGTATCTTTATGAGATATGTGGACTGAAAACAGCATGAGAGCACTGTTTTTCGTCCCCTTATTTGATGTAATTAATAAGGCAATCTTCAGTTATATATACTTTAAGGAGAAATCTTATATATTAATGTCAAAATTATTGTTTGACATTAATATTGGAGCAGTATATAGTGGTTTATGCCTAGAAAGCCAACACTCAGTAGGCTAGAGGACAAAGGTGTCATGACTGATGTCAAGCTGGACTACATGACATGGTGGTGAATAGATGAATAAGTACTCCCAAATAAATATTGAGAAAAGCCTTAGCTTGAATTTACACATGCAATGAGTGTTTGCTGATGCCTCTCTGTGACATTGTTTATCAGAGGTCAAAATGAATACTTTAACAAGAGCTTCAAAGATAGATAGCTCTACATCAAAAGGTTTAACTTTACTTCTTTACTAGTTACCTTTGAGTTGGTTAAATCTTGTACTTCCTTAAAAATGTTTAGTTCAGTTTGTGGATCAAGCAACTTACTGCATATTGAGAGTCTATGACCACAATTACTGCAGCTCAGGACTTTAGACTGGGTTGTTTATTCTATGAAATATTAATAAAGGTAAGAAATTTATTCTTCCAAAGAACATGTTTAAATATAATTAGACCACAGATGAATAAACCCTAGTATATTCTTGTTATATTTCACAAATACATATCTAAATATTTTTATCATTTTAATACACTCAAAATATTTTCAGTATAATGAGATGTCAATTTTTAAGTAATATAAATGATTAACTATATTATTTTAAATAAAATGGATGGCTTTTGTTTAATTTTCTAATTAAGCTAAATTTTAGAAAACATTGTACTTCTTCAAAGAGTTTGTTTTGGAAAACTAGGAAATAGTTGTGATGAAGAGGATTAACCAGAAAAGAAGGTTTATTTGGCATACAATTCCAGGTTTCAGTGCATCATTGAGAAATACCAAGGAAGGAAATCAATTGGCATCATAGCACATTGATGATTAAGAGCAAAGAGAACAAATAAATCCTTGGTACTTGCTTGTTACTAAATTTACCTGAACTATATAGTTCAAGGCTCAGACATGATGAAATTGTGCCCACAGGGGGCTGGATCAAAGAGATGTCTAAAGGCCACCCTAACCCAGAAGATTCTGGGTTATAGCAAGTTCATATTTAATTACTTTTGTTCTTAGATAACTATATCCTTATGAGGGAGAGAAAGAAAGACAGCAAGATTTGGTGGGTGAGGGCTATCTGGGCAGACTTTGGGGCACAAAAACCAGAGTCAGAATTTATTTTACTGACTGGGAGAAGATCTTCACCAACCCCGCAACTAACAAAGGTCTGATCTCCAAAATATATAAAGAACTCAAGAAACTAGACTTTAAAATGCTAATTAACCCAATTAAAAAATGGGGCACTGATCTGAACAGAGAATTCTCAACAGAAGAAGTTCAAATGGCCAAAAGACACTTAAGATCATGCTCAACCTCCTTAGCGATCAGCGAAATGCAAATCAAAACAACTTTGAGATATCATCTTACACCTGTCAGATTGGCTAAAATCAAAAACACCAATGATAGCCTCTGCTGGAGAGGTTGTGGAGAAAGGGGTACCCTCATCCATTGCTGGTGGGAATGCAAACTTGTGCAACCACTTTGGAAAGCAGTGTTTCCGTTTCTCAGGAAATTCGGGATCAACCTACCCCTGGACCCAGCAATACCACTCTTGGGAATATACCCAAGAGATGCCCGATCATATGACAAGGGCATTTGTTCAACTATGTTCATAGCAGCATTATTTGTAATAGCCAGAACCTGGAAACAACCTAGATGTCCTTCAATGGAAGAATGGATGAAGAAAATGTGGAATATATACACATTAGAGTACTACTCAGCGGTAAAAAACAATGACTTCTCAAATTTTGCATGCAAATGGATGGAAATAGAAAATACTATGCTGAGTGAGGTAACCCAGACCCAAAAAGGTGAACATTGGATGTACTCACTCATAATTGTTTTCTAGCCACAAATAAAGGTCAGTGAGTCTATATTTTGATATCCTAAAGAAGCTAAATAAGAAGGTGAACCCAAAGAAAAACATATAGCTATCCTCCTGGGTAGGGGAAGTAGACAAGATTGCCAGGCAAAAAATCGGGATCTTAAGGGTGGGGTCGGAGGGGGGTAAGGGGAGAAGGGGAGAAAAAAGTGAGAAGGGTAGGATGGGGAGAACTTGGGGCAACGGGATGATTGGGATGCAGGAAGGTTGGATAGGGGAGCAGGGAAGCACATATTTTAATTAAGGGAGCCATCTTAGGGTTGGGAAGAGACTTGGACCTAGAGGGGCTTCCAGGTGCCCAAGGCGAGGTCCCCAGTTAGTTCCTGGGGCAGCTGAGGATAGGGAACCTGAAATGATCCTATCCTATAGCCATACTGATGAATATTTTGCATATCACCATAGAACCTTCATCTGGTGATGGATGGAGATAGAGACAGAGACCCACACTGGAACACTGGACTGAGCCCCCAAAGTCCCAATGAGGAACAGAAGGAGGGAGAAGATGAGCAAGGAAGTCAGGACCAAGAGGGGTGCACCCACCCACGGAGACAGTGGGGCTGATGTATTGGGAGCTCACCAAGGCCAGCTGGATTGTGACTGGAAAAGCAGGGGATAAACCCGGACTCTCTGAATATGGCGGACAATGAGGGTTGCTGAGAAGCCAAGGACAATGGCACTGGGTTTTTATCCTACTTCTTGTTCTGGTTTTGTGGGGGCCTAGCCAGTTTGGATGTTCACCTTCCTAGACCAGGATGGAGGGGGGAGGACTTTGGACTTTCCACAGGGCAGGGAACCCTGACTGCTCTTCAGACTCGAGAGGGAGGGGGAGAAGAGTAGGGGGAGGGTGGGAAGAGTGGGAGGCGGGGAGGAGGCGGAAATTTTTTTTCTCAATAAAAAAAATCTTTTAAAAAAACATAAAATAAAAAAAAGAAAACTTATTTTCAAAAATACATAAAATGAGTAGCATAGACACTAACGTAAAAAAAATCATAATGTTAAGAAAGCCAAATGATGTAAAGTCAAAGATCAAAGAGGAGTAGGAAGGACTGAACAGGCACTATCACCCTTAGCCCAAGTTTTAGAGAGCCGTCTCACACGCTCATCCCTTCCACTCCATGCAGCAACAGCAGCAGCTGCCATTCAACACAGCACAGCACAAAATGAGCCTGATTTCCAGGTGGCCTCCATCACTGGAACAGCATTAAATTACTATTCAAATGTTCCAGGAAGTGTAACATTTCTCAAATAAGATTCTATACAACTGAAATTCTGCCTACACAACTAAGAAAGGAAGATTCAAAGCTGATATCTGCCAAGCGCCACAAGCATCCAACACTCCGAGGTTCTCTAAATGAGCCAACTAATGATAACAAAGCTAATTTTATCACAGCACCAGGGGAAAGGAAGATTTTCTATATGCTCTTGTTATTAACTGCTATGATATTCAGAAACTATTTCCCATTAAGAGATAAGCACAATGAGAAAGGTAGGTTTTAATATACAACACGGAATGTGGAAATAAAACCAGATATAACAGAATTCCAGTATAATAGAATTTGCCACAGTCAACTTATTTGGTGAGGTTACAACTCAATTTCATATCCCTACTCTGCAGGCTCATAAAAACTTTCTGGAAAGCTCTTTGTCACTAAAACTTTTCATATCTGTTGCCAAGTAAATATGAATGATAAACATAAAATATTTTTTATTTTAATAATTTTCTTCCCATGCATCCAAGGATAGTTTGTCATACACAAGCATGCAGATACATACAGGGAGCATTGGACATTTAAGATAAATGGGGATCCTCATGAAACTCCAGGTTCTTGCTCTGGACACTTCACCTTCCAAAGAGTCAGAAACTAAGGAACTTTAGGGACTGGCAATGAATCTCAGCAAAGAACAACCTGAATTTTAAAATCTATCCAAGGTATCTGAAGCATCCTTATACAGACCAGAGCCAAGCAAGAGCTGATGATATTGAATTGTAGGCCAACTCAGACCACAGTGCATATTCTACTAAAATGTCACAAAATCATAAGCTTTAAAAGAATTACTGCATTTTTGATAGTGTGTGTGTGTGTGTGTGTGTGTGTGTGTGTGTGTGTGTGTGTCTGTTTGTCTGTGTGTCTAAGAAAGTAAAGGACCCAGTCTGGATCATAACTGACACAGACAGCTGAACCCTGATCCCCTCCTCCTCCACTAAATAGTAGTAATGAGCGCAGTCTAGATCATAACTGACACACAGACTGTTGACCCCAGATTCCCTCCTACTGCACTGAGCATCTTACCTCAGGACGAGATATTGTTCAATTATTCTCCTGAGTCCTGTATTAATCAACACGGGTCATGAACCAGACAACTCCAGATGATCCCTATGTTGAAATGCCACCAGTTACTCAAACCATCACTCCCAAGTTCTTCATACTCTCATGCTTTGCCTTTTTCCAAGAAACTTCTGCTTACTTCTGTCTTACATTCCCTACCCATATTGATGTTCTATGTGACCCTGTGTAGCTTGCTGTGTCTCTTGCTCTGGGAACTGTGAGAATGGGATCTTATCCCTCTACACCTCACCTGTCTCTTTTCACAGCTAATACTAACAATGATGTAAACAAACACAAATTCCTTATTTTCTGTGTGCTTCCTCTTGTTTCATCAGCAGAAATTCACAATTGGGTTTCACTAATAAACCAGACACAGCATATATAGAAATATTATTCTTTTCCATTTTCTTTGGTACTACAACTTCTTTCAAAATTCCTTTGATAATCCAGGAAGAATATTTAGCTCTGTCTCTGTCATCACTTTCACTTTCCCTTCTATAATCTGTCAAACCTAAAGATCTTTATCTTCCTTGAGATAAAACTTCAGCTCTCCAGCAACCAAAGTTCACCTAGCCAAAAGTGCCAGGAATCTCGCTGGTATAGCAACTTGTGTAGAGGAATAGGGAGGACATGTCTTGCTCTTAGTGGACAGTGACTTTATTCACATTTGAAACTCGAGAATTATACTGTGAAAAATGTTCATAGCACATCCTTGAGAGATAACACTGCATGACCCCTTTTTTTAAGCAGTAGTCTTCTAAGACATCAGTCCTGCCCAGTCCTAGAGGTTTTATTAACTAGAATCCATGTGAGTATCTTGTACAATACAACACAGAAAGAGCTCTAGATTCTAGGTTCTAAACAGAGCTCAGGGGAATGTGCTCTCATTCCAAATGAGTTCTCCAAACAAATGCTCCACCCAGAAGAGTAACCTTATGGTTGACAATTCTGTTTCTAAAACAATTTGGTCATTTGGATATTGAAGTGAGGCATATAAACACGTTCATTCTCAGTCTCCATTGATTGGACAGTCAGAACACAATAGTGTCAATGGGTTGTGGAGGGATATCTGAAAGTTAGTGTAGGCGTATAGCTGCCAGGAAAAAGAAAACCTTATATAATGTCCCAGAACAAACTATACGCGTAGTAAAAGTACCAACATGTGATATGGGATTCACCTCTTTATGCTGTGAAAACCACTGGTGAATAAAGAAACTGCTTTGAGCCTATAGCAGAGAAAACAGAACAGAGGTAGAAGGGGAAAACTAAACTAAATGCTGGAAGAAATGGGCAAGTAAGAGAAGCCATGGAAATGGCAATAGAGCCTTGCCAGTAGGCAATGAGCATGGTAAAATATAAAATATTGGAAATTGGTTAAATTAAGATGTAAAAGCTAGCCAATAAGAAGTTAGAGCGAATAGGCAAAGCAGTGATTTAATTAATACAGTTACTGTGTGATTATTTGGGGAGTTTGGGCTGCCGGGAAACAAACAAGTGGCCTCCTACTACAAACATACCTAAACCTCTACTATGTTGCTTAATATGAATGGGGCTTGCAACTTCTTCCAAAGCAGCATTTCTAATAGATACAGCATAAGCAAAAGCATGGGAGGAAGATCAAAACTGTGGTGGAAATTCATATTTATTCAATACCTGATGTGATAATTTGGTGGCATTGCAAGCAATTGTGTTCTTTTATTTTCACTTAGAACAAAGCGCTGTCTGTGGATAAGTCTAATATTTTGTACCATCAGGCTAAGTCTGCCTCAAGGTTTCAAAGCTGCAATGAAATGCTAGGTTTATAAGGCAACTTAAAGGGACAGGAGTCAGACCTTAAGCTGACAGAACTCTGTAAGTGCACAGAAGGGCACAGCCTCTCTCCTATGGGAAACTGGGTAATCTGGCAGGAAAATCTGGTTGTGACCCTTTCTAAGGGTAGAGTGAGGGACTCAGGAATGAGGAAACTGTTCCAGCCTTCTAAGACTCTGTGTGAATCTGCATTCTCTCCTCCCTAAATTGTTTTCCTAAGGGAGTCAGCTGTCTGGGGAGACAGGCTTTCTCAACAGGCAATATTTTCTGTTCTGATCAATAATGTCTGAGCAAAGTCATCTGTAATCTCATAGAAATCCTGTTTTGCAACCAAGCCACTCTATCATCAACTGTTCATATTCTTGGGCTCTTTGCTAGGCACTCTGATTTCTTTTTTATGGATCCATTGAGCAAGAAGAGGGACAGCAGCAGAAAGAGGCCAATACCCATTTGAAAATGAAATAAAGAAGTCTAGGTCCCTATGAACACATCTCTGGTGGAATTATTTTCCTGCTTGTGAGTCTTTCCACACTAAGACCCTTCTGAGATGAAGGCACACATTTCTCCCCTAAACTGCCCTCTCACCCATTCTACCATCTTAAGTTATAAGTCATTGAGCATCTGAGGAAACAGTGGACCATTGTTCTCCATTGGAAGTTCCTGATCCTTCTACTCAGGGTGGAAAGCAGGTGTATTTTTGACTGGAATGATGATGCACTCCTGCCACCTTTTTGCTTTTGATATTCCAGTATTTAATACCTGAGGGTAGACTATTGCAATTCCCCATTTATTTAAGCAATACCATGCAAAAGAAGCAAATTTTCTCCTCCTTTGTAAGTGATCTTGAATGTTTAGGAAGGTAGTAATCAAACAAAAGTGGGTCCATGTGGTTACATTTAAACTCTTCAATCCCTAATATTTCATAAGAGCTATGCAAAAGCTTTGAATACAATACCACATTGCAACTCACAGATTGAAACCTTGAGTTTGCTTTGGTTTTCCAGACCTATGAGGAGAATTGATATGATATTCTTTCATCTGGAAGCAAAAACCCAAAACCCTAATTTTGCCTTGAATGTAATACTGACTCTTGCAAGCCCTCTCTTTAAATTTGAGCCATGTACTAAAGTTAAAAGAAATCAGCTCACCATACTGACTTTTAATCTTATTTTATTCATCCAAGAATGAATGTTGATTAAGAGTGGAGACTATGATATCATGGTTATAATAGTTTTAATTCTGGCTGTGTCACTCACTAGATGTGGCCATGGGTAAATTATTAACCATTTCCAGTGTACTCTATTCACATTTTAAGCAAATGAAGGCAATAAGAGACATCTGTTAAGCAAATCTCCACAATTCCTTTTAGGACAGAAAGTAGCACAGAACAAATACAATGCAAGTTTAATATTACATTTTCGTTTAGACTATCAAGCCAGCAATGAGCCACATCTCATGGAAGTGCTTACCTAGACATCTGAGTTACCCTCTGGTTATAGCTCATTTGATTGATTGGTCCTTAAAGACTAGCTGGTAAGGATTGAATGTAAAGTATCCCCCATACACAGGCTCATGTATGTGAACACCCAGTTCTCCACAGGATGGTTGTGTTTTAGGAGGTGGTGAAAACTTGTGGACAATGAACTTTCCTGGAATGTGTAGGGCTGTGGTGGCTAGTTGCCCCATTTCTTATTTCTATCATTCATTGCCTTAATTAATCTGCTGAGATGTGAGGTATCTCAGCCACATGCTCCCACCACCATAAACACTACCATGCTGATTATAAAGTAAAATATATTCTTCCTCCCATAAACTACTTCTCATCTGGTGTATGGTCATAGCAACAAGAAGAAAAGCTAAAAGAGAAGGGGCATACCTCCATCTCTAGGCACTTATCTGAATGAAGTCAAATAGTTTCTCATGCAACCACTACAAGACTTATAATTAGAATCAGAGAACTGTTGAACTGGCTACCAAATTAATCTTTCTAAACTCTTAACGCTGTCTTCAGAATTGTTGGCATCTTCAGCAATTCCCCTTTCTGTTACAGTGAGAATTTTGCTTTTAAGTCTGTTTTATTTTCAGTGTTCACAGAGCATCTACTAAGTGCCAGACTCTTCTATTCCATAGCTGCAGTAATGATTTGTTAAAGTCAATGTCTTTTTAAAACTTTTATTTCATTTATTTATTGTGCTGTGGTTCTGAGTGTATAGATGATCTGATAAGATGTGTATGCTGTGATGGTATATGTATGTGGAGCTCAAAAACAAGCTAGAGGAGTTAGTTTTATTACATGGGCTGTAGGAAGTAGCCTTGTTCTCTCAATCTTGTTTGCAAATGCATGAGATCTTATTCATTCTTCTGGCCCCAAAGCCATGTTAATAAGTAACATATAGCATTTAAAAATTTGAAGAGTAATCGAAGAGAGAGGGAAAGAAAGCCCTCTTACAATTTTCCATCCAAACCCCATCTGCAAAAGTGACACGAGCAAAGATTCAAAGAACCAGAAATAGCTTTTAGTTTTCCTGTGGAAAAGTATTCCACACAGAAAGAAGAGCAAATGGAAACTTAAGACAGATTGTGTTTGGGGTATTATGCAAGAGAAAGAGGTAATGACCACCTGAATATAAAAACCTGAAGAACGTATTTGTTTGTGTGCATGCATGTATATGTATATATCTGTGTCTGTTTGTAGAGTAGGGGGAGAGGGTAAAAGTACACAAGTGAGTATAGGTGCCTACAAATGAAAGAAGAATTTATTGGATGTCTTAGTGCCAAAGTCTTGTGTTATAAACCATGCATTTACAGTGCTGTAGATGAAACTTCAATCCTCTGCATGAAGATCATGTGTTCTTACCTCACAGAAGTCTTTTTAGCCCTTAATAGGTTCCTTTGGCTTTATATGAAGAATGCACACAATGATCTGGACAGTAAATGTGGAATAAGGTAAGAGATATCTTATGATCCCGTAGTCAACAAGTGTTATTGGCTTCAACCTGTCTGGTACTGCCTAAAGTAAATTCCAGGGAATGAGTAAATGGAAGAAGGAGGATGGATGGTGTTTGCTACAATGAAAGCATGTTTGAAGCAGAAAGTTTATGGAAGAGGTACATTTGCAAAATTACACATTTTTGAGAAGTTGTATTGAACTGTATCTACTGGTACACAGCTGCATAGATAACTGTGGAAACATGAAACAGAATGTAGGAGCTTTCCATACAGGAAGTAAAAATGTCATTTGCAGTGTATTTTCCTTTTTAAAACTTTGTGTCTGGTGTGTGAGGTCCTTCTGTCTATGTGTTGCTTTTATTGGTTAATGAATAAAGGAACTGTTTGGGCCTATAGCAGAGTTATAGGTGAATAGAGCTTGGTGGGGGAAACTAAAGTAGAATGTTGTGAGGAAGAAGAGCAGAGTCAGAGAGAGTGATGGAGCTGCTGGAGACAGATGCTGGAAAAATTAGCCAGTAAGCGACTGTCACGTGGTAATACACAGATTAATAAAAATGGGTTAAATTAACATATAAGAGTTAGCCAATAAGAAGTTAGAGCCAATGGACCAAGCAGTAATTTAAGCAGCATTTTAATTAGTAGAGTTTCTGTGTGATTGTTCTAGGTCTAAGCTAGCAGGGTGTCCAGGAACCAGCAATCAGCTCCCCTTATCCAACATGTGTCATTTCAACTGTTTTCAACAGTTAAATTATTAGAAAATTTTGCTACCTAAAGCCTTTAGAAGATGCAAAAGACATTGTCAAGTCAAAGTCGAAGAAAGTAATTTTCACATAGAAATTCTGTAAAGATTGGAACTGTTCTGTTCTATTCTCGAAGTAGCCCCACGTTGCCCCATCTTATTGATAAATGACATGGGAATAGCTGGATTCTTCTAAATATAAAGTATATTTTAAAGACACATGCACACACACACAGTACACAGACTCATACTACACACAAAAACACATACATATTAAGCACATACACACACTTTAAATACACATAGAGCAAAGACATATACATGCAACAGACACATACATAAATACACTATACACATATGTACTACACACATTTAAAACACATGTGCATACTCCTGATTTGGACCTTGAGATTTCTGTCCAGTGTATGTACATATGTTTTAAGTGTGTGTAGTACATATGTGTATAGTGTATTTATGTATATATCTGTTGCATGTATATATAAGGAGAGAGAGCACGAGCAAGGAACTCAGGACCGCGAGGGGTGCACCCACACACTAAGACAATGGGGATGTTCTATCAGGAACTCACCAAGGCCAGCTGGCCAGGGTCTGAAAAAGTCTGGGATAAAACCGGACTCCCTGAACATAGCGGACAATGAGGACTACTGAGAAGTCAAGAACAATGGCAATGGGTTTTTGATCCTGCTGCACGTACTGGCTTTGGGGGAGCCTAGGAAGTTTGGATGCTCAACTTACTAGACCTGGATGGAGGTGGGGGGTCCTTGGACTTCCCACAGGGCAGGGAACCCTGATTGCTCTTCGAGCTGATGAGGGAGGGGGAGGGAAATGGGAGGCAGTGGCGGGGAGGAGGCAGAAATCTTAAATTAAAAAAAAAACACATGTACATACACTTGAAACACATCTACATACAATGCAAAAACACATAAAACACAGACATGTACATATGCTTGCAGCACACACAAACACACACATACACACACACCTGCCCACAGTCTCATTTTATTTCAGCAGTCACTTTCAAATAGTCCTTATATAGGTGACTCCTTCTCAATATGTATAGACCTTCTCCTAAGACGATAGCTTTAATTTTACAAAGAATGTGTCTTAGCAGAGGGTTAGATGACAAAGTCTGTGGTATAATTAATTGTATAAGCAGATAGATATTAATTGACTCCCTATATTTCCCTCTAATAAAGATTCTCTTAATAGCTGCCTTGGATATGAATGCAGCACTGCACTACTTTCTGTCTAACAGTTTTCTTTGCTCTGCATGTACCATGCAGGGTGCTGGCTGTACCTCAGAAGCTGCAGAGTATGAGATGCAGCCTGAGGCCTCAGAGCCAATTTTCACAATTACTTTAGCTGATAATGCAAAAGAATATCAATGCTGCAAGTTCACACACGAAAATGGCCCCTGCTTCCCTTTGAATAAAGCTTTAGAAGGTATAATGACAGTTCTTTTTTAAAGATTAATTTTTATTTACATGTGTCTATGGGTGCATATGTGTGCATTATGTGTGGGTGCCTACAGAGGCCAGAATAGAATGTCATATTCCATGAAGCACACAGTACATGGAACTGGACTCAAGTCCTCTGTAAGAGTATATACACCCTTTTCCATCAAGCCATCTTTCCGGTCCCTAATGACAGGATCTTTTGAATGAGCTATATGCTCATTTAGTAAAGACATGTTGCTTTGGAAATCACAGTTAAATGGAGTTTTGCCCAGACTATGCTGTGATATGGAGAGACATCAGTTCTTAGTAGGGGAACACACAGTTGAATGCCAGCAACTGATACTGAGGACTGTCACACATGATGATGAAAGCAGAAGATGCAGCTGGTTTATAAAGAAAAGCTTATATAAGTTACCACAATAAAAAGATATGACAGTGAAAGAATGTGACCTTAGATTGAGAACAGCTAACCCCAAATATATAGAAACCAAGAGCATTATTTGTAACAGGAGAAATGTTAAAAACATCTTAAATATGTGTAGACTAACTATATAGTTAGTCATAAAATAAGTATATATAGCTATAAAAATCCATGATTTAGAACTATATATAGTAAAGAATGAATCTTGTGACAGTTATGGCCAAGAAAATAAATCAAACCTGAAAGCCCCTATACTCATTCCATATACAGTAACAACAACAAAAATACTTATCAGAAGAGTGCACCATAAGCCGGGTGGTGGTGGTGGTACATGCCTTTAATCCCAGCACTCGGGAGGCAGAGGCAGGCGGATCTCTGTGAGTTCGAGGCCAGCCTGGTCTACAAGAGCTAGTGCCAGGACAGGCTCCAAAGCTACAGAGAAACCCAGTCTCGAAAAAAAAAAAAACTAAAAAAAAAAGAAAAGAAAAGTGCACCATATCTGGATATTGGAAGACAGTTTTCCACTAGGAGACTATACTTCCCCTTAGTTTATCAAGGTTGAAACTTTGAAATGTCTTTGTTTCACCTTGGTAACGTTTGTAAGGTATTTCTAGGAGCATGATTCAGTAAAGTGTGTAGTTATTTTTTGCTTTGTTTACTATTACTTATATGTGCTACCCTACCAAAATAAAAAGATCTGAAAGATGAAAGAGAAATAAATTAAAAGGAATAGTCAGTAAAGTTGTACATAATGAAAGATCAGTAGTAGACCTATTTATGATCAACTGTTGAAGGAGCTGCTGGCTGCGTTCCTGCCGCCCAGCTACCAGCCACTGGCTAGATTTACCCGAAATAACAACACACAAACTGTATACATATAAACACTGCTTGGCCCATTTCTATTAATGTGTGTAGCACCACGAGGTGGTGACTTACCAGGGAGATTCTACCCTATGTCCATCTTGTGTCGGAGCTTCTTCACATCTGCCCTGTACAGGAGCGGCATGGCGTCTGAGCTCACTTCCTCTTCCTCCCAGCATTCTGTTCTGTTTACTCCACCAACCTATGTTCTAACCTATCAGGCCAAGCAGTTTTCTTTATTAATCGACCAATGAAACAACAGATAGATAAAGAGAATCCAGTCCTGTTCTCATAATTCTGAGAATGCTAGAAATATATGAAATGACTCACTCCAAGTGTCCATACTGTAATTCTACAACACAAGTAACAAGAAAAGGACAGTGGAAATACTTGATCTCAGTGTATCAGCCCTTTTCATTAAGTGTAAAGTAGTTTGTAACTAAATTCCTTTAGAAGAGGTAACAGATTTAGGGAATAGTCACTGTTGTGATAAGGAATACAAATACAAATTCTCTCCCTCTCTCTCTTTCTTCCTCATTCCCTCTCTCATTTCCTTTTCTTTTTTAATTAATACATACTTCAGTGTAAGGCCAGTCCAAAGGCTAGTTCAGCTACTCATGCATTGTGCATGAATTTCCTTCATATAGCTTTACTAAGTTAAGGGAGAGAAATATTAATGGAGTTGCCAAAAAATCCTCTATAATGAAGTATAAACCTGTTTTGCAGCATCTCATGTGATATCTGGCACAGGAGAATGGCTAAATAAGTAATGTCTTTAGTTGGTCTAGACATATGATGGATGCTTGAGGTCCAACAACAAGGGGGCTGAGGTTGAAGTCTCAAGAGATCAAGGATAGACATGCTACATAGGGGAGTTGGATGTCAAATGGGCGACATGAGACCCTGTCTCAAAAAAAGAAAACTGAAAGAAAACCTGGATTTAATTAATCAAAAATAAAATATACTTCTGAGAAAAATATGGCCAACTATCTTCTTTTTAAACAAAGCAAGTCCATTTGTTTCTATTGTCTATGACTACTTTCATGTAGAGTTGAACAAAGACCCTGTATCCTACAAGTCACAAATGATTCCTAGTTGCCTTCATACAAGAAAAAAATCATGATATTTAGAACATAGGGAAGAGACATTGGTAACTAGACTGAACTTACCAGCCACTATTACTAGATCTTTACCATTAAAGGGACACTGCCATAAAAATAAGCATTTATATTATCATAATTGAATTTTTTCAATTTTAAACTGTTATTTCATATTGCATGATTTACTGCAAAAATTTTGTTTTCTGGCTTTAAAACTTATTTTGAAAAATTAGTAGTTAAAGTTATTTAAAAGATTATCAAGTAGATTACACATGTACAATAACTGCATAGGATTCTTACTAGCAAAGCCATGATATTTATAGTTAAATTCTATAATCATACCAGAAAAACTGTTTCAAACAGGCAAATATCATCCATCACTTTTATTTGAAGAAAATAGAATATGAAACTGTGTAGGTCTTCCCATTTTTATCAGTGTTTTAAATCAATGATAATGTTAACAATAAACATTAAATTATTATTGCTTGCCAATATCATAGTGACTTAGGTATGCTGGTTGGTTTTTGTCAATTTGACACAATAGTAGACATACCTGGGAAGAAGAAACCTCAGTTGAGAAAATTCCCCAACAAGATTGAACTATTGACAAATCAGTGAGGCATTTTCTTTACTATTACCCACTTAGGGTGATATCTTTGATGGTAATTTTGAGTAACATCAAGTGCACAATCAAAATTACACATCACACTAGCTGTCTGTGGTACATATACCCAACAGAACATTTTCCATTCTTGAGAAAGAAGGAAGATATGTTGGTTGCAAGAAATTTGATACAAAAATAGATAAGCATGCCAAGTAAATTTCCATAACCAGAATGACCATAATAGTTTTTGCTTGTCTGTATTTCTAAATTTTATATAGATATACAAAATCATGTCTTGCATGTAGGGCATGAATGTGGAAACAAAATATTCTGGAGGGAAAAGGGGACTATTGTATATTATATACACTAACTGAGCCAACAGTAAGATCATGTTACTTGCCTCTGAGTAAGAAATTCTATTCCCAGCACTTACACTGTATAAGAAAAATACTAACTTCCTCAAGTCATCCTGTGATGTTCATACATGTACCATAACATATGGTTCATACATACTTATACATATACATGAGATAAATATGTTTAAAATTCTTATATTATACAGTGCTCTGCTTGATGAATATACACAATGAATATTTTCAAAAGGAAAAAAAAACAGTCAAAAAAACTGGGTTCAATAACTTTAGCCAACAGGAAAACACAAAGTAAAACAACATTAAGATTCCATTTCACCCCCATGAGAACTGCAAACATCAAGGAAAACATTAGGAAATGCTGGTAGGTTAAAAAAATAAAGAATCCTTATACACTGTTGGTAGAAATGTGAACTAGAGTCACTATAACCAAATCAGTATGGTGATTTCTCAAAATAATTGAAAATAGAATTATGACCTTATTCAGCTCTACCACCCCTGGGTATTTACTAAAGACATAAAAGGCTAGGATACAGTAGAGATATCAGCATGCCTATGTACTGCTCACAATAACTTAATTATGGGATTAGCTTAGATGCCTATAAACAGATAAACCATCTAAAGTATGTGGCTTCTGTACTTGTGCATTATTTATTTATACAGAAAAATAAAGACATTCTGTTTAAAAGAAAATAGATGTAAATGGATATTATCGGATGAATTAAATAAGTCAAACTCTGAAAGACAGGTGAAATTTTTTCCTTCATATCTGCAGACAAAATTATAGACATAAAGGAGAAGGCTGATTATTAGGGAAGAGGAAGGGGACAGCAGGAAAGGAAGGAGGTACATGCCAAATTGTTATACTTTGCATTTTTATTTATTCATTAAGAACTTCACGTATGAATCTATGTATTTTGACCATATTCATTCTTTATTATCCACTCCCTTTCTCCATATTTTCCCAGATCACCATCACATTCCTTCCCAACTTCAGATCCTTTTACGTTTACACCTCGTCTGATTAGTGCCACCAATATATATTATATTAATGGAGCAGAGCCATCCACTGAAACATGGTCAACAATTCTACCAGGGGACACACCCCTAAAGACAGGTGACTCTCTGTTCCTTGGCAACCATAAAATGCCAATAGCTCCTCAGCTAGGGCTGAGGTGAATGACGCTCCTCCCCAGTTCATGCTGGAATCTTGATTGTCCTTCTGTTCTGCAGGTCTTAGTTATATAACTACAACTGCTGTGAACTCATAGTGCAATACATCTGTCATGTCCAGATGGGAAGTCCTTCTGTATATGTTTTGCTTTTATTAGTTAATAAATAAAGCTGATTTTAGCCAATGGTTTAACAGAGCAAAGCTAGGTGGGAATTCCAAGCAGATAGAGGAGGAAGGAAGGCAGAGTCAGGGAGAAGCCATGTACCTGCCACAGGAGACAAATGTTTCTTCTGCAGCTTGCCAAAAATTTGCCAGTAAGTCACAGCCTCATGGAGATGCACAATTTAATGTAGATGGGTTAGTTTAGGATATAAGAGCTAGCTAGAAATATGCTTAAGCTACTGACCAAACAGTATTGGAAATAATATAGTTTCTGTGTGACTATTTTGGGTCAGAGCAACCAGGAATGAATGAACAGCCTCGGATAACATCCAAAAGACAACAAAAATTATTATTGTATATGATTAATACGTGCTATTAAAGAGCATCCTAAGAAAACAGAAAATAATTTTTGTTCCTCCTAATGACAATGAACAAGCCAAGAAGATTCTATGTATGAAAATAGAAAGACAACAATATGCACCAATTCTTCAGGGTAGTGACCAGAAAGACAGGAGCAGATAATGAAACCAAAATTCACACAAACAACAAAAAGTGGAAGAATTGGGGAAAAACGCCATGAATTTATAACTTCTTCATCAATAGGTATAGCAAGAAGCTAAATGAAAATAAAATAAAAGATTGTCAGAAATCATTTTAGTAGGAATGTGATTGATACAAGTAATCTTAACTTGGAAGGGGAATACATTATTTTTCATGCCCATATTCTGAAGAGCATTTCCTGAGGGCTTAAGAGAATGGAATGGAAGATGGAAAATCTATAATTGAGAAAATTCATATCCCACATGTGTAAGACAAATTAAAGGAAGTTGCCTAAGACATCATTGCAGCTTTTCCATTCTGACGAAGCTTCAAACTGCTTTCTTGGAAGCTGACAAGAAAGACAAGCAGGTTTCCACTGCTCATGAAATAAAAAGAAAATTTAACTAAGTCAATATTGATGAATTATGGAAAGCAAAGGCAAAATCAATGTGGATATCAGACCCAATAGCATGCCTGAGACTCTCACTAAACACTTGTGCACTGGGCAAACACTTTATTGTCAATTTCTAGAGGTAGATCTCAGGAAGGACCATTGCAGCCAATACACTCAGTCTTAGCAAAGAGGTCAAATTTGAAAATCTTGTGTTCCTCTACTGAGAGCATCTAACCTGTCAAGCTCCTTGCTTAGGTTCCTAAACCTCAGACCCAAATTCTTTCCACTTTGCATAAATGAGTGTTCACTGTCTAGCATGACTTTGTTTTAGCCACTGTCATCTGAATGGGGAAGAAAGAGGGAGGTTGACAGCAATAGTCAGTGATTAAGAAAGAAGAGTCCTTTATAAGGCCTCTTTCAAGGTTCATTGGAAATATTTCAGCTTTCTTCCCCCAACCTTGAAAAGGAAAGGATGCATGTGCACATGTTAATGAATACACACACACACACACACACACACACACACACACACACACTTACTCACTCCTACTTACACACAGTAGAATTTGTATTAAGTCGTTGTTAGTCCAAAGCATTATTTTTCAATTATTATTCCCTGTGTGTCAAAAGAAAGAGCAAATAAATTTTGCTTCAAAAACAGGCAATCTCAGATACCCAGCTGAGTTTGAAAAGGAGCAAGCAAACAAGCAAGATTTTATTTGACTCAAAAGCCAGAGGCTTCTTTATAATGTATCAGTGCAAATGGTACTTAGTAATTTACTTTTCTGAAGACTAGCAGACGGGAATTCACATAATTTTATTCTATGAGAGATAGAACTCATTGCCCATCAAAGAATATGAAAAGCATTATTGTTGTTCAAAAAATTATAATCATTCAGAAACATCCTGTATGCTAATTCAATAGATTATGCCAGATAAATACGAACAGGAGGTATTCTACTTCCTTCTCTCAGGAATAATTGACTGTCTTATACCATGTTGCGTAGAGACTTGTTTTTGTTTTCTGTGGACTGCTTTGTCCCACCATCCTTAGTGTTCCATGAACCCTATCAGCAGATGATCAAAAGATCTTTGCTTTTGCTTCTCCAAAGCTCATAATTGTATTAGGAATAATGCATATTTAGGGAGCATGCAGAGCAATTTTGCATCCACAATACACACACACACACACACACACACACATATATATATATATATATATATATATATATATATATATATATAATAGGATAATCAGAACTCATGATGTAGTCAGTATATGATTTAACATACAGATCTCTTTAAAATGACCATAGCTAATAAGTTTAAATTTTGCAAATATGCTCAATAAATCAATGACTTGTTACAAAATAATTGGGGAAAACTGAATATTTCATATTTTGGTTATAACTTTTAAAACCCTACAACTGAATTGAATTAAAGAAAATGCATGGTTTTGCCTGAAAAGCTAATCTACTGCATCTGTCAAGTTGGTAAACATTAACTACTTACTCCTTTATACCACAGTAAGCTGCATGTTATTATTTCACTCCTTGTTCATTTGATTATAACACTGTATTTGGGTACTGCAGGGAGCCAGACAGGACCACCATTGCAAGATGGCACCACATCCTGTCTTGCCGGTTATACTCCATATTTGGTGATGCCTTTGAGAGCTGCCTGTCCCCCACTTCCCGCATGCGCGGTGAATGGGGGTCCCTGGGCCTATCTCGATGCAGTCTGATGTCAGCTGATGGTGGCAACCAATCACAGGGCAACCCATGTGCCAATTCCATATATAAGCAGCTGCCTTTGTGCTCTCGGGCCCCCTTCGCTTCATGTTATCTCTCAACCAAGTGCACTCCAGTAAAGCATGATCTGAGAAGAATCCTCGTGTCATGGTCGTTCTTTCTCACTGGTCGAGGAGTTCGCCGCAGGGTACCATTTACTTCAAAATTATCTTCATGTATTGGTTATTTCTTTTGGAAAGCATGTGGTGTTTTTCATCTCTGTTGCTGTGATAAATGTAAATCAAGACAAATCTGCCAAAAACAAATAAAAAAATAAATGGTTTATTTTGTCTTACCATTCCAGTGAAGACAAGGCATACCATCAGTCAGGAAAAGCATGAAAACAAGACCAGGAAGCTGGCAAATCAATGCACAGGAAATAAACAGAGATAGCAGGAAGTGGGGCTAGGACATAAAACCTCAAATGGATCCCCAGTAACATATTCCCTCCAGCAAGGCTCTACCTCCTAAAGCGTCTGTAGCTGTTTCAAACACCATCTGAACTAACTGGAAACCAAAAATATAAAAACATGAGCCTACGGGGGACATTCCTTATCAAAGCCACCACACTTGGACTCCTTTATCAAGATTCATTCTAAGTTATTCATTATTAGAATTTGAGGGGCATAATGAGAATTCTGTGGGAAAGCAATTGTGCACTGGATAGGAATTGAGATCTTTAGCATGAATGTAATAAAGAAGTAAGCACTGAGGGTTCTTACTGTGACTGAAATCAAAATAAAATAAATGATGGAATGGCAACAGAGGAAGGATTTCCTCACCAGGTGCTTTGTGAATACAGAAACACACTGTAATTTTTTAACTGCCTATTTTCTGAAACAATTGGAAAACTTCCCCAGGAATGACATTAAGACAAAGAATTTGTAACACAAATCGTTAAGCCATAAGCATCTTTATTAAAAAGCTTCCCATTGGTGGCCCAATCAAAAGCAGCTGGTTTAACTGCTGGATAGCAATAGAAAATAAAATAAAATTTATTTGGTAATCAAAACAAATTTTTTCATATTTGTAACAAGTCTTTCATATTATTATTTAAAGCATTTAAAGGTAAACAAATCAGCTTAATTAATGCTGGCAATTTGGCTCTGACAAAAGTCCAATCAGGTGTCTGCTTTACAAATGCTCCGAATGCTGTAGACATAGAGCAAGTCTATTCTGTGTTATTCTCATGTACTCTGTGTGATTCTCCAAGCTTTATTTCTATTATTTGCATGTGTGTGTGTGTGTGTGTGTGTGTGTGTTTGTGCGAGTACACATGTGTGTAGGTGTGATGGGATGGTGCACATGCCACAGTGTAAGTGTAGCAGTCAGAGAACAACTAAGTGACAGGTGTGAGTTCTCTCCATGAACCATGTGAGTCCTGGGGAAACAAAGCCACATCCTCAGTCTTGGCAGCAAATGCTTTTCCCTGTTAAACTATCTCACTAGCATCCTTTTCACACTGCAGACCTTAGCATTGTGAGATTGACTTATCTTTTGAAGTCTTTAAATATATATTAACTTAACAGCAATATGATACCTTTTATAGAAAGAATACTGACACCTACTTGTACCAGGAAACAGAACTGACTTTAATTTATATAAGTGTAAATGAGAAGCAGAAAGACTTTTGCTGCTCATGAAAAGAGAAAACTGTTTTCTTATTTTCTATGCATGTCTAAGAAAATAAACTTGCAGGAAGTTATCTTTTTACCAGTTCATTATTTGATCATAATTTTTGCCCAATACACCAGCTTTTGTCTGCCCTAGAGAATTTATTGCCTGAATTACTTTTAGAACAAGCTTCAGTGTCTAGTGAGGAAGTAACTATTGGGATTTCTAAAGTTTGAGAAACAGACTCATTAGATCAAGACTTCTCTGTCTTTCTTCAGCTCACCACACCCCTTAGGGGCAAGCACATCCCCATCAGACAGAGTGAAATTGTAGGTGCATGATGCTGATCTTTTCTGGCTTCTATTTCTAGGCTCATTATTAACAGTAACTACCACAGGGTGTTCTTCGATTCAACATGAGAGCAGAGAGATGCAGGGTCCCAACTCAGCTAACATAGATATAGGAAAAAATAATATGTTCAGTGTATATCTTCCTGGATACTCACCTCTCATGTTCACTGCTATGGAGTTTATCTGGGAGATTCTTGGTGGACTTCCTGCTTGGAATATATTTTCATGGTGGATGCTATAAATTAATAACAACAGAAAAAGATAGCACCTCCAGGGAAAAGCTTCTTCTGAGTTGCCAGAGGAAAAAGTAATTCTGATGCTAACATAGAATGTATTGATCAGATTTGTACTCTGGTTAAGCCCTATAGGCTTTAATCTGGCTTTTAAGAAGAAAAAGCAATGATTCCAAAAGGAGTGACATGGTGAGATGTTTCTTCAGAGGCCACAAACATGCAATGATCCTAATGTAACTTGGGCACTAGGCACAGCCCTTAGCATGTAGAATTAAGCCAAAAGCCATGCAAGACTCAGCTGTGACACTGATGGCTGATATGTCTCAGCTGGAGCAAGAATGGAAGCTGCTTCCAGGAGAAGAGGGAACTGCAGAGTAGAGGAGATCCTGGAGTGTCCAGAACACAAAGCTCCATCAGAGACAGGAGCTGAAACAATATAGTGAAGGTAAGGAAGACAAGTTTGTTCTTAGAGACAAAAAAAAAGAAACAAGGAACTACTCCAGCCATAGTTGGTAAATAAACAGATCTCACTACAGCAACATAGCCATATCTCATTAAAATAAAACATCATCACTGATGTTTATTTGTTTTTTGGCTTCCAATTAATCTCCCCATGTTCAGAAAAGCAACCTAAGGTGTTATTCAGTCTCTTCCTCTCATATGTTTGTATTCAGGTGAAAAAGCATGCATTCATATAATATACACACACACGCACACACACACACACACACACACACACACACACACACGAGAGAGAGAGAGAGAGAGAGAGAGAGAGAGAGAGAGAGAGAGAGAGAGAGAGAGAGACTTTAGACTCCCAGATATCTGCCATCCATACTTGTTTACCATTGTAAGCAAAACTGGTGTAGACTGCTAACAAAGGAAGAAAATTGTTTTGTTTGTTGCAAGAGTATTAAATGGATAAATGTTGTTAATATCAAGACAAAGGACTGTATCCAATTTCTATAAGAGATATCTCATGCACTTCAGGATAGGAGGAGAAAGCAGAGATGTTTTGGGGTGTGCTCTTGAAAACTAGTTTCTGTTAAGGGAAAAGAGGATAGGGAACTTGGTTAATGATTTTCCATGTGTAATATAAATTTATTATTTTACTAATAACGTTAATACACTTGAGTTGGTCACAGTGTAACAAAAGTAAAACATGGAGTCCCTAAGGCAATGTGTATGGAAACAAAGAGCTATCTTATCAGACCATCAGAGCGAAAAGAAAGTCAAAAGCCAGAATTGGAAGGCCTCACAGTTGTCATTCTCTTTGATTTCTGTTGTATGATTCATTTCATTTTTACATAAGTGTAAATGTGTATAACTGAAGGTACTTACAGGTAGCAGAAGCTGACATCAGACAACCTGGAGCTGGAGTTACATGTGGGGTTATCTGGCTAACACAGGCAATATGAACCAAATTCTGGTCCTCTGCAAGAGCAGCAAGTGCCTTTATCTGCTGCACATCTCTCCAGTCCCTCTCCTTAGTTTCTTGGTAAATTTTTATTTGCCTACATTATGGATCTTTATTCTGATTTATCCCTACATTTCAAGGCCTCTGCATTACAAAGCCTGCCTTTCTGTTTCATTAGAGTTTAACTTAACCTCTTTCTCCTGTTCGGTAGTCTTGATCTCTTTGCAGAATAAAATATCTTAAATACAGTTTTGAAGAAAGAGGTTTCTATCCTGCCTGGTACTACAGCCCAAAGAAACACACAGAGGCTTACATTAATTATAAATTAGTTGGCCTATTATCTCAGGCTTCTTATTAACTCTTATATCTTACATTGACCCATAATTCTTGTCTGTGTTAGCCACGTGGCTCGGTACCTTTTATCAGTGAGGCATTCTCATTTTGCTTTGTCTGTGTCTGGGTGATGACTGTAGACTGAGCCTTTCCTCTTCCCAGAATTCTCCTACTCTGGCCACCCTGCCTATACTTCCTGCCTGACTTCTGGCCAATCAGCACTTTATTAAACCAATACAAGTGACAAATCTTTACAAAGTACAAGACCATTGTCTCACATCACAGTTTTCCTTCCCTCTTTAACTTATTGAGATTTTTTTTTAGAAGAGTAAGCACTTTGTTCATGATTTGTGAGTCCATTTTATACATTCTATTACTTTGAATGTAGCCTCCATTATAACCAAATCATGCTTAATTGCTTAATATCTAGCCTGAATTTATTCTTGTTTTTTTGATAATAAGAAGATGGCAATCTTCTTATACTAAAAAATAGTATTCACTTGAGAAATATTTTATTCAACTGGAGAGGGACCTTAAGCAGAAAAGGCTCTTCCTTGTTTCATTTTTGTGATGTCAGTTTGGTCAGAAACCTTTCCCTTCATTTCTTCCTCCAACCTTCTTCATTATTCTTTAACAGATATTTTCTAATATTGAACTCTTCTTTCATTCCAATTTAGTTATGTTCAGGTATCCTATATCAAAGCCTAAATACACTTATAAGTAACTATTTACTTTGTAGGACTGGGCTATATCATAACTTTTCTCAATAAGTGGAAAATTCTGAAACTAGAGAAATGCATGAGGGTTAGTGTTGATTGTTGGCTTGACAATATGTAGAGTCACATAAGAGATTAGTACCTGCTGTGGGGAAAGTGGCTTGGAATGGGATAGGAAGAGAGAGGCAGTAGCCAGCGAGAGAAGCCCCTGGTGGTGTGGGGGTAAGGGGAGAGGGGGAAAGGGAAGGGAGAAGGGGAAGATGGGGAGAGCTTTGGGGAATGGGATCGTTGGGATGGAGGAAGGGTGGACATAGGAGCAGGGAAGTAGTTATCTTAATTAAGGGAGCCATTTTAGAGTTGGCATGAGACTTGACTCTAGAGGGGTTCCCAGATATCCAAGGAGATGTCCCCAGCTTGTTCCTAGAGCAGCTGAGGGGAGAGCGCCTGAACTGGCCCTATCCTATAGCCACACTGATGAATATCTTGCATATCACCATAGAACCTTCATGTGGCGATGGATGGAGATAGAGACAGAGACCCACATTGGAGCACTGGACTGAGCTCCCAAAGTCCAAATATGGAGCAAAGGAGAGAGAACATGAGCAAGAAAGTCAGGACCACAAGGCATGCGCCCACTCACTAAGTCGGTGGGGCTGATCTAATGGGAGCTCACCAAGGCCAGCTGAAGTGGGACTGATGAAGCATGTGATCAAACATGACTCTTTGAATGTGACAGACAGTGAGGGCTGACTGAGAAGCCAAGGACAATGACACTGGGTTTTGATTCTACTGCATGTACTGGCTTTGTGGGAGCCTAGTCTGTTTGGATGCTCACCTTCCTAGACCTGGATGGAGAGGGGAGGACCTTGGACTTTCCACAGGGCAGGGAACCCTGCCTTCTCTGGAGGCAAAGAAGGGGAAGGGTGAGGGAAATGGGAGGAGGTGGAAATTTTTAATAAAAAGAAAGAAAAAAAACAAAAAAAAGTTGCTTAGTTCACAAGTTAAGATGGGGAAGACTGTTCCACTGTGGCTAGGATAAGTACCTGGATGGGATCCTGGAGTGTGTAAAATTGGAAATTGGGATCTGGCCAGCTGCTATGGGACAATGGTTTTGTACCCTGTAAAGATTAGTTACTTGTATTGGTTGAATAAAATTCTGATTGGCTAGTAGCCAGGCAGTAGGTATTGGTGGGGTGACCAGAATAGGAGAATTCTGGGAAGAAGAAAGGCTGTAGTTGTAACACAGACATAGAGGACACAAGATAAGAATGCCTCACTGATAAAGGTATCAAGCCATGTGGCTAACACAGATGAGAATTGTGGGCTAATGCAAGATGTAACAGTTAGTTAAAAAGAAAGCCTGAGCTAATATTCCAACCAGTTTATAATTAAGGTAGGCCTCTGTGTGTTTCTTTAGGACTGAATGGCTGTGGGACCTTGCGGGACAGAAACCTCTATCAATAACTAGCGGTACACATTCACTCACCAATCACTCTGTGTTTTGTGACTGGATGTTATGTGAGGATCTGCACTAAGCACTTGCTTACTTGACTTCCCCATTGGGACAAACTCTATCCTGGACTGTAAGCTAAAGGGAAACTTTTCTTCCTTATGTTGCTTTAGTAAAAATATTGTATCACAATAAAAGAAAAAGAAAAGAATACATTGTATTGCTAAATTGGTCAAGGAATAGGAAATATGTGAGTCTGGATGTAAAAAACATATCTAGAAAATACTATACAATCAGTCATGTGCTTCCTTGCCCCTCTGAAGGGCAATGCTCTGAGACATTGTTCAAGATGTCAGCTAGGCCCCGGAAGCATTTTCTTAGAGTACCCAGGTCTTTTGAATTTATTTCTCTTATTTTCTATGACAAGAAAATGAGAATAGTTCTCAGCATGGCATTTTGTTGATTAAATCGGGTTTCCACAGCCATGCAAGTAAAAAATATTGCCCCCCTCAGAGCACCTTTAATCGCCTATCATTCATGTTTAAGGAGAGAAATAAAAGAGAGAGAGAAATAAAACTACATTGTGTAAAAGGAAGATAAAACCCCATTGTGTTCAAGTGTCTCAAGCATAAAGCCTTCAGAAATCCACTGTCATCTAACAGCCTGGCTTTATAGACATAAACCTTCCCTGTTTGCAAAGCAATTAACTCTTTCAGACCTCTAAGGAGAGGACAGTCCTGTTTATAACTCATGTTGTAGATTCTGCTTGAAGTTTTTTTGGGCTATCATACATCCAATTACCCCTCTTTGGAGTTGTGTTATATCTTCAGGAAGGTTTTGATGTTTTATCACAACATTTTATTCAAAGAAAATGTGATAATGTACTGTAAATATTTGGGTGTTTCACACTGATAGCATCTCTCTGGCTGCAGCAAATGGCTTTGGCAAGCTTCCCTACACAATAACCGTACACTACCACAGTACCAAGGGCAACTGAACAAGAATTTTCCAGTTCAGTAATAAACCCCATCTATTGCTGGTACTCTTAAAGACTAAATATAAATAAAACAATCCCTTTAGACTACTAAGTGTGTTCTTATTACAAGTTAATGTCACATCAGCCAAGAGATAGTTGGGAAAATAGATTTTGTTCTACTAATTAGCACATAGGATTCAGTGTCATAAAGGCCCCTAAAATCACAACTAACTTTTTTATTTTGTCCTTGTGTGACTTTGGCCAGTCTGCTCTCCACGGTTGTTTTACTGCTTATAAAACAAGCTTATTGAAACTTTCCTCAGATAATTCTTTGAAAATCTAGAAGAAAAACTCTCAATATGTCTGAAATATTATAAATGCTGTATATAGATATGATACTGACAAAGCTTTTGATGGCAATGATCCAATAACTCTAGTCCAGGATTATCCCTGGAGAAACAGAATGTAAAACTGAGTCATGGCATCATCTGATTAGCTAAAATATGAGACTTCTCAAGAAAACAACTTGAAGTTGGCTTTATATATTTAGTAGAGCAAGACCAAGAGTCCTGGTTCTTACTGATAGTAGACCTACCTTTAAGATAAAGGGGGAAATCAGGAAGTCTGTTCTGGTAAGACTGAGCACACATGTCAGATATTTAGAATGAACTTTGTTCAAATGAAGAGAGTGGTAAATGTTATCACTTAGGATTGTTGGGATAAGGGGAAGAATTAGATCAAACATTCTAAGAGAAAATAACTATTATTTTGAATGTATTATTTTCAATTAAAAAGAGATGTCATCTCCCAGCAATATATGAGTGTAAGAGAACTGATTGAATTATAATGGATAATAATGATGTATAATGAGCACAACTAGACTTTGTGTGTACACATGTACAAACACATGCAACCATGGAAGCCAAGTCTAAAATACCCTTAGATTTCTCCCACTCACCAGTAACACAGAAGTCTTATTTCTTATAGGTCAAGAATCTCCTCCAGTCACACAGCCACATCTGTGTCAATAAACTTAGCTCTGAAGAAATCTTAAGAGGTGGAGTGATAAACAGAATCTCTGACACCATACCTCAGGTCAGGTCTCCACTCCAGTCCTCACTGTCAGTTTGACATTTCCTCTCAAAGCCAGTTTCAGTTACCTCAGCTGAACAACACAACATATATATATACACACACACACACATATATATATACACACACACACATATATATATACACACACACACACATATA
>NW_004949098.1:5225266-5232353 GCF_000317375.1 Microtus ochrogaster
ATATACACACACATATATATATACACACACACACATACACACACACACACACACACACACACACACACACACACATATATATATACATGCAAAGAGAACCATCATTCTATCATTCTCAATTCGCTACTTTGACTGGGTATGACTCATCTTAAGAGCACTCAGAATAATATGGGACATAAAGTAATAGATCTTCTAAATTTGTTTCTTTCATGTTTCTTTCTTATCTTTTCCTTGTCCCTTTATATTATCATCTCCATAACACATAGTTTACCCTTAAAACACAGCTACCAATAAAACACAGTACCTATGACATACCCTCTTCCAAACCTCTATAATATGTTTTCACCCAAAAACCCAATGACTTTCAGATAAGTTTTGAATAATACCCATGACAACATTTCTACTTAAGTTCTTGAGTTATTCCTTGCCCATGTCCAGATTTGTCATTAAAACCATGATGTTGCCATGAGTGATAAACCATGGCAGTTTTATACTTGAAAAGAATTCCAATTCAGGTGCCTGGCATATTATTGGGCGGTTTTTTGTTTTGGTGGTTTTTTGTTTTTGTTTTTGGTTTTTCAAGACAGGGTTTCTCTGTAGCTTTGGATCCTGTCCTGGAACTCACTCTGTAAACCACGCTGGACTTGAACTCACAGTTATCCAGCTGTCTCTGCCTCCCAAGAGTTTGGATTAAAGACATATGTTACCACCTTCAAGGTTATTAGGCAGATTTTATGGTAATGACAATTTAGTAAGTCCATATGAATTTTTCATTAGAGAAGACAAGATTGGAAAATAAGGCAGGCCACCATCTTATTAGCAAAATAACTGGTTTCCTCTAATCTTATCTTCACTGTGAATACATTTTATCAAAAGAGATTCAACTTTTCTAACACGGTCTCAATATATACGCATTTGCTGATATAACAGGCAGGTTGATCCTGAAAACTAAGAAACACTCAAGACATCAGATGCTGGCTAAAAGGGTTGACAACTGATGTGTCTCTGTGCATATGTGCTCGTGCGAGAAAGAACATGCATATGACTGTGTGTGCACATATTTATGGTGTTTGAAAGATATAATACAGCCTCAGAACAATTCCAACACAACATTTCTGTGTAAAGTAAGGGGATCTTGCTCACAGAGCTATAGGATCTACTTTGCCAACTGGATACTTGGCCCAAAGTAATTACCTCAGAGATCAGATTTGACTAAAGGGCTGCCAAAGCACAGTTTATTTAAAAAAATAATAATCTCTGCCACATAATAACAATTAAAAATCAGATTATTTGGGCCAATCAGACTTCCTTGTAAATTTGAACCAATAAAGCTTGAATCCATCAGTGACAGGAGGTAAAGTGGAAGCCGCTGTGAGGGAGAGTTTGGGTCATGGCAAGCTGCGCTAATTGCACATTAATCACCATAAGCGTTTGATTGCTGAGAGGACTCACAGGACTCAGTGTTTATTACTAGCAAAGGAACATAGTTCAGCAACAGCAAGGGAAGGAGCTCCAGGGAGCTCAAATAGGCTGATTTCCTCTATCTCTTCTGGTTGTACAAGAAACTCTGTATCTTTAGGTTTTATACTATAACTGATGTGCTTACAAAGCCCTTCAAGGGAACCCAAAGTCAACTCCTAATGGAAGTCTCCGAGAAGGAGGCATCTGATCACTTTACCACTGAAATAGTCCTGGTTCAAGTCATAAATCGAATTACAGACTTGCTTTTCCAGGTCGTGGATGCACGGTCACAGAGCATTATATGTTTTAGTTAAAACATTCCATACTGTTGGTCAAGGATCAGTAGCTCTGTAGAGAGGTAGGTGATCAATCAGATAATCTGAGGTTAAACCTTACGATGCCCAGATATAGACTATGCTTGAGAAGAAACCCTGGATAGTCTACAAATCTGTTAAGTGGAAAGATGGGCAGAACTGGAAACTACGAGCCAAGAGGAATGATTGGAAACACTGGGACTGGAGAAGGCACAGTGTTTAGTCCTTTATCTTTAGTAATTAGTCAAATCTAGTTCCATTTTTGCTTTAGTAAAACAAAAGGAAGCCAGGAATGTTAGCACATGGCTATAATCTCAGTAGTAGAGAGGCAGAGAAAGAGACTTGCTACAGGTTTAAACCTTGTCTGGTCTCCATACTGAAAATCCCCCCTTTTCTATTCTTTTATTTTTCATTTCAAATTTGCTGAGTCTATTTCCTGTTGCTAGAATTTGCATGGATGTAGGGCCACCCATGGAATATGTGCAATCTACCAGTAACTGTATCCGTGATGTAAAATGACTTTCCATGTCTTAGTAGCAATCCTTTATCAATAGCTCCTTAGCTTAGGTTGGGAATTTGTGAGCCCCTTCCCATCTGGGATGTAATTTTGGTTGTCTGGATCTTGTGCAAATCTTATAGTCACAGCTGCTGTGAGTGGTGAGGGGTGTAAAAGTATTTGGAGGGAAGGGAGTGGGGTGGATTTTATCAAAACACAACATATACATGAAGGGTACCTTTAAATAAATAACAATATCTTAAAAAATAAATCAGGGAGGGCCTGAAGAGATGACTCAGCATTTAATAATAGCAACTCCTTTTTGCAGTGGACCTAGGCTTAGTTCCCAAAACTCACAGGAGGTGGTTCACAATTGCATGTGATTCAAATTCTAGGAGGTTCAATGCTCTTTTCTGGTCTCCCAGGTATTATATGCATTTAAATTCATGAAGGTATGTACACATATGAATATATAAAAATAAATAAGTATGTATTTCAAAAAATAAAGTAAAATACAGTAAATGAAGTTGCTACCTGCTCCACAAAAAAGAGCTCAAAACGCAATTTCTCAGGCATACATTTTTAGATAAGAAAATTATTTCTCTCTATTCTCAATATCTTTTTATAATGCTCATTTTAATATTACTATTTTGTGCAGATTCTTATGTATTGTTGGGTGGCTCAAAGTACCTTGTATCCAAGTATGACTTTAAATTTCTGATTCTCATACCTCTATTTATTGAGTGTCATCTCAAAGGCATTTGCCATGCTATAGTATAAATCTGATTGGTCTTAATAATAAAAAACCTGGAGTCAGGTATTAGGAGCTAAAAGCTAAAAGCAGAGAAACAGAGCAGTCAGCCACTAGTTCTTACCTTTACAAAATCCTCAGACCTAATGGGGTACCCTGTCTCTACAAATCCTCAGACTGAATGCTCTGGGCTCCTGTCCCCTCGACCTTCTTTTCTGCCCAGCCATATCACTCCCGTCTCTACCTCCTGATGCTGGCAATAAAGATGTGAGCCATCACTGCCTGGCCTCTAGGGCTAACTAGTTTGACTAACTCAACACTCTGATCTTCAGGGAAGCTTTATTTCACACAGCACAAAGAATCACCAAACCACCCTTCCTGGTTTTATGAAATGGTGGATGTTAAATATAATGCCGGGCAAGAACCTTACCAAATAAGTTAGTCCTCAATACTAAGTATTACTTTTTAATATCTCATTTTTATTTTTATTTTATGTATATGTGTGAGGGGAAAAAGGCATCCCCTGGAACTGAACTTGGGTCTTCTGCAAGAGCAAGATGCATTCTTGAGAGCTGATCAGTCTATGCAGAATTTCTAAATAGTCTTTTAATTGTTGAATCATAATGGTAGACATTTATAAAACCCACAGAACAATATTCTGAAAAGAAGTCATGGTAGTCCAATACTTCACATTCCTTAAACTTTTAAGAACTCCTTAGAATTAAAAGACAGACTTCAAAATCTTAGATCACTATAATAGACAGAAGCAGAGAGGGGAGACCACAGGCATCTCTCAGCAATAGTGCCAAGAGAAAATTCTCTTTCTCTTTACCAGTTTTCTTGTGTCTCTTTACCAGTCTCAACAGTCAAGCAAATTAACATTTCCTACTTGATAAACTCTAGTTGAAACAGGGAAGCATGTGGAGTGTTACTAAAATTTTCACTTTTCAAGTAGTCTTTTCACTTAAGCAGGAAAATCAATTAAGGTTTCTCTGGAAAGAAAAAAAAGTATATAATTGATATGACAGAGAACATCTGTGATCCATTTAAATGTCAGTGGAAGGATGTTTCCCCTGGTTGAAGTTCCTTGATTTCTCTCTTCTGTGATAACTTCCCGTCCCATCTCGAAAAACCCTCAAATGCACCCACTTTTAATAATCTTCCTGATAGAAGGGCAAAGACTATCTAACCTTGCCCAGAGTAAATTACACTCTAAGCCAAATTCTAAGTAATGAGATTGGCATACACTCCTGTGGCACCTAGGGCTCTCTGAGTTTCAAGAGAGATGGTATCTATCCACTCATGGAGATCAGCCTTTGCACTCTCGTATCAAATAGAAAACCAGTTGTGAAATGAACTCATTGAGCACTCACGAATTAATCAGCTTCCCTTCGCATCAGTCTCCCATTTGTCTCACGCTTCCAAGATTCCTTCTGATGGTGCAATTAGAGAAACTGACCTCTGTAATAAAAGTGTCGACTATAGTCACTTCTCTCAAGTAAGAGGTTCCGATTACTAGGGGAGAAATCTAGGTGAGTCCTGCAGAGACTGTCTGGCAGGCCTTCCTAAGAGTCACTTTTCATGGGCCATTGTGAGGAGCACTAATTAGCTTTCCCGGTGTATGCAGCTTTGGACTCTACAAGAACATAACATGGTATGTAAAAAATGTATTTGTCAATGTAAATGTCAAAGAGAATCCACAAAAGCAAATAGTTAAGAACAGAGCCTAAATGCTGAATCCTAAATTGTCTTATATCTGAAATAAAAAAGGATGCAGCAAAACTGAATGCTGAATTATAAGTAGATAAATCCAAGACATATTTCTTCATTCTGCAGTTTATACCTTTTAAAGAATGTTGACATATTTTATTTAATACTTAAATATTAAATTTAATATTAAAATTTAATTATAATTTTAAATAAGATCTATTATCTGCTAAGAACTATAAAGGAAAATAGCTAAATGCAACCAATAATGTCCATACTGCATACAGTATGAAGTATGCTGCTACTATAAATAGCTCTATGCTATTAATTATTGGGCCCTTGCCTTTGATCAGAATCCTACTAAGTATCAGGACATGAGAGGTACAAATGAAGTCTTTGTGAGTATATAACACAGGTAGACTGTTCTTCAATTGACAGGAGTGTTTTCATGTCCCTCTGACACCTTGCAAACCTGTTTTTTTTTCCACATTTGTATCTGTGTCTTCTAAAACCGCACCTAAGGGACAGCTAAGCTTCTTAGCTTTCTGTAGTCGTTCCTATCTAAATTATCCCTAACTTAACCCATAAGTGAATACCACAATCATCCAAGATTGTATCAACAGTCCCATTTCTCAGCATCAATTCTCTGAGACAGTTAGCCCTTTGTTGCTATGATAAACTGCCTGAAAAAAATTCTAACTGTAAGAAGGAACTATGACCACTTGTTCTTGTTGCTTGCATGTGTGGTGATTCCTGTCATGGCAGGTACATGTTATGGAGAGAGCTTCTCAGCTTATAATGACTAAGATTAAAAGTGTATATAGGGGTCTGCATTCCATTTGGCCCTGTCTCTTAGAGGTTCCACAGCTTCTCCGTAGTGACATGGGCGTGTGACTAAGCCTTTATCATGCTGTCTTTTGTCATAATTGAGATTCAAATCATAAAATTTGCTAACTCTCTAAAAAAATCAGCATATCATCTTGAAAGAACATGCTTGTCATTGATTGTGCTAAACTATGAGGTGTCTGATACTGAGGTTGCCCCTCTGCACCATTCTGGATCCAGTCTTTCCGATGCACTATGGTACATGTGACATCATAGCTGTTGCCAAAAAAATGAACTCCCTGCCAGTGTTTATAGTACTTTCTCAAGTCTTATCTAACACTAGTCTCAACACTATTTCATCAAGCTACATGGTATATTCAGCATGTGTGGGATACATGTGGATGTTAAGTGTATATGTGCACTATGTGTGCTCCTGTGTGTGCATGTAAACGTTTCTAAAACTTGTGCAGAGGCCGGAAGATGTCATTGGGTATCCACCTCTATCACTCTCTTCCTTGTTCCTTTTGAGTTAGAGTTTTTCACTTAATCCTGTTTTATCTAAGTTGGTAGCCATTAAGCCTCATGTGGACATCTATGTCTGCCCTGCTCAGTACAGGTAGGCTAATGTTCAGCATGAAAGTATAAAGTATAGAAAAATTCTACTGTTAATGAACATCATTAAGTGGGCAAAAGATACATACTTAAGCTAGTGTGATGTTCATCTGAACCAAAACTACGGAGAGTTTGCTTGAACAGATCTCAACAAACAAACCTTTTAAGATCTCTCCATTATTAACTGACACACAAAACCCTTAGATATTAGCTCTCCTCAACTCTGAAGCTAGGCATTCTATATTGTGATTTATAATTCTCAGTGGGCTGAGCAATCACTTCTCCCCAGGAGAATTAAAATCAAATCCATAACAGACAATTAAGATAAACAATCAATGCTTATGAGAAAACTTCAATTCCTCAAAGTAGGTCAAAACAACTTAAGGACAAAGAGGCAAATGGAATTTGTTCACTGCTAGTTCTCACTAGGTGGACAAGCCAATCTAAATTACCATTGTCACTAAATACTTTATCATAAAAATTCAAAGAATAAGCAATCTGTGAAAATGATTGCTGGGCAAGTCCTGGACTACCTTTTAATCAAAAGCTTTGGAAATAAAGTATGGGTTGCACATGTTAGCTGTTTGGGATGTCAAAGTGAAACTATTGTTCCCTAAAGACAATCACTCACTCCCTCTCCAGCATGGAAAGAAAATAGAAAAGAGTTACATTTGGCAAGGTATTATTTGTAAGGGTGGAGGCAATATTCAAACTGAGATCTTAATGCTATTTCTTTAGGACTCAGAGCAATGCTCATGAGATTAAGGGAAATTGTCAGAAATAGTTCTTTGACTCAAAATAGAGAATAGCTCTCACTGCCATTCTAGGTCTCTTACTGAGTCACAAACATACATACATACATACACACACACACACACACACAGGGAGAGTGAGACAGAGAGAGAGAGAGAGAGAGAGAGA
>NW_004949098.1:5232453-5249693 GCF_000317375.1 Microtus ochrogaster
GAGAGAGAGAGAGAGAGAGAGAGAGAGAGAGAGAGAGAGAGAGAGAGAGAAGAGAAGAGAAGAGAAGAGAAGAGAAGAGAAGAGAAGAGAAATAAGAAAGAACGAGAATATCATTCCCAAAACTTAGATAAATTTCCCTTTACCATTCCCCTTCCATGTAGTGGCATTTCATTTATACTTTATAAATAAAACTTGCCTGAGGATCAGAAAAGTAAAACGGCCTCACTGGTCAGCCTTACAGACCAGGTGACAATGACACACACCTTTAATCCCAGTAGCTACACTAGCTTGCCATGAAAACCAGGTAGTAGTAGTGCATGCCCTCATCCCAGAACTAGAGTGCAATATAAGACAGGAGGAAACAGTTCTCAGTCTCAGTCTCATTCTGCGATTCCTGGAGGCAGGATTGCAATTTTGGACTGAGGTCAAGGTAAGAGCCAGTGTTTAGCTGTTTTGCTTTTCTGGTCTTCAGGTTGAACATCAATTTTTGTCACTGAGATTTTATTAATCATGTTTCACTTCAATTTACATTTTTGTCTTTATTTAGGACACAATGATCTTTGCCCTTGTATGATGCTACATGAACCCAAAATTTACCATTCTGAAAATAGAAAGTCTTGTGGGCAAACTATACTGCCTTGGTTCATTCACAAACTCTTTGAAAGCAAGAACTTACAAAATTAAATTCCAACAAACTGCCTCTGAGTATATAAATCAATAGTTTATATTGATTTAAATGTATAGTCATGGAATTTTAATTACTCATATTTTGATTTGTATTAATTATACTTTTAGTTTGCAGAAAACATAATAGGTTTTATGTCACTTTATGTACATATATGATTGTATATTTTTCTATATGCCTCTTATTACCAAACTTATGCTTCTTCTCCACTACACTGTTCTTCCTTCCTTTAAATAGTCTCCTTTGGCTTGCAAGTCATCAACAAAGCTAAGACTAAATCCTATGTATATGAGAAACCATCCAATGGTACTCTCTCACCATACATATTACCTTTTGCTACTCAGTGTTATCTGCTTCGACCCTTTCCTTTTCCCCAGTTTATTTTCTATGTTCATGATTTATGTTGTATATATTTGAAACCTATGTTTACACATTCTATTCTTATTTATCCTTGAAAATATTATCAGTTTATTATAATTTGCTAGATCCTAAACACAACCTAAACTAATCTCTAATTTCAGGTAATGGGAGTTGAGGGTATAACTTGAAGAATAGTTGTACAAAACAAAGAAATTTCCTCAGCTCAAACCGAAAGCCTTACACTGGACATCATTCTTATTAGAATTATGGAGAGGACTTTTTGACTTTATCAAAACATGAGGATGACAGAATGATCAAGGCAGAGAACCTTCATGGAGAAAATAAATGAACAAGAGGACCTTAGAGGCCCAACTTACTCTTTTGCAACAGCACACTCTTGTAGGAAAGAAGTGACATCTATCAGAATCATATAAACCTTTCAGATAGTGGAATTAACAATAACTTAAGTGTCTTCTAAATATTTCTACCTCTGAAAGTGTTCACTATCTTTCAGCATTGCTACACACTGGACCACCCAACACTTCAGCACTTTAGCCATTGAAAATTCATCAACACTGTACCCAATCCATAACAGTAGCTCACTGACTCATGATAGAAGAACAAGATTGGAGAATATAATTCCAGAGTATCAAATTTAGATCTCAGTAAGGGTTACCAATGAAAATTTCCCAAAAAGAACCCTAAGAGTTTAGAAGAATTCAAAGAAAATATCAAAAATAGGGTTGAGAGATGGATAAGTGGAAAAAGCAGCCACACAAGCATGAGGATTGCATTTGAATCTTCCAGAGCTTATGCAAAGTTCACACAGACATAGTTACTCATGCCTGTAGGTAATCACAGTGCCTCTGGTTCATGATGGGAAGTAGTCACAGGAATATCTTTTAAGGTTCACAGGCTATCTATATTGGAATAAGCAACAACAAAAAAGAAACCCATCTCAAACATGTTGGAAGGTAAGGATGAACATCATATGGGTGACATCCACATTCATCATCCCATAATCAAACACACACACAGTGGGAGAATTATTGATGGTCAGTTATAAAGGCCTATACTTCAGTGAACCCACTGACAGGAAGCCAAAGCACCTTTGGCCGACCATGCTATAGACATCATGGAGATGACAAAGCAGGCATTGACAATTCAGCTACTTGAATAGAGGGTCTATAATCCAGAGTCAAGGGTCTTATACTCACATATATTAACATGTTTTATTAAGGGTTGCATGACTAAATAAACCAATGAGGACTCAATCCAAAGAAAGTTGATTAAAGACAGTTTGAGTACATGAGAATGTCAAGACATTCTGTTATAAAGAGGGAGGATTTTAAAACTCAAAATACTTATTGCCTCTCTTACTTCTGGGAATAAATCTGCCTCCTCATTTTGGACAAAGTTTGTTTAGAAGTGTTAGAACTGTGGTATCAGGAAAAGAGGCATCACACACTGTGATAATAAATAAGTACTTCTGTATAATCTACTTTTCCAAGGGTTTTCAGGTTCCTTCATGACTGACAGATAATACAGGGGAAATCAGACTCCTCTTTGGGGATTCTTAGTCTCATTCATGCACAAATTTAAGAATGTAATTAAATAGAATCTCAAGGAAAATTTTACTGAAATTTAAAAAAGAAAAATTCCCCAGGCAGGCAAATTATAAATCTCAGCAGTGGTCTGGAGAATAAAAAAGAAGAAGAAAGGAAAAAAAGGCATGCTATTTGAGCTCACATGGCGGTCAGACAAATAGACATGTGACTGGCAAGTAGCCACATGGTGAAAAGGGAAGCTTCTGAGAAAGTGTAAGGAAACCCTAATTGCTAGAGGAGACTGATGTTTTACGGATAATGCGTAGAAGAGAGACAGGTAGAAGGAAAGACTTTCCATTTTTTTTCTGCATCATTTAGAGAAGTAGACAGACTCAAAAAGTCCCATGGATGTGTCCAGGTAAACTATTGAACCAGGAGCAGGAGTTTGGGTAAAGAAAAGCAGGATCTAGTTAAAAAGGACCAGTTTTCTTCCAATCTCTTCAGTGTGGTTTAAAATGAGACTGCCTTCCTAGAAGGACCCTTTGGGGCAAGTGATTGACCCACCCAAATCCAGCAGTCTCCATCCAGGCCAGAGTTTCTATTCTTTGGACCAGAAGATTTTACTTAGTGGCCTTTCTTGCCACTCTAACATTCTAAAATCTCTCTCTGAATAAGAGTAAATTTTCTGTTATGAGGAGGCTTTCAGGCTCCATCACTCTCTGTTGTGCAAATGTCTTACTTTTTATTCAATACTGATTTGTGCACAATGGGACTCTTGCATAAGAGGAAAGTTCCTCATACTGATGTCAGAATCTCTTCAACCAATAACACACTCAAGATATGAATAAAATACTTGATGATCAATATCATCAGTTTTACAAAAGTCTAGAATCATCTGATAGTCAAGAATGTGTGTCTGCCTGTGAGATTAAATAATTGATATGAGAAGAAGATTCAGTCCAACTGTGGGTGATACCATCCCATGGGTGAAATTCCTAGATATCTGCCTTCAAAAGAGATCTGAAAATTAGCACCCAACTGTTTCCTGGCCCTGAGCCTGATGTGACCACTTGTGTCAAGCTCCTGCTCTCATGACTTCCACACTATGATATGTCTGTTCACAAACTATGAGTCAATATAAGTCAATATAATTCCCCCTCCCATTAAGAGGCTTTTTGTCATATATTTGGTCACAGCATTGAAAAAACCAACATACATTCTACTTATTTATTTATTAAAAATTTCCACCTCCTCCCATTTCCAACATACATTCTAAGCCGGCCATTTTTCTGTTTAATGGGCTGTCAGGATGCAAGCTGAACAATAGCTGATTCATTTAAAAACTAAAATTATTATACCAGATTGAGGAAATGATAGAAATTGTCTTTAGTGGCATTCTTGAATATCATAAATATTTCTCTCAACCACAGGATAACTTCTGAGGAATCAAAGATACACAGACAACAATGTACATACTCACATAAACACAATCAGAGCCAGTTACATCATAACAATGGGAGACCTCCCAACAGCTCTAGAGCAGCAACAGAACTACCTCCCTAAGCAGAATCTCCCCCCAGTGTTAGAGGAGCAATAAAGTTCAGCCCACTAAGGAGAAAAGTGCATCTAACTGAGAACAGAATCTTTATATTGAGTGGAGACCTAATATCCAATTTTGCTGTGTCGATCACTTGGCTAAAGCGACCACCCACAAGAAGGTGGGCTCATCTTAAACTATGATAAAGAGAATAAGCAGTCCAATAATAGGCTACTGTATTTTCCTTCCCAGAGTCTGGGTATCTATTGTGGTGGCTTTCTGACCTACAGCCATGAGGCTTCATACATTCCCCTGCAGTTCTAAATAATTCAGAAAACCATGTTCTTTTTCCTTTCTATCTCTTAGGTATGCCTCCCCTACATTTTGCACTTCTCAAACAATTTGATCTCCCAACTCTCCCTCTAAAGCTCTACTGCCCACCATTTGACTGCCTATCAGTCATTGATCTGACATCCGTGCCAGCTTAAACTGCATGGATTTGTTTCTTCTCTCTTCAATTCTTCTTCTCTGAGTAGATACTGAGATTTACAGCTTGCTTGGTTTGGATACTTTTCTATTAAATTCTAATAAAATTTTCCTTGAGCTAGCACTTTGTCCATTCCTAGATTCTTATATTAATGACAGTCCCAACAGGGGACCTTGATTTCCCCTGTATCACCAAGACTGGATTTTCCCTTAAAACTTCCTCAGTGTTTGTTTACTGCCATGCTTGTATCCCATTGTGGTACAGATTTAGGCATTCATCAGTTCAGAACTTTCCTCTCAGAAACTGAGTTAAAGGACTAAAGTCCTCAGGAATTACCTCTAAGAGTTGTTGCTGGTTTATACATGAGGCCATCAGAGCACTGTCTTGGTAGAGACTACCCTACACTCTCCTGTGTTTCCATTCTTCGACCTGGACTTCAGCAAAGCCACCACTCCATAAGTTCTCCCTTCAAAGAAAATGTGTTTTTATTTTTGACAAACCACTTTGATTTTGCAGTCTTTGATGTTCTTCAAGGCAAATAAAAGCATTCCTTGTGAACAAAATGGAAGGGTGGGGGGAGCTCTACCTGCAAAGTCACCTCAAACATAAATGGGTAGAAGAAATGTGTTCCAGTCTCTTCCTCCATCCTTTCTAAAAGCAGGTTGCTCCTGCCACCACTCATTGAAGCCTGCTTGTGGCTTAGTGTCTCTGCATTGTACCCTCGATCAACCCCCCCATTAATCTCTTAGATTATTATAGCCACACTATTTTATTAGTTCCCTTTGTGTTTTAAATCTTTTCACTGAATTTCCCCAGTGGATTTGAATCCTAACCTGACATTTGATACTAGACGTTAGCCTGACCTTTCACCCCAGGTTACCTGATCAGAAGACAGTCTAGACACAACAACTTCAAAGCCACTTCCATCTAAAAGCTTCCCAACCCTAAGTTAAGGAATGTCTTTCAACACAGTTTCTGAGAGATTTGTGCTGGCAAGTTTTTTTTTCTTCTTGAGTAAAAATAACTGTGGAGTAAGCAGTATCCAAACAGGCTGCCTGAATAGGAAAAGAAAGACACTAGTGAAAATTAGAAGCAAGAAGCAAGACTTTCAGAGGAAAACCTAACAGCCATTTCCTATGAAAGGGGACGAGCATTTTCGTGGTGAGTCTCACAAAATAAAAAAAAATTCTCAAGAAGATGAAAGGAATGCCTCCAGTGGCATGTGACATCAAAGGGATACAGTGCTGTTGTATTGTCGTATTGTTGTTCAGCTTTAAAATAAACACTTATCAGGAACTTGAATTTTCAAATGTAATTTAATGACACACAGTATTTAAAGGCATATAACATTCAATAGTGTTATAAACTATTTGGCCAATTTTTAGTAAAGTTTTGAAGTACTTATTACCTGAAGTTGGATATCCTAAGCAATTAGGCATGGGAGCATTTTCTTAAAAATTAAATCAGCGTTCACGTGAGCATAGGTGAACAATCACTGTCATTCTCCGAAATCCATTACCAGCAAGCAGAATGCCTGATTTGACCATTTTGTAAGACGCTCATCAACTTTGGAAAACAACTACCGCGAAGGAGCATCAGAAATAACCTTCTCTGCGAGGTTCCTAAATGAAGCTGAGAGTGTAAGTGGTGGTGCTGAGTGGGCCTTTGTTTCGTTGTGAATGGGAAAAAAATATGGAAACTGCTTCTGATGCACCTGAGGAATACACGGATGCCTGGAGGGGCAGAGGGATGGGGTACCAACTCCTGGAGAGGCCAATGGGATGGGGTACTGATTCTTAGATGGCCAGGGGGATTGGGTGTCGCTGGAGTAGAGGGTTAAGAAAGTCCATCGAGATTTTAAAACATTAAGATTAAGGAAGCTTAAAAAAAAGAAAAACATTAGGGTCTCGGGAGATGGCCCAGTGACTAAAGTGTTATCATCCTTCTTCCCAGCATCCTCTGTGCCTGGAAAATCCTGCCTAGCTATTGGCCATTCAACTTTTGATTAAACCAATAAAAAAGCACCTTACCAAATGCACATCATCTGCACAGCATCCACGAAAAGTGTCTGTGGGTTTCGCAGTCAGTGATGTCTGCTACTCTTGGAGAAACCTCCATCCTTCTTGCATCCCTCTTCCTGCTCACTTCTTTTTCCTCTCTTCCTCCTCCTTAATCTCACTGTGTCTCCCCTCACCAGTCCTCTCTGATTCTTCCCTCCCCTGCCTCAAGTTTTTAACTACCCTCTGCTCTTCTCGTCCATCTTAGGGAACTTGAACACTCAAATCCCCCACAGAGACTTATGTCAAACACCCAGGACTTTCCAGTTCTCTATGCTCCTTTACATATGGTATTTTGACTGCAGTGACACCTACTTTGTCAGTCTGCTCTTTCAGCTCACACCCACATGAAATCCCCCATAGGCCAGGACTCCTTCAAGGTCAGGACTAAGTCAAAGTGCCAGTTTCAATTAAGTGTCAGTGTTCACCTATCATTTTATCTTTGTTTATAACTGCAGATGATTTAAGGGAGACCTTGGCAAGGCATTGATGTGTTAAATAAGTACCTTGAATGCAGGAAGCCCTTAAGTTTTTGCCTTAAAAGGGAATCTTCTGTTGGCCACATTAAGATGCTCAGTTTCAGAGAGAAAAAGAACTACAGAAACTTGTCTGACTTCCGTCACAGGTAGAGGCAGGTAGCACAACTAATAAAAACCCGGAAATATATTGGAGTTCAACCTAAAGGTCAGAAAAGCCAAACAGCCAGCCACTTAGCTCTCTCACAGTCTGAAATGGAGATCCCGCCTCCCAGCATCTCAGAATGAGACTGCCTGAGAACTGTCTCCTCACATTTTTTTGTTCCTCTCTAGTGCTGGGATTAAAGGCCTGTGCCACTACAGCTCAGTTTCTAGGGCAAGCTAGTGTGGCTACTGTGATGAAAGGTCATTGTCTGTAAGACTGACCAGGGCGGCTGTTTTACTCTCTATCTTCAGATAAGCCTTATTTATTAAAATACAAAAGAAATATCACTCCTCGGGCACTCCTCAGACCTTAAACAATATTTATCAGCTCAAGCAACATTTTTAAATAAAACAAAGTCCTTCTAATGACAATATAACAATACTACAATATTTCTTAGTTATTTACCTGGTAGAAATAAAGTATGGAATTCTTATGACCAGGACTAGAACCCAGAAGCCACAGGCATTAATAAACTTTGTCATATGATGTAGACAAATGTTCATATTTATATTTTTCTAAATAAATCAAAGCTATACCGATAGATAATAAGACAATTTCTTGTATCAAGAGCATACTGTGGGTAACATGTTTTACAGACTCTGTGTGGCTGCCTATCCATGATGCCCTGTGAGATGAATATATGTCATGATTATAGTTAAGTCTAGGACTAGCCCAAAGTTTCCATGGTTAGTTGAGTTCAGGAATGTTCTTTATATATAAATCTGTGGTTCTCAACCTGTGGGTCATAAACCCTTTGTGAGTCAAATGACTTTCTCAAGGGTCACCTAAGACCATCAGAAAACACAGATATTTGCATTTTGGTGCATAACAGTAGCAAAGTTACAGTTATAAAGTACCAACAAAAATAATTTTATGGTTGAGGTCACCATAGTGTGAGGAACTTTATTAAAGTGTCACAGCATTAGGGAAGTTGAGAACTACTTGTTTAAACCTTACCAGTACCTATTATCTTACCCTATATATTATTAACTATAAAAGTTGTAAAATCCAAGATATTAAATTTTCTAGATTCAAAATAGTTTGAAGTCAATGCATTTCTTCCCGTCCATTGTCCTGGCAGAGGATTTCTTAACATTGGCCTTATTCATATTTCATTGTGGAATATTATCCTGTTGCTTATGATGATTATCTCTTATCATTACTTCTGACTAAAAGCAGCAACAGCTCCCAACCACAGTGTCTGCACACACATCTATTATGCTTCGTAAGTGTGGAAGAGGATGGCCATGGCAAAATCATTCTTATCTGCTATGTGAGTTACTTTCCCATCAATGAGATAATAATGACAAACACAACTTAGGAAACAAGGGTTTGATTGATCCCAATTTTCTGATAAACAGCCATACTGATTTCCAAATTGGCTATACGAGTTTGCACTTCCACCAGCAGTGGGCTTGACTCTGCATCCTCTCCAACATAAGCTGTCCTCAGTATTTTTGATTTTTGATCTTAGCCATTTATGCAGGTGTAAGATGGTATCTCAGTCATTTTGATTTTCATTTCCCTGATGATTAAGGATGTTGAGCAATTCCTTACTTTTTTTTTTTTGGCCATTGGATATTTTGCTGAGAATTCTTTTTACCTCTGTACCCCATTTTTAAGTTAGATTATTTTGTATTTTGATGTCTAGTTTCTTGAGTTCTGTATATATTTTGGAGATGAGCACTCTGTCAGATGTGGGGTTGGTGAAGACCTTTTCCCATTTTATAGGTGCTGTCATCCAAAGGATACTCAATCATACCACAAGAACACTTGCTCAACAATGATCATGACAGTATTGTTCATAATAGTTAGGACCTGGAAACTACCTAGATGACCCTCAGCTAAAGAAAGGATGAAGAAAGAAATGTGCATTTTACACAATGGAATATTACTCAGCTGTAAAATTTAATGTCATCATGAAATTTGCAGGCAAATGGATTGAACTAGAAAAAAAACCACCCTGAGTGAGGTAACCCAGACTCAGAAAGACAAATACAGTATGTACTCACTCATAAGTGGATATTAGATGTAATGCAAAGGATAACTAGCCTACAGTCCACAGCCCCAGAGAAGTTAAGTAATAAGGAAGACACTAAGAAAGACATAAGGGTCACCCTGGGAAGGGGAATTAGATGAAATCTCCTGGTTAAACCAGAGTTGAGAGTTGTTGTAAAGGAGATGGAATGGGGGGTGAGAGTATGAAGGAATGAGGTGGTTGAGGGGGGAGAGGGATGGAGTGGGAGAGTAATGAAAGAGAGATCTTGATAGAGAGAGTCACTATGGGGTTAAGGAGAAAACTGATGCTAGGAAAATTCCCCAAAATTCACAGGGATAACCCCAGTTAAGACTCCTAACAATAGTGGAGAGGGTACACGAACTGCCCTTGCCCTGTAATTAAATTGGTAAATACCCCAACTATTATCATAGAGCTTTCATTTAGTAACTGATGGAGCCAGACGCAGAGATCAACAAGCAAGCACCAGGTCAAGTTCTGGGTATCTGATAAAAGAGAGGGAGGAGGGAATACATGAGCAAGGGAATTGTAGATCACAATGGAGAAATCTACAGAGACAGCTGAACCAAGCACATGGAAACTCAGAAACTCTAGGCTGACAGCTTTGAAGCCTCCATGAGACTGAAATACGCCCTCCATATGTGGGAGACAGTGGTGAAGCTTGGACTATCTGTTTCACCTAGCAGTAGAATCAGGATCTATCCCTGATGCATGAGCTAGCTTGTTGGAGCCTATTCCCTATGGTAGGATGCCATGTTCGGCTTTAATGTGAGGTTGGGGAAGGTGTCATAAGCCAAACATTGGGGTGACATCTGTTACAGTCTGGCCACAACTGATTCATATGTTCCAGGGTAGAAGAGTGTGGATTAGAAATGTTAGGTAGGAGGAACAGAGATATGAAAGAAATACAGAGACATAGGATAGTACTGGGAGGGCAACTCATTTAATGCTGAGCACTGAATCTGCCTGTGTTAATTTTTCACATGATTATATACCCCAATGCATAAATGGGGGAAGAAGGCAAAAGATTGCTTTAACATGACACACAGAGCAACCAGAACAGTTACTTGTTTTAATACTTGAGGCATCAAGCCACTATTTCCTGAGTTAAGTATCCTGATAATTTTGGGGGAGAATATGTAGCAAATACACCTTAGACCAAGTATCCTGTAGGCAGCCACTCGCTGTGTCAAAGCTCCTGTTTTAAAACTAAGGAGCAAGAATAGGCTTGAATTCTCTGATCTTCAGTCAGGATGGAGCGGATCTACCTCTATGGAACATCTTAATGTCCAAACCACTAAATAAACACACCCTACACACCCTAGGTCAGGGTATCTTGTTTATGGTAACACCTGTTTTCAACAACCTTGAAAGAGTAAATTTAAGTTCAAAATCTCTGACCTTTAGTCAAGGCAGGACAAGACTCACATCTGTGGATCCCCATAGGGAATGAGCTTGGTCCTACCACAATTTAATGTGCCAAACTTTATTGACTTCCCATGAGAATATTTACATTTTGGGAGGAGTGGATTAGGACTGGCAGGGGGAAGGTGAGGGAGGGCACAAGGAGGAATGGGAGGGAGAACTGTGGTTGGAATGTAAAATGAAATTTAAAAAATAAATTAAAATAAAAAGAAATCAAAAGAAGAAAAGACGGGATTATTTTTATTCCTGGTTTCACTGAGTTCAGTCCACAGTTGATTGACACATATATGGAAGCAGGATCACGCAAGTAGGAGCATGTGGTACATCAAGGCTGACCAAAAAGCAGAAGAAGGGAGTATTGTGCATTCATGAATACATGAACTCTGGGATTTCTCCTTTACCCCTTCTGATCCGCTTTACCCTCCCCACCTAGACCATGTGTTATCTCTGTATAAGGTGGGTTGTTCCATTCAGTTAATCCACTCCAGATCTATCCTCTCAGACGCATCCTGAAGGTATGCATTCCTAGTCACTGAGTTGATTTTGCACCTAGTCCAGCAGGGAACATGAACCATCACCAATGAGGACCACTTCTGCACTGAGGCAGAGATCAAAAGTGGACTCCGGTTTTATTTCAAGACACAGGATTTGCCAAACTTGAGTTTCTTCATGAGAAACATTGACACTGTGCTTTATATGACCCCTAGGATTGTTGTAAACCAAGTTACAAATATACAGTGGATAATGTCTATTAAAGCAAAAGCTGGGGAAAAATACTGTTTCGTCAAGCTCTGGTTCCGGTGTTTTCTCTAGCAGCTATATACCTAAACAATAGATAGGCAGCAGTGGGAAAAATAAAAACTGTTTATTGATGAAGTGAACCCAGAGACTTGTGTCTGTCTACCATCACCCTCCTTTCCAGGTCTCTGTGATGACCTCAGTTGAGCTGGCTGTGGCATACCTCAGACCATGCATTATTCTTGACTACGGAAATTGAAAATGGTAGAACAGAAGCAGAAGGAAACTGGTTTTCTGACCAAAGCACTGTGCCAGATCTGGATTTATTATTTCTAAAACCCTTGGACTTCAGAGAGGAGAAACAATAAACATCTGTCTTTATTATGAGACTTGCTGCTTCTGTCCCTTGCACTGGTTCTGAGAAATCCAACCTTTGGCTCTGGTTAGTAATGTCACTGTCTATTGCTTCTGTCTCTTTTGAGGGAAATATGAAAGGAAGCCCTAGAGAAACTGACTTAAAAACTAAGAAAAGTCATTGTCTTACAGAACTGCAAAGTCCTCAGGTAACCCAGGCTCCAGGCAAAATTCAATCAACATTTCAAGCATTGTAGCTAGAGATCAAGTTTCTCTCCCATGCTGCCTTCCATAATTTTAGCTTCACTTTCAATTTCCATATTTTCATTTCCCTGCAGCTCCAACAAATTCTTTGTGAACAGTTGCATGTAGCTGACACTGTGTGCAAGCTCACAAATCCTTCTACATCTTCCTCATAGATACCTCCTACAGGGGGACTCAAGAAAGTTCTCTCAGTCTACTGTTCTGTTTCTCTCTCTCTCTCTCTCTCTCTCTCTCTCTCTCTCTCTCTCTCTCTCTGTGTGTGTGTGTGTATGCCGATATGTCCATGCTCGCTTCTATTTCTGTCCCTGTCTCTGTCTCTCTGTGTCTCTTACTCTGTATCTTTGTGTGTCTGTCTGTCTGTCTCTCTCTCTGTCTTTCTCCAGTTCTGCCCCCCTTTCCCCGTCTTTCTTTCTCATGAAAGAAACAACCTATTTGTTGTTCCATTTGCTAATCTTATAAAACTCTTCATGAGCCAGTTACTGTGGACAAGTGGATGCGGTGAGGGATGCTGATTGGCTTCTTTCAGTCAGGCCCTATCTAGCCACTCAGTAGTGGGTCATTCTGTATAAACTACACAACTTAGAACAGATGAAGTGCTTCCTCAAAGTTTTAGGTAGTTTTGCTTGTTTCTCAGTCAGGAACATCTAACCCTCACCCTCTTTTGAAGGATTTGTGGAAAATAAAAACAATTTAGGGGAAATGGCTTTAAAATATGTTATAATCTCACTATGAGGTCATAATGGGCTCAAAAGTACTTTGCCCTTTCTCCCTCTTCCCTTCCTTCCTCTCTCTCTCTCTCCTCCCTCTTTTTCTCATTTTTGTCCACTTTTAGTGTTTGTGGCACCACTTTAAGATAGGAGTGGACCAATCTGGTCTACAGAGCTAGTTCCAGGACAGGCTCCAAAGCCACAGAGAAACCCTGTCTCGAAAAAAAAAAAAAAAAAAAAAAAAAAAAAAAAAGATAGGAGTGACAAATAGTTCTATAGATTCCCCCAAATCTTTTGTTGGTGCTGATTTTATAAATAAACCAATATGATGCAATTTAATTACTTCAGTTATACTTGAAAATATCCCTATGACTTTCTCTGATCTTGTGTGCATAACTATAGTTGTGGCAAGGTCTCTACTGCCCTCTATAGTCATGGAGGTCCCTCAAAAGTCAGGTTTTGATATTAGAATATCCCCAGGGACCAGAGTGACAGGAAGCAGTACTTTCTACTGTTTGACTGGGTTTTAATTTTTTTGTTTTATTTCCTCATCTTTTGGCCAGCATTGCCCTGTTAAGATGTAATTTTAACTATAGCACAACTAGAATTGAAACCACTCTAGTGGGAAAGCATTCACAAGCATTGAAAGCTCTTGGCAGTTCTGGCTCCTGAGAGAGGGAGAATCAGTTTTCTTCAAGGGCATGGCTTCTGATATATTATCAAGCTTCAGTGGATGGTCCTATACCCATGTACATACAGGTACCATTAGCTGGATTCAGTGAGTTATAAAGAAAAATAATTAAAGAGGAGGGAATGAAAGGGGAAGATAAATGGAGGGCATGTTGGGAGAAAGAAGACAGGAGGATGTATTTACATTGGAAACAAACATGCCTGAAATTCTCAAAGAATAGACAGAGAAAATTAAAAATACTTCTTCCAACATGTGAGAGTCAGCCAGGACTTGAGGATCCATACCTCCTATGCTCAGTGTCTGTGTCGCAGTGTGACTGCCCCTATATTTCACTCTTTTTAACCTTGATCCTTATGCTATCTCCTCTGAGGTCATAAGAGCCAATCTAAACTGTTCCTGTGTCTTGGCTTTTCTGTGTACCAGAGGTTTGGCATGGTGTTTTTTTTTTTTTTCTTTGTGGTAGCACCACAGCTGATTGCAGGTCCTGCATGTTAATCTCCAGAAGCTAGGCAAAAATACTATGACACAAAGAACTTTAGAGAAGAAGTTTATTTTGGCTCATGGTTCCAGAGGAATAAGAGTTAATCCTGGCAGGGATGCATGACAAAAAGTAGTAAGAATGATGGCTGGAGCCAAAAACTAAGAAATCACATCCTCAACAACAAACAGAAATGGAAAGCGAACGGGAAATAAGGTGAGGCTAGGAAAACTTCAAGTCTGCCACGAGTGGCTTATTTTCTCCAGCAAGGCCATATAACTCTTAAACATGTTACTAGCTAGAAATCAAGTCTATATATATGTGGGCATGTGTGACAAGGTGCATATAACCATCAGAGGATAATATGTGGGACTTAGCTCTCTCCTGTCTCCATATGGATCTTGGGAATGCAACTGAAGCTGTCAGCCCTCATAGCCAGCGCCTGCTCCCTCTTAGCCATCTCACAGAAGTGAAAGTAACACTACTTTAAAAAAAATTCTTAAGAATGCTGGGCAAAAATTGGGAACTACGGGGTGCTGTGGGATGGGGGAAAGGGGAGATGGGAAGAGACAAGTGAGAAGGGGATGATGGGGAGAGCTTGGGGGAATGGAATGGTTGGGATAATGGAAGGATGGATATGGGAGCAGGGAAGTGTATATCTTAATTAAGGGAGCCATTTTAGGGTTGGCAAGAGACTTGACTCTAGAGGGGTTCCCAGGTATCCAGAGAGATGTCCCCAACTAGGTCCTTGGGTAGCTGAGGAGAGAGAGCCTGAAATGGCCCTGTCCTATAGCCATACTAATGAATATCTTGCATATCACCATAGAACCTTCATCTGGCGATGGATGGAGAGACAGAGACCCACAATGGAGCAATGGACTGAGCTCCCAAGGTCCAAATGAGGAACAGAAAGAGGGAGAACATGAGCAAGGAAGTCAAGACCGTGAGGGGTGCACCCACCCACTGAGATGGTGGGGCTGATCTATTGGAAGCTCACCAAGGCCAGCTGGAGTGGGACTGAAAAAGCATGGAATAAAACCGGACTCTCTGAATATGGTGGACAATGAAGGCTGCTGAGAAGCCAAGGACAATGACTCTGGGTTTTGATCCTACTGCATGTACTGGCTTTGTGGGAGCCTATCTTGTTTGGACACTTACCTTCCTAGACCTGTATGGAGGGGCAGAGAACCCTGACTGCTCTTTGGACTGGAGAGGAAGGGAGGGGGAGGGGAGTGGGAGTGTGAGGAATGGGGGAGGGGGAGGGAAGAGGCTGGGAGGAGGCAGAAATTAAAAAAAAAAAAAAAAAAAAGAATTAAAAGCCCAGTCAGAGAACAGAGACTGGTGTCAATCATCAGAAAAAAATAAAGAAAGAAAGAAAAGAAAAGAAAAAAAATCTTAAATATAAGATTTTAAGTAAAGCTATTTCTATGAAAGGAAAAAGATTCCATCTCTGAATTCTTCAAACTTTTTCAAATCAATTTTCTTATAAAAATCACTGCTAATAGCAATAGTTGTTATATATTTTTCATTTGGAAGTGCTTATTATATGCCAATCATCAAATATGCCTTTGTACACTTCAGTAAGTACTTTCTATATATGGATAAAGAAGATAGATTTACCCTTATTTTATAATTCGGGAAACTTAAATTTACTTAATAACTTTATAAATTCCATATAGCAGGAGCCTCCACAGGTTTCTTTTTATATGGGGAATATAAGTCAGGTCCTACTGTTGATAGTCATGACAGAGAAAGCTTCCCTGCATCACACAGCCTTAAAATCTTGACCTATGTTTGGTTCTGGTTAGCTGCTTAAATCACACAAATGTTTTAGACTTTTTTTTTTTTTTACTTTGTATTAGTTGAAAAAAACTGCATTAAATGAACTGTGGCCTTTATTTTATATACAATTCTGATGCATACAATTATAAGTTACTGATACAACTGAGAGCAAGAATAAATATTGGACTGTCCTTCTAAATTCATGTACAGAAGTGAGAAATACATGACAACCTTATTGAGTGGGAGAAAGATCAAAATCTCTCATTTATGAAAGTATACATTTGATTCTCATCCAAGGGAGTTTCACTTTGAAATGTGTTGCTAATATAAGCCCATACATTTTGAATTGTTTGGTTTCTTAACTGTTAATTGAGATGCAATTCCATTTGCATAATATAAGACTAGTGTGGTAATTAACACTCTTCTTACTAATTGCCACCCAATTAACCTGCTTTCAATGTCTTCTTGGTGAGAGTGCAGCATCCAAATATTACATCTGCAACCTAGTTGCTGCATAAGCCTGTGATTACCTTTTATTGCTTATAAAATTTATAATTAATAGCATTGCAGCTAGAGCTTGGGCTCAACCTTATATCTCAAAACGAGTCTATTAGGTAATTATTTGATAACTAATTAAGTTTTAGCCATTTCAGTAAATCAACTTAAAATGCTGCTCTTCTAACATAGATTTAAAGTGTCATGAGAGACTCCTGAATGATCAGGCACACAGTCAACTATCTTATTTGGATTGTCCCTTGATGGTTTCTTCGGGAACATTCATCCATCATAGCTCAATTTCCATCCTAGGGGTGGAAACCTTTATTCCTCATTTTAGATGAAGAACTTTGACAAAGAAAGCATCTTATTTTTTGAGGTAGAATTGATGATAACTTAAAATTCTCTTCCCAGCCCAGACTCTGTTTATGATCTGTTCTGAGACATTTGTTCCTAACCTTCTGCCCTTGCCTCTTTGCTGCATGCCTCCTGAGAAGACTGACACAGAAGGAACAAGACCCTCATACTTGTTTTTCAAGCTGGATTTAGTTTGCTGTATTACAGATAGTTTAGGATTTCACTGAAAGGAGATGAACCCTAAGCTTTTGAAATCCAGGGAGCGATCTATTTTCTTATAAAATGCTGATAAGTGGTATCAGAAGATTTAATCCTAAATCCCCTGTAATAGAAAAAAAAAAGATTAGAGATGAAACCATTGCAAAATAAAGCATTCTGTTGTATGTTCAAATGTTAATGATGAAGACGAACAGTGTGCAGCAAATGACAATGTTGTCACTGTAACTTAGCTCTCAAACATTTTTTTAGTCTTATCCTATTATCATAACGGGCATTTGTTTTTCTATCCATGAGTATGTGGGTTTTTATGATAACACAATTTCCTATGTACAGTTCTATCATTTTACCACTTTTTTTTT
>NW_004949098.1:5249793-5259340 GCF_000317375.1 Microtus ochrogaster
TGTAGACCAGGCTGGTCTCAAACTCACAGAGATCCGCCTGCCTCTGCCTCCCGAGTGCTGGGATTAAAGGCATGCGCCACCACCGCCTGGCCATTTTACCACTTTTTAAGAATAAGCTCTGTGGACTGCAAATTATTGATGGATCGATTAAATGCATATTTATTGAGTTTTAGTTCTGTGGTATGCTTTAAGAAATCAATGGTTAGAAAGATACAGATATAAGGGAAATCAAAACTGTAAGCACAGACAAATTACTGTCAATATATATATATATATATATATATATATATACTCACATTCACATAAAATAAGTAATATTTTAAAATAAAATAAAAATGTGTTTATTTACTTACTTTTTGTTTCTTTTCTTTAAAGACAAAGTCTACTGTGGTCCAAGCTGGCTTCAAACTTTCTGTGTAGTCAAGAATGACCTGGAGTGCTAGATTAGAAGTATGTACCACAAAATCCAGTATACTGTTGGAGATAGAACACAGATCTTTATGGGTGTTAAATAAAGCTCTATCACCTGAGCTCCAGCCTCCAGGATTTTTCTTTATTGTTGGCTAAATGAAAGTACTTTGGAAGTAATAACACTTTACTGTACCTTCAACTAATATTTAAATAGGAATTAAGGCTCTAACAGTAACCACAATTGGGAGAGCAATGACTTCAAATTTGTTATATTGATTGTACAGGGACAATCGGGAAACAGAACAAGGCACAGAGATGTTAGAAAGAACCCAGACAACATCCCTGTATACATCATTTTGACATGGATGTCTTGCTGTAAAATCTAGGTCAAAGTCTTGCATCTGAAGGCATAGCCATCAACAAAAGAATTATTAGGTTAGATTTCTTTGTTTTCAAGCTGTGCAATATACCCAAAGATAAATAATGATTTTAGGTTATTTTGACCACTATAAACTACTTAGCCAAAAAAATATACAATGTTGAGGCAAGGAATTAAGCTGGACATGCTTCTCTTGGTAGCAAGACTTATCAGTGTAAATGCAGTTTCCTCTGTTGGCAGGGGTCTGATGCATGATAAAGAATTTTGCCTGACAGTGACAAAGGAAATGAGGACTTGAGCTTGTCCCTGAGTTCTATGAACACAAAGGAGGTTAACCATGGGTTTATCTTATAAAAATCAGGACTGACAGGATCTTATCAATATGTCAGAGTCCAGGAGGAAAGCAGACATGATGGCACTAGGTGTGAGTTTGGGACAACAACACATATCTAAGCAGCTGTTACATTTTAGGCATTTACAAAACCAAATCAAACTGGAGTTCTAAATTAGTGTTAAGAGGAATCCCTATAGTGGCTTCTGCCATTTTATCAAACCATTTCAGATAGTTCCCAACCCCACCCCCCTCTCTTTTTGCAGATTTTTCTACTATGGGCGGGCCATATCAAACACTGTTAGCAAAACCTACGATGAAAACTAGTCAGAATTGGTTTTGGCACAGACTGTAAGGTAGTCTTCATGAGCTCCACCTCCTGTACCTATTCTAATGTGAAATCTTCAACTCGGGCATGGATCTGGATCTGTGACCTGCTCCTAACTTTAACAGAAGAGGCCTGGATTTTGTGTAAAACCTAGATTTTGTGGTTTAGTTTGGTTTTGTTCATCTGTTATTTTGTTTTGTTTTCCATTTATAGTTGTTTTTAATTCAAAGAGAAATGTAATTAATTCTCTATCACCTTTTTTTTTTTCTAAACATAAATTCCTGTAAGAACAGAATCAATCTTCATTAAATTGTACACTTGAAAATATGGGTTTTACAATAATTTACTTAGTATATGCTGATACTATTATTAATTCAGATCTTAGACTTACCTTCAATTCAAAGGCTTTTTTTTTCCTTATGAACTAATCCAATACCCTAAATATTGTGTTACAATTTAAGGTTGTATTGGGCATGGAAGGAAGAAAATATCTAGATATTTGTCACATTGAGAAATGTAAGAAAACAACCTTGAAAAATATATTTGCACACATCTTCCATGTGAGGGTGTATAAAAGATAAATAGCAATAAACAAATTGAGCAATAAAAAAACCATTTTAAAAACCTAGGTGTTAATTTAATAAAATCAGTCTCTCCTGGGAATTAAAAAATGTATACCAATCTCATTCATATATTCTTTGAAAAAAATATCTCAAGTAGACAATTTAGTTTAAATAAATCATAATAGGTAGTGCTTCTGGGGAGAATAAAAATCACTTAATTATTAAAGCATAATATCACTGGAGGTAAAACTCCAAGGTAATGAACAGGCAAGAGCAGTAAAATTAGAAATGCAAACTAGAAATACATATGAGAGAAAAGAAATAATGTCAGATAGAAGGGCTGTCAACTATAAAATGTTAAGCAATGGCATTTATTGCACAAAGAAAATATAAATAATTGGAAAAATCAAGTCAGGAAAAATGCATTGTAAATAAGTTGGTTTAAAGAAAACCAAAGTATATTTTCTAAAAATAAAATGGGAAGTAGCCTTCAATGAATGAACACTGGAGACCACTTCCTAAATATAACACCAGTAACACAGTCTCTAAGAACAATAAATAAATGGCACCTTCTGAATCTGAGAAGCTTCTATAAAGCAAATGGCACAGTCAATAAAACAAAAAGGCAGCCTACTGAATGGGAAAAGACCTTACCAACCCCATGTCAGACAGAGGACAGATCTCCAAAATATTTAAAGAACTCAAGAAAGTAGACATCAAAATACCAAATAATCCAATTAAAAAATGGAGTACAGATCTAAACAAAGAATTTTCAACAGAAGAATCTCAAATGGCCTGATAGATATTTCAGGAAATACTCAACATCCTTGGCCATCAGGGAATCAGGAAAATGAAAATCAAAATGAATCTGAGAAATCTTACACTTATCGGAATGGCTAAGTTCAAAAACACCAATGATAGCTTATTCTGGAGAGGATGAAGAGTGAGGGAAACACCCCTCCATTTCTGGTGGAAATGCAAACTTGTACACTCTGGAAATCAGTATTGTGGTTTCTCAGGAAACTGGGAATCAACCTACCTCAAGACCTACCCCAAGCAATACCGCTGTTGGGCATATATCCAAAGGATGTGCCATCATACTACAGCACATTTGCTTAACTATGTTCATAACAAAGTACATTAAATACATTGCAAAGGTGAGCAAGTGAGTAGGCTTACAGAACTTTTCAGAAGGTAACCCAGTATGGAAAAAAAAAAAAAGAAAAAAAAACCAAGAGGCTAGAAATAGAAAAACCAGGAACTCTGGCAAGTTACATAGTATCTGAATTGTTGCGGGAGGTCCTTCCGCTCCTCCAGCCAATAGCTGCTGAGATACCAGCCCATTGGGGCATGGTCCCTCTCTCTTTAAAAAAGCGGCCACTTTCCTCCTTGCTCTCTCTTTGCTTCTTGCTCTGCTCCCGGCAACTAGACTCCTTCCTGATTGCGCAGAGGGCTGTTGTCTGGGATGGTGATCTGTAAGTTTTTTCCCCTTTAAGTAAATACCACCCTATTAATCATAATTCCAAACTGGTGTGGGATTGTTTGTGACTTATGCCTTCGCCTTCATCTGGCGCCCAACGTGAGGAAATATGACTAGGATGCAGCTAAGATTTGGGTTCACCCTATCCACATGTGCCTCCTGTAATTTTTCCTTAATCATTGTCAGTTCTTTTTTTGCTTCAGCTGTCAGTTTTCTTGGAGTATTCAAATCTTTATCACCATCTAAGGTTTTGTTTAAATGAATTATTAGATCAGGTATTATCCCAACAGCTGGTCTTAGACTGGAAATGTCTCCTAACAATCCAAAGAAATGCCCATAACTCAACCACTGACAGAGATACAGAGCGTGCACCAATGGATAAAACAGGAATGTCATATCCTGCCAAGACAGGGTAAGATAGTTTTGAAAAGTTGCTTACCTTTTGAAAATGGTATGTAAGTTATGTTAGGCTTTAGACAAAGTTGGTTGCTTCAACGTTGCAAACGTGACTTTGGGTGATTGCCCAGATAGCTAGTTGTCTCTGTGATTTGTTGAATGTTTTGGAAGTTGTTTTACTGAACTTCCTGATTACCCAGGTAACATTATTTCCCTTCTCAGATCTTCGATGGGGTTAAAGACTGTATAAATGTAGTTACTTTTCCTCTCATGACTTGGCCAAGTTATTTATTATACAAGACCTAAGCTAGTTAGAATAGGATATTTGTACTTATTGTATATATTTTCGTAGTGAGTTTAGAACTCTCTTACTTAAACAAAAGGGGGAAGTGTTGTGGGAGGTCCTTCTGCTCCTCCAGCCAATAGCCGCTGAGATACCAGCCCATTGGAGCATGTTCTCTCTCTCTTTAAAAAAGCGGCCACTTCCCTCCTCACTCTCTCTTTGCTTCCTGCTCTGCTTCCGGTGACTAGACTCCTTCCTGATTGCACAGAGGGCTGTTGTCTGGGATGGTGATCTGTAAGATTTTTTCCCCTTTAAATAAATAGCACCCTATTATTCATAATTCCAAACTGGTGTGGGATTGTTTGTGATTTACGCCTTCGCCTTCACTGAATAATCAGAATTATCTAGTAAAAATGCTATAATCAGTCTGAATTATAAAGTAAGTAATTAAAAATTTAGAAATATGCATTGGAAAATGAAGTTAATAAAACTTAAAACAATTAGCAAACTAGAAGAGAACAATGATAAAAATCAAAATTAGAAGGTTTTATACTTTTTACTTCTGTTTCTTTCTTTCTTTCCTTTTCTTTCTTTATTTTCCCCTATTTTTTCTTTCTCCTTGAGACATGGCCATGCTTTATGTAGCTCAGTGTGATTTTCGCTGAGATGAAACACTCCATCATGGAGGAAAACTTGATAATGCATAGAATGTTCTAAGGAAAGATAAATATTTTTCATTCTTCAGGGAAACTCCAACTTTTTCATCAACAAATCAGTAGCTTCAGGAATCACTTGATACTGACCATATTCACTAGAGAGCTCTACCTACAAACAAAGATAAATTGTAAGACCTGCTGAGGGATATGCTCAGATATGCTAAGCTCCCCCTGGAAGAGGCAGAAATAAATGGCACTGCCTTAAAATGGGTTTCAAGTTTTTATGGGATGTCACCATGATGGAGTGGGCTTTGATGATGCATTTGAGTCATTTCTACTTCTATAGGTAATCTTTCCCCTATATTCCTGTCAGAAACTCCCTCCAAAAGCTCAAAAGTTTAACATTGGTGGTATCTTAACCTTGATCCTCATTTAGTCCCCTTTCTCAGATGAGGAGAAGACCATTTCTCATACATAGTGTCACAACATTCATGGTAACCTCAAACATGTGATTCTCCTGCTTTAGCCTCTTTACTTTCTGAAATACAAGTGTTGCATAATCACATGCGAAGAAAAAGATAATGAAATAAAAATTAAACATATTTAAGAATCAATAAATGAAAAAGTTGGTGCTTTGGAAAAGTTAATAATCTTGTTAAAAGTCTTTCCTGGAATTTCCAAGCAGAAAAAATGAAGATATAGAAAATAATGAAGAACATAGGCACCTAGTTAATGACAAAAGCTTAATTCAAGAATACTATAAAGATTATGGTGACTATCCAAATTATCATTGGAGAGCTCCTAACCAAAAACTGGTGGAAACAGATGCAGAGACCCATAGCTAAACATTAGGCTAATCTTGGGAAATCCTGTTGAAGAGAGGGAGGAAGCAGTGTACAAGCCAGGGACATTAGGGCATCACAAGGGAATCCACAGAAACTACTAACCTGGGCTCATGGAAGCTCACAAATTCTAGACTCACAATCAGGAACCTTGCATGGGACCAATCTAGGCACTCTACATATGTGTGACAGTTGTCTAGCTTGGCCTCTTATTGGGACTCCTCTTAGTAAGAGCAGAGTCTGTCACCAAGGCTTTGGCCAGCTTTGGGGAAAATATTCCTCATACTGGGCCGCTTTGCCCAGCCTTAATATAAGGGGAGGAGCTGAATACTACCTCAACTTGATATGCCATGCTTTCTTGACACTCATGGGACGCCTGCCCCTTTCTGAACAGAAACAGAGGAAGGATGGATTGGGGGTATGTTAAGGGGAGTTTGGTGGAAGGGATGGAAAAAGAGTAGAAGAGGAAACTGCAATCAGGATATAAAATAAATGACTAGATTCAATTAATAAAAGTATTTTGAAGAACTTTTCATTTTTTCTTCTATTAGAATAGATTATTTTTTCATACAATAAATCCTGATTATAGTTTCTTCTCCTTCTACTCCTCCAAGTTCTTCCACTGCTTCTCTCCATCCAGATCTGGTCCCTTTCTGTCTCTCATTAGAAAATAATAGATTTCTTAGAGATAACATCCAAACATGACAAAATAGAATATAGAGAAATGGAGGAAAAATGATCACATTGATGTTGGGCACAGCCACACAACAAAAAGGAAAGAGTCTCAAGAGCAAGCATAAGAGTCAGAGACGCACTTGTTCTCACAGTCAGGAGTCCCATGAAAATACTAAGCTAAAAATGATAATATATACACAAAGGGCATAATGCTGACACATGCATACCCTGTGCTTGCTACTTCAGTTTCTGTAAGCTCATATGTACCTTGCTTAGATGATTCAGTTGGTGTTCTCCATCCCCTCTGACTCTTAAAATCTTTTGGCTTCCTCTTTCTTGGGATTCTCTGAGCTCTGAGAGGGGGAATTTTATTAACTCCTACCATTTATACTCTTTCTCCAAATAATGTCTGGCTGTGGGTCTCTAAATCTGTTTTAATCTGCAGCCTGAGGAAGCCTGTCTGATGGTGACTAGATAAGGCACTGATTATGAGTATAGCAGAATATCATTAGGAGTCATTTTATTGATAATTTTTTTCTTTTAAAGGACCATTAGTGTTTGATTTTACTCTAGATATCTGTTCTTTTTAGTCTCTGGTTCTTGGTTACCTAAGCAGTGTTCTTCTCATGGAATGGGCCTTAAGTCACATCAGATATTGATTTTATTGGCGACTTTCAATGTTCTGTGTCACCATTGCCTGAGCATTTTCTTTTTTTGCAGGAAGGACAGATTGTAGTTTAAAGACTTTGTGGCTCAGTTGGGCCCATGCTTCTCTTTCAGTAGCCTGCAGAGTACCTTCCCATGTCAAAGAGACTAGAACACAGAAGTGAGGACTCCATATAGACACCAGCTTGACTTCTCCACACTCAATATGTTTTGTGGATATTGTCCTCAGCACTGCTCACCCCTGTTAGTTTGTAGATAAAAACATTTTTCTTAGCAACAGCATAGTTTTTTGAGGGGGGTTTCAATGAGACCCCAGGCATGTAAGCTAGAAACTTAATTGAACGCAAGACAGTCCCACCACTGGAAGATTTTCCTGGCAACAACTGTAGACCCAGAGAGGATGGGTAAAAAGAAAAATTCTAGAGGGACCACATGGATCTCCTTGGGAGGAGGATGTAGGAGGGAGTGTCTTTTGGGTATATGCCCAAGAGTGATATATCTTAGTGTCTATTGCCTTAGAGAATCCTTTCAATATCATGAGGTCCGAAGTTGTTGGTATTAGTGCCTGTACTATTAATGTTCTGCTCAGAAAGTTGTCTGCTGTGCCAGTGTGTTCAGGGCTATTTCTGATTTTTTTCTTCTATTAAGTTCAACATATGCGGTTAATGTTGATATCTTTGATCCATTTCAACTTTAATTTTGTGCAGCATGATAAGTATGACTATTTGATTCTTCTACATGGAGACATCCAGTTTGACTTACACTATTGGTTAAAGATAAGCCTTTCTGTTCCTGTGTGTATTTATGGCTTTTTTTTAAATCAAAAATCAGGTGTCCATAGGTGTATGAATTTAATCTGTGCTTTCAGCTTAATCACACTGAATCAGCATGTCTGGTTTTACTCCAGTACCATGCTGTTTTTATTACTGCAGCTCTGTAGTACAATTTGAGATCAGGAATGATGAGAACACCAGCAGTTCTTTATTGCTCACAATTGTGTTAGCTATCCAAAGGGTTTTGTATTTCCATATGAAGTTGAGAGTTGTCCTTTTAAAGTCTGTAAAGAATTGTGTTGGGATTTTGATGGAGATTGTATTAGACCAGTAGATTGCTTTCACTAGAATGATAATTTTTACAAAGTTAATCCTACCAATCCATGAGCATGGGAGATCATTCCACTTTCTAATATTGTCTCCAGTTTATTTATTCAAAGACTTAAAGTTTTAACAAGCAAGTCTTTCATTTGCTTTATTAGAGTTACGCCAGGGCATTTTATAGTATTTGAGGCTACTGGGAAATGATGAGTCATTTCCTTTTCTCTCTGTGCCTTTGTCATTTGTATATAGGTAGGTTATGGAATTTTTTTTTTAGTTAATCTTGTAACCAGCCACTTTGATGAAAGATGTATCAACTCTAAGAGTACCCTGGGGAATATTTAGGATCACCTATGTATACTATCATATCATCTGCAAATAATGCTACTATAACATTTTTTTGTACAATTTTTATTCCCTTGGTCTCCTTCAGTTGTCTTATTTTTCTAGTTAAGACATCAAGTACTACATTGAATAGATATGGAGATCATAGATAACCTTATTTTCATCCTTATTTTAGTGGAATTGCTCTGAGTGCCTCTCTATTTATTTTGATGTTGGCTCTAGAGGGTGTAATTTGCCTTTTGTGCTTAGGTATGACTCTTGTATCTCTAATCTCTCTAATACTTTTATCATGAGGGGTTATTGGATTATGTCAAAGGCTTTTCTGTATATAAGATAATCATGTTGTTTTTTTATTTTGTTTATATGGTGTGTTATATTTATTGGTTTTTATATTTTGAACCATCCCCACATTTGCAGACTGAAGCATACTTGTTCATAATCTTTTGTTGTGTTCTTGCATTCAGTTTGCAAATATTTTGCTGAATATCTTTACATCTATGTTAGTAAGAAAAAATGGCCTTTAATTCTCTTTCTTCATGAGTCTTTATTGCTTGGGTTTTAGAGCAATCATGGACTCATAAAATAAATTGGAAAAGTTTTTTTTCTCTTTTGTTATGTAAAATAATTTGAGGAGTATTGACATAACTCTTCTTTGATATTTTGGTAAGATTATGCACTAAAACTGTCTTATCTTGGGGTTTCTTCTGTTTGGAGTTTTCTTTATTGAATTTTATTGAGCTCTACATTTTTTCTTCTCCCTTTCCTGCCTCTCCCCTCCCCTTCAGCCCTTCCACAATGTCCCAATGTCCCCATGCTCCCAATTTACTCAGGAGATCTTTCTTTTTCTACTTTCCATGTAGATTATATCCATGTATGTCTCCCAAAGTCCTCATTGTTGTCTAGGTTCTTTGGGATTGTGAATGTAGGCTGATTTTCTTTGCTTTTTGTTTAAAAAACGCTGATGAGTGTCTTTTGGCCATTTGAACTTCTTCTGTTGAAAATTCTCTGTTCAGGTCAGTGCCCCATTTTTCAATTGGGTTAATTAGCATTTTAAAGTCTAGTTTCTTGAGTTCTTTATATATTTTGGAGATCAGACCT
>NW_004949098.1:5259855-5275603 GCF_000317375.1 Microtus ochrogaster
AAAAAAAAAATCTATAAAAAAAAAAACGCTGATGAGTGAGTACATATGATAATTATCTTTTTGGGTCCGAATTATGTTACTCAAAATCACTCAAAATGATGTTTCCTAGCTCCATCCATTTATCTACAAATTTCAAGATTTTTTTTCTGTGTATTACTCCATTGCATAAATGTACCACATTTTCCTTATCCATTCTTCAGTTGAGGGACATTTAGATTTCCAGGTTCTGGCTATGACAAACAGGGCTGCTATGAACATAGTTGAGCACATGTCCTTATGGCACAATTGAGCATCCTTTGGATATATACCCAAAAGTGGTATTACTAGGTCTTGAGGAAGTTTGTTTCCTAATTTTCTGAGAAATCACCGTACTGACATCCAAAGGGGCTGTACCAGCTTGTGTTCCCACCAGCAATGCAGAAGTGTTCCCTTACCCCATAACCTCTCAAGCATAACTTGTCATCAGTGTTTGTGATCTTGGCCATTCTTACAGGTGTAAGATGGAATCTCAGAGTTGTTTTGATCTGCATTTCTCTAATGACTAAGAATGTTGAGCATTTCTTTAAGCGTCTTTCAGCCATTTTATATTCTTTTGTTGAGAGTTCTCTGTTTAGATCTGTACTCCTTTTTTTATTGGCTTGTTTGTTCTTTCGATGATCAATTACTTGAGTTCTTTGTATATTTTGGAGATCAGACCTCTGTCTGATATGGGGTTGGTGACAATCTTTTCCCATTCTGTAGGCTGCTGTTTTTCTTGTTGATGGTGTCCTTTGCCTTGCAGAAACTTTTCAGTTTTAAGAGGTCCCATTTATTAATTGTTTCTTTTAGTATCTGTGCTACTGAGGTTATATTTAGGAAATGGTCTCCTGTGCCAATGCATTTAAGTGTACTTCCCACTTTTCTTTTGTGAGGTTCAGTATTGCTGGCTTTATGTTGAGGTATTTGATCCATATGGACTTGAGTTTTCTGCATGGTGATAAATAAAGATCTATTTTCATTCTTCTATGTGTTGATGTCCAGTTATGCCAGCACCATTTGTTAAGTATGCTTTCTTTCTTCCATTTGATATTTTTTGCTTCTTTGTCAAAAATTAGGGATTCCAAGGTGTGTGGATCAATATCCAGGTCTTCAATTTGGTTCCATTTGGTCCTCCTGTCTTTTTTTATGCCAATACCTAACTTTTTTCAGTACTGTAGCTTTGTAGTGGAGTTTGAAGTCAGGGATTGTGATGCCTCCAGAAATTATTTTATTGTACAGGATTGTTTGGCTATCCTGGGTTTTTTGATTTTCCATATGAAGTTGATTATTGCTCTTTCAAGATCTGTGAAGAATTTTGCTGGGATTTTGCTGGGCATTGCATTGAATCTGTAAATTGCTTTTGGTAAGATTGCCATTTTTACTATGTTAATTCTACCTACCCATAAGCATGGGAGATCTTTCCACTTTCTAGTGTTTTCTTCTATTTCTTTCTCCAAAGATTTAATGTTCTTGTCATACAAGTTTTTCACTTGTTTGGTTAAAGTTACTCCAAGATATCTTATGCTATTTGTGGCTATCGTGAAGGGTGATGCTTCTCTAATTTCCTTCTTAGCCCATTTATCATCTTGTAAAGGAGGGATACTGATTGTTTTTAGGTAATCTTGTACCGTGCTACATTATTGAAAGCGTTTATGAGTAGTAAATGTTCTTTGGTAGAATTTTGGGGGTCATTGATGTGAACTATCATATCATCAGCAAATAGTTATAGTTTGACTTCCTTTCCGATTTGTAATCCCTTGATCTCTTTTTGTTGTCTTATTGCTCTGGGTAGGACCTCAAGAACTATATTAAATAGATATGGAGAAAAAGGACAACCTTGTATTGTTCCTGACTTCAGTGGGATCGCTGTGATTTTCTCTCCATTTAGTTTGATGGTGGCTGTTGGCTTGCTGTATATTGCCTTTATTATTTTAGGTATGTTCTTTTTATCCCTGCTCTCTCCAAGACTTTATCATAAAGGAATGATATATTCAGCATCTAATCGGATGATCATGTGGTTTTCTTTTTCAGTTTGTTTATATGGTGAATTACATTGACAGATTTTTGTATGTTGAACCATCTCTGCATCTCTGGAATAAAGCCAACTTGATCATAGTAGATGATGGTCCTGATGTGTTCTTAGATTCGATTTGCCAGTATTTTATTAGTATTTTTGCATCAATATTAATGAGTGACATTGGTCTGTAATATTTTAGTAATGTGTTTATGTGGATTGATTGGGTATTAGGGTTATTGTAGTCTCATAAAAAGCATTTGGCAATGTTCCTTCTATTTCTATTGTGTGGAATAATTTGAGGAATATTAGTATTAGTTCTTCATTAAAAATCTTGTAGAATTCTAAGCTGAAACCATCTTGTCCTGGTCTTTTATTGGTTGAGAGACTTTTGATGACTGTTTCTATTTCTTCAGCAGATATAGTTCTGTTTAATTTGCTTATCTGGTCTTGGTTTAATTTTGGTAAGTGATATTTATCCAGAAAGTTGTCCATTTCCTTTATGTTTTTCAATTTTGTTTGAGTACAGGTTTTCAAAATATGACCTGATGGCTCTCTGAATTTCCTCCATATCTGTTGTTATATCCCCCTTTTCATTTTTGATTTTTCTAATTTGGATATTCTGTCTCTGCTTTCTGGTTAATTTGGATTAAGGTTTGTCTATTTTGTTGATTTCCTCGGAGAACCAACTGTTTGTCTCATTGATTCTTTTATTGTTTTCTTTATTTCCACTTTCTTGGTTTCAGCTCTCAATTTAATTATTAACTTCAGTATACTTTTCTTGGTTGAATTTGTTTAATTTTGTTCTAAAGTTTTCAAATGTTCTGTTAATTCGCTAGTGTGGGATTTTTTCCAGCTTCTTTATGTAGGCATTTAGTGCAATGAACTTTTCTCTTAACACTGCTTTCATTGTGTCCCATAAATTTGGTTATGTTGTGTGGTCATTTTCATTGAATTTTAGGAAGTCTTTAATTTCATCCTTGACCCATTGATGAGTCAGGTGAGCATTGTTTAATTTCCATTTGTTTGTGGGCTTTCTGGAATTAGTATTGCTGTTGAATTCTAGTTTTAAGCCTTGGTTATCTGATAAAATACATGGGGTTATTCCAATTCTTTTGTATCTGTTGAGGTTTGTTTTGTTAATGAGTATGTGGTCCATTTTTTAGAAGGTTCCATGAGGTGCTGAGAAAGAAGGTATATTATTTTGCATTTGGATGGAATATTCTATAGATGTTTGTTAAGTCCATTTGAATCATACATCTATTAATTCCCTTATTTCTCTGTCAATTTTTTTTGTCTGACTGACCTGTCCAGTGGTGAGAGTAGAATGTTGAAGTCTCCTATTATTAGTGTATGGGAATTAATGTATGATTTAAGTTTTAGAAGTGTTTATTTTACATATGAAGCCACCCTTGTATTTGGGCCATAAATGTTCAGTATTGAGATTTCCTCTTGATGGATTTTTCCTGTGACTAATATAAAATGTCCTTTTTGGTCTCTTTTGACTGCTTTTAGTTTGGAGTCTATTTTGTTAGATATTAAGATAGCTACACCAGCTTTTTCCTTGGGTGCATTTGATTGGAAAATTTTTTCCAACCCTTTACTCTGAGGCAATGTCTGCCTTTGAGGTTGAGGAGTGTTTTTTGTATGCAGTAGAAGGATGGATTCTGTTTTCATATCCAATCTGTTAGTTTGTGTCTTTTTATAAGTGAAATGAGTTCATTTATTTTAAGGACATTAATGACCAATGATTGCTATCTCCTTTCAATTTAGTTTTTGATATTGTAATGTTAATTTCTGAGTTTTCCCTTCTTTGGGATTTGCTGCTGTAAGATCAACAATTGTCTGTTTTTGTTGATGTAGCCAACTTTCTAGTGTTGGAGTTTTCCTTTTAGTACTTTGTGTAGGGCTGGGTTTCTGGCTAGGTATTAGTTAAATCTGATTTTTGTAATGGAATATTTATTTTGTCCTTCTACGGTAATTGAAAGTTTTGATGGTATAGTAGTGTGGCTGGCATCTATGTTCTCTTAATATCTGCATTACACTTGACCACATTCTTCTGATATTTACTGTCTCCAATGAGAAGTCAGGTGTAATTCTGATAGGTCTGTCTTTATATGTTACTTGGACTTTTTCCTTTGCAGTTCTTAATATTCTTTCTTTATTCTATGTGTTTAGTGTTTTGATTATAATGTGGTGAGGGGACTTTTTTTATTCCGTCTATTTGGTGTTCTGTATGCTTCTTATATCTTCATAGGCTTATCTTTCTTTATGTTGGGAAAGTTTTCTTCTATGATCTTGTTAAATATATTTTCTGTGCTTCTGAGTTGAAATTCTCCTTCTTCTATACCTATTATTCTTAAGTTTGGTATTTTCATGGTGTCCCATATTTCCTGGATATTTTGTGTTAAGCTTTTATTAGATTTAATGTTTTCTTTGACTGATGAGTCTATTTCCTCTATGGTATCTTCTCTGTTTGAGATTCTTTCTTCCATCTCTTGTATTCTGCTGTTTATATTTTCATTTGTGGTTCTTGATCATTTTCTCATGATTTCTGTTTCTTTATTTATTTGGCTTGTGTTTTATTTATTTTCTCTGTTTCAGTTTTCAAGTCTTGAATAGTTTCTTTCATATGTTTGATTGTTTTTCTTGGTTTTCCTTAATGGTTTACCGATGTCTTCCAGTTTCTTGTTTCTCTTGTCCCTCATTTCTTTGAGGGAATTTCTCACTTCCTCTTTAAGAGTCTTCAATATTCTCCTGAAGTTAATTTTTAGGTCATTTTATTCTGTTTCATCTATATTTTGTTGTCAAGTCTTAATGTTGAATGATCTCTAGATTTTACTGAAGTTGTGTTTCTCTTCGGGGTATTATGTGTATTCTTATCTTGTCCACTTATTTTTTCCTCTAATTGGTGTGGTAGGGGCTGTCTTAATTCTAATGATTAATCTTCTGGGTGCCAGTGAATTCAAAGCTCAGATGTTTGGTCCTTGTATCTGCTGAATTTGCCTAAAGGTGAGATGATTGTGCAGGATTCCTGCTCCATGAAAGAGTCTGCTAGACATACTTCAGTACACAGAAAAAAGTGACTAACAAACTGCCATTACAAGGCAGAACAGATCTTCAAATTTTCTGCTTTATGGACGATAGATGCCCCAATGGTACAGTAGAACTTTGGTTGAGTGTTCAGGCAGCACAATGTCTCTGTCAATTTTAGAGTTTTGGAAGTTGCTTAAAATATACTTCCTGTTAATTTAGGTAATATTATATCCTTCTGGAGTCTTTAATGGAGTTGAAGAATTTATAGTTATAGTTTTCCTTAGATATGATAAGAAATAAAGTAGATATAAATATTGTAACTGTAATTCTTGCTTGATAACTGTTTTATGAAATTTTACTGTGTTAAAGTTAAAACCTTCCTTTATTATTTAAAGGGGAGGTGATGTGGGATTCTTCTCTGTATGCTGTAAATAACATTGTTTAATAAATAAACTGTCTTGACACTGCCCAGGGAATAGAGGTAGTCTAGGAAAACTAAGTTGAATGCTGGGAAAAAGTAGAAAGAGTTAGAGAGAAGCCATGGAGCCGCTACCAGAGACAGATGTGCTAAAACTTTGCTGGTAGCTCACACTCTTGTGGTAGTACACAAATTAATGGAGATGGGTTAAATTAAGATGTAAGAGTTAACCAATAAGAAGCTAGAGCTAATGGGCCAAGCAGTGATTTAAATAATATGATTTCTGTGTAATGACTTTGCGGCTGAGCAGTCAGGAACCAATAAGCAGCCTCCTTACAACAAATTTCTAGAAAATTAAGAACAATGACAAAATAGAAAAAAAATAAATGTATATAGCATTAAATTTTATGTATTTTCTTCATATACATGTATGTATAAATATGTGCATGTATTTGTGTATCTATACAATGCATTCTATACTATTTTCAGACTTTTTTTAGAAAAGCCTTATTTTATAGCCCTGAGAAGCACGGATACTCAGTTGACCAGGCTGGACTGGAAATCACGGAGTTTTGCCTGCCTCTACTTCTCTATTGCTGGGATTAACCTTATGAGCCATGTTGCCTGGCTTTATACTTATACTTCTTGCTGAATATGGGAAAATGAAATGGTAGAAAACAAAAACACAGATGAAGGGAAACTACTGTATTGTCACCTAGTTTTCCATTCACCTGAAAATTTATTCTTAGTTATGCCAAGCTGACCTACTTTATTATGCCAAGCTGATCTACTTCATTTCCTTATACCTCAGGCACATTTTGCTTCATAAGAATGTCTGTCTCTTATGTCATGTGTGTCCTTCTATCATCAAAGAAGCCCTACTGTCTAAGAATTAGGTAGTAATCCTCTTTTATTAAAGCCTCCTTCAAAACATTCAAAGTACCTTCAACTCCTAATGTTGATTATAATACTATAATGTTATGTGCTTCAAAAGTTAAGAAAGCAGAGGAAATTGTTATAAAGTATCAATGGAATGGAATTTTTCAGTACTGCATGATAGCAAGTTATGCAAGAAGAGATCCTTTTTGTGAGACTTTGGAGATGTGCATGTGTGTGTATGTTTGAGTGTGTGTAAGTGTGTTTGTGTTTGATAATATGTGTGTATAGATGCATGTTTTGCAGGATTTTCATTGAGAAATTAGCAGTAGTATTCCTGGGTAGTAGGTTATAGATGATTATTTCTTTCTATTAAATAAGATATGATTAGCTGTTTGATTTTTATTTTCTTTTACTAGTAATATTCCTTAAATATATGAAGAGTCAAGCTACAATTTCTACTGTCTTATTCAATGTCTGTCTCCCTAGTGTTTATTAAACTATTAAAAAGAGTTTAAAGAATTTTGATGTGGGATTCCCCCCTGTATGCTGTTAATACTATTAGTTAATAAAGAAACTGTCTTCGACCTGTGATAGATTAGAGTAGAGCTGGGTAGGGAAAACTAAACTGAATGCTTGGAGAAAGAAGGTGGAGTCAGAAGAGAAGCCATGTAACCCCAATGGAGACAGATGCCAAAACTTTAACTGGTAAGCCACAGCCTTGTGGTGATACACAGATTATGAGATATGGGTTAAATTAAGGTGTAAAAGCTAGCCATTAAGAAGTTAGAGTTAATGGGTCAAACAGTGGTTTATTTAATACAGTTTTGTGTGGTTATTCTAGTTCTGTATAGCTGGGATGAACAAGCAGTCTCCTACAATAAATTGGTACACAAATATGGTCGACTTAAATCCATTTAAAACCTGAGAGAGTTTGGGAAAGAATTCTAGGTGGAAAAAAAAAGTTAAGCATTGCTTAACACTATGGCTCCTTTAAAAAAGGTTTTCATGATTCAGTGTTAGCAGAAAAAAAAGCTGCACGATTTTGAAAGAATGGCTTCCTGGACTGTGCTGCCAGCATGAACTCTGACTCTTTCTGGAGGTCCTACTATGGAACATTTAAATTGGTTATGTGAGCAGAGTGCTACAACTTCCTTAATGGCAACATAAACATGCTGTGTGCCTGAAAATGGGGCAATGAGCATGGCTCATTGGCTTGCACTAAACAAACCTCCATTGCCATGTTGGACTGGGGAGAGCCAAAAAGGCAAAGTAGCCTTAGTTGTTGCTTTGCATTTTAAAAGTACTCATGGACAGAAAAAATTTCAGATACACAATATGACAGATTCAGATACAAAAAGACCTCTAAATAAGAAACAGTGTGTTTAAAAAATATATGTAGGCTTAGGAGAGAGAAGAGAAAGCATAAAGAGACAGTATTTGTAATATAAAAATATAGACAGTCATAAAATAAAGATAATAAAATAAATATTAAACTTGTGGAAAAAGTAATAGAGTGTTGGAGAAGGGCACTTGTTGGTTTTTGGCCACTCATCTAGCTCAGTCGGTAGATCATGAGACTCTTAATCTCTGGATCCTGGGTTAGAGCCCCACATTGAATGCCAGATGAAGAAGGAAACTTAAAAATAAACCCTACACTAGTTCAGAATTGAGAATAATAGAAGTTTGTTTATTTAGGGGTAGACTCTCAGATCACAATCCTCTGCTGGAATAAAGAACAGCAACCAAATAACACAGTCAGAAAAGAGGCCAGATGCATGCTTTACATAGGTATAAATTTAGGGCCATGCCCAAGTGGGTGGGTAAATTAAAGGCTACTTTCAGTAGGAATTCCTACAGCAACAGAATAAGAAAAATAAGCCATGTAAAGATGAAATATACACTGTTAGTCTGGATTATGTATGCTATTTTGTTTTCTTTTAATGTTTTGACTGTCAAAGAGCTAAGTAACCAACATAGATACTTGAAAGTTATTTTGTCTTCAAAGTTTGAGCCTACGGATATGTTGCTTTGGCAAAGAGGTCCTTCTTTTGTTTCCACAGAAGACGAGAACCTGTGGAATCCTTCCAGACTAATGTGGTTTGATGGACAAAGACCACCTGAAAGGTTGCCATGAACATCCCCCCAAAATTATTTTGCCCAACAAAATGAAGGAAGCCGAGCCAGGCGATGGTGGCGCACGCCTTTAATCCCAGCACTCGGGAGGCAGAGACAGGCGGATCACTGTGAGTTTGAGACCAGCCTGGTCTACAGAGCTAGTTCCAGGACAGGCTCCAAAGCCACAGAGAAACCCTGTCTCGAAAAACCAAAAAAAAAAAAAAAAAAATGAAGGAAGCTGTTTAGACAGAACTATGCCCAAATTACCTAAATGATAGGTTATAAATGTTTCTTTAAATTTAAAGGGGGATATGCTACAGAGAATTGCAAGATTCTAGAATAAATCTTGGCTTATTGATTCAAATTTATGGTCAATTTTGTTATACTGTATACACACTCACACACACACACACACACACACACACACATATATATATATACATCTGCTCTTATTTAAGGTATTGTGTAGCTCATTAAAATATAGTGTATAATTAAGAACTATAGATTAATAGATAATCATCTATAATAGTCAAGCTTGTAGTCATGTTAGTTAGATTTTCCAAATGGACAAATATGTATTTGAGATGTATAGGCATTCTTCAAACCTTTCAAAGACTACAGAATACAGCATTTAAATGTTTTAAGAACTTAGGACATTTCATGACAGTGAGACACATCTGCTTCTGGCAGCACCAAGCTACTTCAAAAAGAAGATGGCACCGAAGAGGCTCCTTATGAAGTTGGTTAGCTATTTTTGTAAGAAAGTGCTCTTACTTGAACTGATTGATGCTATGCTGTGTGAACTGGACATGCAGGACCCACAAAGAAATGACTGCTGAACTTGCCTAAAGGTGAGATGGTCTTTCAGGTTCCCTGATTCATGAAAGAGTCTGCCAGACATTCTCCAGAACACAGAAGAAAGTGACTGACAAACTCCTAAAATAGGCAGAACTGTCTTTAAAATTTCCTGCTTCATGGAAAGGTCTGGAATACTATGGGCCTGTATGTAGACTGATGATGGATGCCCCATCAGTACAGAGGAACTCTGGGTGACTATCTAGGCAGAGAGATGCCTCTGTCTATTCTTGAGTTTTGCAAGTTGCTTATAATATACTTCCTGTTTACTTAGGTAATATTATATCCTTCTGGAGTCTTTGGTGTAGTTGAAAAATATATAGTTATAGTTTATAGATATAAATATTATAATTATAATTCTTGCTTGATAACTGTTTGTTATATGTAATTTTACTATGCTAAAGTTAAAACCTTCCTTTTTATTTAAAGGGAGGAGGGAAGGTGATGTGGGATTCTGCTCAGTATGCTGCAAACACCATTGGTTAATGAAGAAACTGTCTTGGGCCTGTGATAGGGTAGAGTAGAGCTAAGCAGGGAAAACTAAACTGAATGCAGGGGGAGAAAGAATGTGAAGTCAGAAGAGAAGACATGTAGCCCACTGGAGACAGATGCCAAAACCTTACCAGGTAAGCCACAGCCTTGTAGCGATACACAGATTAAGAAAAAATGGGTTAAATTAAGGTATGAGTTAGCCAATAAGAAGTTAGAGCTAATGGGCTAAGCAGTGGTTTAATTAATACAGTTTCTGTGTGGTTATTTTGGTTCTGGTCAGCTGGGATGAACAAGCAGCCTCCAAGAACATAATTTCAACAATATAAAAATTCTAAATTTTCAATCACATGCAAAGCTTTGAGAAAACATCTAAATTCCACTGATGCTCAAGATTAAATGTATTTTTTTCATTTAATTGAAAGACAAAATAAAATCCCAATGAAAACACTGAAATAAAAAAGACAGAGGAATTTTAATTGTTATAAATTCAAAAAGGAGTAATTATTCATAATACAGAAGTATAAGTATTTTTTATACTGTGAAGCATGAAAACTGGGTGGCATTGTCAATAACTAATATGCAACAGGAGGGAAAAAAAGGAGAAATAGGAAGAGTGACTATAGGTAAAAAAAACCTAAATATCAGCATTGCAAAATCAGGATATTTTGTATTATTAATATTGTTATTTTCCTATATTTTTTAAAGATTTTATCTTTAACAGGAACGTAATAAAGATAAATACAAAAATAAAAGATCCTATAACCAAAAATCATAGCATCTGATCCAATCTTCCTTACATTATTCTTTTGTCCCCTGGATCTGAAGAGAGTCTACAAAATTTCTGCTCTGCTAGGACACATTTTGTCATTGTCCACATATACAGTTTCATGTTAGAAATGAGAAGAGAAGAAAATAAAATCAACAAAAATGGAATTAAAAAGCTTTGCCCACTGAGGCACATACAAATAAATATCTCTATTTTGGAGTTGTATATTAGATGTTAGAGCCAAGCAGGTGATGCAGACTCCTGATCCAGGGCAGGCTCTGCCAAAATTTCCTATTAAACTGTCAGTCAACAGACACTAGGTGACAGAAAAGAACCATGCCTCACATCTTATTTCCTAATTTATTATTTCTCCAATCACAATATTCATGCAGCCTCCAAACCAATTGCAATGATCATAAAAAATTGTCAAATTTGTCAGTGTATAGGCAAACATATCAGAGAGCCACTTATAATAAAGAAAATAAAACAGTCATGCTTTTGTGGTTATAAATATGTTAAGTGTTGAAACCCAAAAGCAAATAAATGGCAGTATTCTCAAAGTGCCCTAATTATTCAAAGTTGCAAACTGAAATTAATTTAGATATTGATGTGCATTTTGTCCGTGTATTTAGAGACCTGTTATTACCAGCAATATTTTAAAAGAGAGCAGAGGGGCTGGAGAGGTGACTTTTTCTTTTTTGACAGTGCTTATTTCTCATTCAAAACCTGAGTTCAATTTCCAACCCCACACTGGGTTGTTCACAACCTTCTGTATCTCCAGCCCCTTTAGTACCTGCGCTCACAAGCACACCTCCCACACATATACACTTAACTAAGTATAAAATAAATCTCTTCTTATATGTACAAAAAAGTCATTCCATTTTGTTACATTGCTAGACCAAACTTTCTCCCTGTTAGGCAGTGAGCCCTCCATCAGATACACAGTGCTCAGGAAAAGCAAGAAGTCTCATAGTAGACAAATTTTCAGTAAACCAGATTCAAATCAGTTTCAAGAAGCACATGTCTGGTGAGGATGGGACTGTTTCTTTCATCCCCTTCATCCTTCCTTTTTCATCATATTGCTACTGTTTCTCTACCCAGCTAGAACTGCCTCATGGAAGGAAACAAAGTAAAAACAAGAAAGGACATAGAGACAAAATTATGTCAAATTAAGCAAGGATGCCAAATCCTGACAGCACCTGCACTGCCTCCACTGAGATAGCAGAAGCGTAGCAATGGGAAGTTAAGCCAAGAGAATTCAACTTTGTTCTATGTTGATCCCTGCTGCCTTTGCACAATCTTCTAAAGATTCTAGCCAGTCATTGTGGAATGAAACATTAGGTACAAATATTTTTGAGAATTTACAAATCTGTCTGTCTATCTAGGTATCTGTATTAATAGCAAATGTTTGGTAAGACTTTCTTCTATGACACCCATTGGCCTCAGCATTTATAAATATGTATGTATCCTTGGCTCAGTCCCAGGAGCTAAATAAAAATGCTCTCTCATTTTATGTAAAAGGAGAATACAAAGTTACTATAACATCCAGTTTCTGAGTAGAAAGTCTGGGAATTGAAACGGGGGATCAGCCTTGGAACTAATGATTTCCATCACCATTGAAGCTGACTTCACAGCCTTAGGGCCTCTATAAGAAGATAACACAGTGAAGAACACGAGGCTGTCACAAGCTGAAATATCTCCATTTCCTAAATCTAAGATGGTTGAGAAATCTGTATGTGTACTAAAGTTGAAATAGTCAAATCCATATGCTAGTCTGGATGGCCTGGAAAACTGACAAAAATATCAATATAAAAATATGTATTATCATTGTTATCATTTTATTGCTGTTATTATTATTATTATCATCATCATTATTATCTATATGTTTCCACCATGAGTCACATGGAACATTCTAGTTCTCATTATTCCTTAGAGACTCACATGATTCAAAAAAACTTTTTTTTTATTTTTAAAAGGTTTTAAATTTCTTTTCCTTTATGTGTTTAATTGACAGTTTCTGCCAGGTGTGTGAAGATGCCTACAGAGGCTGAAAAATGGATGTTTATCCCCTTGAATTATAGTTACAGACAGTTATGAGCTACCTGATGTAGGTATCAGAAATCAAACTCAAATCCTCCAGAACAGCAGAAAGTGTTAACCACTGGAACATCTTTTTTTTTTTCAAATTTATTTATTTATTAAGGATTTCTGCCTCCTCCCCACCACCTCCTCCCATTTCCCTCCCCCTCCCCCGATCAAGTCCCTCTCCCTCATCAGCTTGAAGAGCAATCAGGGTTCCCTGACCTGTGGGAAGTCCAAGGACCACCCATCTCCATCCAGGTTTAGTAAGTTGAGCATCCAAACTGCCTAGGCTCCCCCAAAGCCAGTATGTGCAGTAGGATCAAAAACCCATTGCCATTGCTCTTGAGTTCTCAGTAGTCCTCATTGTCCGCTATGTAAGTCTGGATTTATCCCATGCTTTTTGGGACATCTTTTTAGGCCCCCAAGTATATACTTTAACAAGGCTTTCCAAAGTTTCCAAGAAAGTATTAAAATATGAACTATCAAGCCCAGTTTAGTTGAACATCAGAAGATCACCACATATACAAAAACTTTCAGATCCCTTCCATTTATGATTTGGAAATATAGAAAACATGGTTATTTATCTACTTACTGTGTGAAAGTAGATTACATCTTTCCAGTCCTATCTGCCCACAATGAGTACCCACTGATCAATAGCAATGAAGAATAATACAACAGCTGACCATATCCCCCCAACCTTTATTCTCCCTGCTTTCTAGTAATCATCATTATATTCATAACTTCTTTAAGATCACTGTTCTTAGATTTCACAGAGAAGTGAATTCATTGATTAATTATTTAATTTTTCTGTGCACCTGAAACATTTCACTTAACATTGTGATCCTGTAGCTCCAACAATTAGTCATAAGTGTCAGGATTTTATTTTGCTTTGTGTATAAATAGTATTCAACAGTGAATAATAGCATGTTTTATCAACCTATCTGCCATTGCATACTCAGCTCATTTCCATGTGAGTCTATGTTGTACAGGACCTCAGTGTCTCTTTGACATAATGATTGTATTTCCTTTGAGTATATATTGAATCATGGGATCCCTGGATCATAAAATAGCCAAAGTTATTTTTTCATTCAGGAAACTCAATATGGATTTCTGTGTCTTGTGCTAAATGACATTCTCATCAAGTATACAAAAATTCCTTTATATCCACATTTCACCAGAACTCTTTTAGCCTTTTTGATATTTTTCATGTATTTTTAACTTTTAGTGTTGTATTATTGATGTTGCTGTTGTTGTTGTTGCTGCTGCTGTTGTTATTGCTCTATTCATATGCTACAGTGCTTGTGTGTCAAATGACAACTTTTGGAATAAAATTTTTCCTTCTGCCATGTGTATCCAGGGACTCACCAACTCCAGCCAGACTGGGAAGGAACAAGCATAGGACCAAACTAGTCCCTCTGAATGGGGTTGACAATTGCATTGCTGGGACAGACTGATGGGCAGTGGCACCAGGATTTATCCCAACTGCATGTACTGGCTTTTTGGGATCCTAGTCTCTTTGGATGTATACCTTGCTCAGCCTAAATATATTAGGGAGGGCCTTGGACCTTCCCCAAAGCAATGTGCCTTACGTTCTCTGAGGATTAGATGGGGGTGGGGTGGGAAAGTGTGTGGAGGGAATGGTAGGAGGAAAAGGAGTGGGAACTTGGATTGTTTTTTTTTAATAAAAATAAATTTAAAAAAATATGTCTTCTGGTTTGTCAGCAAGCACCTTTATTCATTAAGCCATTGTACTGTGTCATATTATGGATCTTTAAAGTATTTTTCTAAGTCTGTATTTCTATTATTTTTATTTGAGCATGCACACATGTATATGGGTAGAGGTGTGTGTGCTACATGCTTTCATATTCATGTGGAGGTTAAAAAGTCTATCAGATCCTGTGTGGGTGTTGGGAGACAAATTTCTGGAAGAACATTAATCCCTCTCAATAACTGAGCCATTTCTCCAGCTCCTTTGTAAGTATTTTAATAATGAATGTTCACTGCGAAAATAATGGGCTTCCCAATGGCATTTTTCTTCAAGTATATCCTGTACTGTGATTGCATTCACCACATCACCTTTTCTGTCCCTCCTTCCCCATTTACTGATCCTTTTCCTCTTTCCAAATTATCAATTCCCTGGTGACTACTGATACTGGACACCTTTTTGAGCCTCTTGGTCATTTGTCTGTCTATTTAAATGTCTGTTTAGACTCATAGTCCATTTTTGAAATAAAGATATTTAAGATTTTTGTTTGCTGCTGAGTTTTGTGTTTCTTATAGATTCTGGATATTAGTCTACCCTGAGATGTATGGCTTACAAATATTTCTTCCCATTGTGCAGGTTATTTATACATCCTATTGACTATGGCCCTTGATGAACAAAAGCTTTTATTTTGGGATAAACTCATTATTTTATTTTTACTTTTGCTTCCTACGGTTTTGATCCTTTTCCCAAAGACATTCTTGCCTCTCTCAAAGTTTTGAAACATGTTTTCCTATGTATTCTCAGAAGACTCAAAGCTGCAGATCCCATATTTAAGTCTTCACTTCATTTTGAGTTGAATTTTATAACTGGGAGAAACAAGCATCAGGGTTTGCTCATCCTTTCACATGTAAGCATGCTCTTCCACATTATCATTTGCTGGAGAGAATGTGCACTTAACAATGTGCGCCCATAGCACCTGTTACCACACCCAGTCTGCCGGGAATTCACATGTCTATTCCCTAATACACCCAATACCAAAATAAAGGGGAACTTCATCCAAGCTTGTGACACATTCCTCTAGCCTGACAGCCTAACACATACTGGAAGAAGACAAGGTACTGAGATAGTTGGAACGAAAGAATCTGCCCAAAATTCCCCATCTCTGACACTAAATCCATGTTCAGTAGTTCCTCAAGGCACCAGTGCTTTGTAGCTATTTGAGAAGTTTTCAAGGTCACTGAGCAATGGCACCCTTCTTCATTTTTAGCCCTTACAAAACCAGGAGCAGAAACTTAGGACTTTGATGGCTGGGTAAAAGAATGGGCTTTACGCCGGGCGGTGGTGGCGCACGCCTTTAATCCCAGCACT
>NW_004949098.1:5275775-5278860 GCF_000317375.1 Microtus ochrogaster
AAAAAAAAAAAAAAAACCTAAGATTACTGTCTAGCTTGAGGTTTGCTAGTAAAAAAACAAGACAGAACATTGTGCCCCCACCTCCCTTAACAGTTAGTCTAAGTTGGCCTGTTACACACCTGGACAAGAATAAAACCTCCTCAGATAAAACTGTCTGTGCTAGAAGCTTTAGAAGTAAAATAAAGCCCCCCTAAATTGTAGGTCAGTCCAACGAGCCCTTAGGCCTTTGCCCACCCTTACCCCACTGAGTACTCTACTCCATTGTTGCTCTATGTCTCATTTGAATTCTTTCAATGATGAGCACCAGGATTATGGAGTTTAAGGGAGATCAGAGCAAGATGATTGCTGATGTCCATGGCAGAGGAGCAGCAGATGACAACTGAAGAGCACTTTTCAGGTCACCAGGAGGGAACTCTGTAATGAGTGAATGATGTTTAGGCAAAGCCACACAACTCCAGACTCCAGAATGTCTTTTGCTTCTGCTGTGCCTCTACATGCTTGTTACTACAATATTCCTCTGATATCTAGAATGGTGTGAGTGGGTGTGGGGAGATCTCCACTGTAATATAGTGTAAACTGTATTGAATCTATTGGGAACATCCTGTTCTCTGGGCATTTTTATCTGTGGGTTGTCAAGAAGATGATTCCTCTCTAAACCATATTGTCTGAATTGATAATAATAATGATAGCTTATACAGAGTTTTGATGAATAAAAATAAATACATAGAAACATTTCACAGCCTGAGCTGTGAGTTTCACAAAAGGGGTTGCCTAGATTCCAGCTCAAGTTAATGATTAAGAAAAACCAACTGAATCCCAGTAACCCCGATAGTTTAAATTCTTTTAACCTTAATGTTGGGAGATGTGTTTACAGGTTTCAGAGTGCATCACATATAAAACAAAGCTTTGAAAATAACAAAGTTAGACTAGGATGTTTTTTGTTAAATAGCTTTAAGGTGAAAAAACCCAAGAAGAAAATCTAAAGTTCTTAAAAGACACAGAGTTGAATGCAGAACTTGTTAAGGTCAGGGAAGAAGAATAAAGCAACCCAATTATTATTAGCTGATGTACCATTCTTGCTAGGATTGGTTGATGACCAAAGGTGATGATTAATTCTTTATATCCATTTCTACCCTCAATCTCCTGATACAAAATAAAAACAAAGACAAAAACTTTTAAAGAGTGGATATGTATCCTAAAGATTTAAAGTAGAACTGACTGATTTGTTTTCATATATAAAAGTTTAGGTTTGTGATTCCTTTAAGATTACCTTTCAAGATCAGTAATAATTCAATTGCCCCTTTGAATTATTGCAGCCTGACAGTAAAAGACCTGACAAGAATACCTTGCTTCCCACATGGCTAATGTATAACAAGTTGCTTGGGTATGGATGTATGTGGGTTCTTGGGATAGTTTGTTTATCACCTATAGAACGTAAAAATTGCAATTATGTAAGGAATATGGAAAACATGTTGTTTTTTACTGTTTGTATTCATTGTAATCATTCACTTGAAAATTAGAATATAGCCACATTGTAATTTATATATTGCCTGGAAAACTTTATTGGAGTATATAAACTGTAGGGGAAAAAAGGATACAGCAGAAATAACAGAGAAAGAATACAAGAGAACAGAGAATAAATAAGGAACCCATCAAGAGAGTGTGTGTGTCTTTTTCCCTAAATCCCCTTAGATAGAAAAGCTTTAGCTTACACCAACTCTGTGCATTCCTTTCAAAGTCCTGTGCTACTGGAGGCTGCCCCCCCGATAGCGTTAAATGCTGATGAGCAAAGGAAGAGGAAGCAGGTGTCTTCATACCTATAGCATGTCACTGCTTCAACAGATGTCATAAAATTGAACTGTTCATATGCAAGTCCTTACTTTCTAAAGCAAATGCTTTTCTCATGAAATCATGAGAAAAATGCTGAATTAACATTATGTATTGAAATAGTCATTGCTTTCTAAGAATAATTTGTTAAAGGTTCTTAAGAACACATATATTATATTGCCTAATATTGAGTTGTGATTTGTTAAGTTTGTTTATTTGTAGCTACTTATACTTTTTTTCTTCCTAGTTTTAAGCCACTTGATTTTGTAGTGAATCATTGTTATTATGTTCATATTGCTTGTATTTAAAAGGAACTGAGCTAAAAAGCTTGTCTGTCCTTAGTTCTTCACAGATGTCAATCATGCCCACACTGTCCTATTTACATTTTCCTATAACTACTTGATACCTTGTCCATTTTTAAATCCTTTCCTTGGTGTATCTATTTGGGACACTTTCTCTGCCCTGTTTGCAAATTTAGTAATTATATTAAAATACCTGATAATAATATACTAAAGAAGGAAGGATATATTTTTGCTCACAGCTCAGGGAAACTCGGTCCATCATGGTAGGAGACACGTGAAAATAGGGATACGAAGTGGCTGATCCTCATTTCAGAAGAAGGAGTATAAATGTTGTCATTCAGCTAGCTTCCTCCTTTTCATTCAGCCCAAGACACCATGCCATTAAATTGTAACACTCATATTCAGGCTGAACTTTCTTCAATTAAACCTCCTTAGAGACATCCTGATTAGTATTCTTATAGGGTTTGTTCCCAAAGTGGTTTTAAAGGACATCTAGTTGACAATCAAAATAGTTTAATCTTGATTACTTGGAAGTTTATCCAGGTAGCAAGGTCTTTTAAAGCATATAATTCGTTATTGATTATGATCTTACTTGGGGACTTGCGAGATAGTTTGATCCATAAAGCACTTGCCATACAAACATGCAGAACTGAGTTTGATCCCCCACACCTTCAAATAAAGGAAAGCTGGGGAAAAATGAGAAGGCAGAAAGTCAAAGCTTTCTGGAATTTGCTAGCCAGCTAGTCCACTTCAGCTGGCAAATTCCAGGACTTCGAGAGCTCCCTTCTCAACAAACAAGGTAGATGACTCCTGAAGAGGGACACATGGGACTGACATCTGGCCCCTACCTGTATGGGCAACTGTTGAAATAGGAGCGGCGGGCTGCGTCCCGGCACCCGGCCGCCCACATGGCTAGCTCTACCCGAAATAATTACACGGACACTGTGTTCATTTAA
>NW_004949098.1:5282275-5329393 GCF_000317375.1 Microtus ochrogaster
CATTCTGCTCTGTTTACTCCTCCCTCCTGTTTTAACCTATCAGGGCAAGCAGCTTCTTTATTTAATTAACCAATGACCTTCCTCCATCAGGCAACTCACTGTGCACACACACACACACACACACACACACACACACACACACACACTTTACCCAAAGAAGTTAAAAACATTTGAGTCTTCTAAGTACCATGCTTTAACTAATCATGTTCAATATTATCTTCCTAAATGTAGTTTTAAATGTTTTATCTACTTTTGTATTTCCTAGACAAGAAGAAAATGTCATCTGCCATATTCCGTCTTTATCAATAGTAGAACTCATATATATTCAATTTTCATTTAATGCATATGATATTAACTCCCTTTCAGAAGTATAGATAGGCTATACATTCTTATTGCTAATGTTCAGAAAATTAAATTAATTTGAAGGACTTACATTTTAATATTCTAGAAGACTGAGGATCAATATAAGAAGAACATAAATTTTTAAACAAAAAAATCTCTAGGTGAAAGAGCAGGACAAAATAAATATTTAACAAAGTTATCATACAATATGTCTGAACAAATAAATAAAAGAACAAAGAAATACTGAAAAGTAAATGAGAACAATGATGATAGGCTCTGACTAAATATTAAAATCTGCCACAGATCAATGAAATAGAGCAGAAGACATAGAAAAGCACTATTGTACAGGAGAAATTGAATGCAGGATGAAGTTAGTGTGTCATGGCCTGGTAAAGTACAGATCAATAGATTATGATTAAATTAAAAGTTAAAAATAATAGGACTGTATACCTCATATTATTTAATCAAAGTACATTGCAGAATAAATTATGCATTTACACTAAAAAGTATATCTAAATGAATAGTCAAAATGTAACATGACTGCTCACAGTAAGGAATGATATCTAACTAGGAAATCAAATATGAGAAGAGTATAAATGTCATGTCTTTTGAAAGACTAGGTAACACTTTTCCTCTTCAAAGAAAAGGTATATATGACTTAAATGTAAACCAGAAGATATAGTTTGTAATTTAAAAAAAATTCTATTAAGTTTTAGGAAATTTATAAAATTAATTCTAAAAGCTGAAAATGAGTAACATAAATGGGCCAAGATCAAAGAAAGTATCTCTTTCTATAAATATAGAGTACAAATTACAAAAAGGCATAAAGTACATAATTGCCTCAAAAACAGCAAGCTTAAATGGACATCCCAGATTGGCAATATTAGTGGCATAGAAAAGCACCCTTCACTACTGATGGCTTGCTTACCTTCAAAGTGTAACTAATAATTTGCAATGTGAGCAGTAAAGTTTTTTAAAAACATTGTATTAGTATTTGTACCTAGTAATTGTAATTTTATGTTTTTAAATTTTATATGACAGAGACATAACAATAACTGTGTTTTTAAAAAATGAAGTCATGTTTTATCTCATAAATGTATCTAATCTTGGAATACACTGAAACTTAGACTGTAGCTATCTCCAGAATAGGAAAAGATGGTGGAGTTCTGTGAAAAAACATTACATTTATGGTCCGAAAGTGATTCAATGCTCTTCACTCTTTAATTGTTTGTTTTTCTTCTTGCAGCCTGCTGAGATGGTAGCAAGGGTTCCATTCAGAGATTGTAGAATAAACTCACCCCCACCCCAGAATCTTGGCATTCAGTCTGGAATGACATACACTCTCTAATAAACTCAGAAGTGAAGAGAACAACTTTTTCTTTCTGCGTCTGTCACTATGAAGTTTAATCCTTCTGCTGATTGCCAGGCAATTTCACCCTGAGGGTATTAAGTCTGGACAAGGCAGGAACAGAGGATTGAATGCTTTTTCTGGACATATATTATTCAGTGTGTCAGTCCCCTCACAGTTACTGTTTCAGGATGACCTTGGAAGGAAACTACCTGAAGATGCATAAGTTAGATATTGTTCTCTAGAGAAGTTTGGCCGTGGTTTTCTTCTTACTCGACGGGGGTATGTGACATAATTTCTATGAGGTACTGATAGATGACGGTTTTTGTGAGGAGGAATCAGGTTTCTTTAAGGGTGCAGTTCCTGGTAGGCTAAATTCTAATGAACACTTCAGAGCAGGAGTTTATGGATAACACAAATTGGATTCAATCTATTATTTAAAATGAATTGATTTTATAGTTTTCAATGTGTGTTCTTCGTATTATTCTTAGTGGTGTGTGGGATGGGGTGAGGTGGGGTTGTGTGTGTGTGAGTGCTGAGAGAAAGAGATGGCTTGGTGTGCTGACACTTCAGATTTCAGGAGGCAGAGGCAGGCAGATCTCAGTGAGTTTGAGCCCAGCCTGGTCTATGCAGCAAGCTCCAGACCAGTCAGTGCTAAGTAGTGAAACTGTTTCAGAAATTCCAAACAAGAAAAGAGAAATAGAGAATGCGAAGTTGAGTGGGTAGAGGGTGAATCTGGAAGGAGCTGGGGGAGGGGAAAGAATATGACCAAAACTTATCATATGAAAGTCCAAAAATGAGACATGGATCTCAGAGGAATTAGGTGAAGATGAGTGGGAAAAATATGATCAAAATACACTGCATGAAATCCTCATAAAAATAAGAAGAATGCATATTTTTAATGAGGAGAGGTATCAGAAGCCCCCAAAGCTGCCCTAGCCATACAGAGAAGACTACCAACTTCAGATGGTTCTTAAGTTATGGACCTTAAACACAAGATTCATAACTGTTAAATGGTGGAATGGAGCATGAATGGCCTCGTGTCTACATTGAGGTTTTTAACCCTTGTTTGAATCATTTATATAGTGGGAGAATTTTTTTAAAATATATTTTTCCAGTTTTTACTATCCAAAGATAGAACTTATCACTCGGATGGGAACTCATCATGTCTTCCACAGACAGTCTGACAGTCTTCTTAACTGTTCTCAGGACAAGGATTAAGTGGAAAAGACAATTAAAGACTTTATTCAAGCAAGGAGGCTAAATTTGCCCAGAAACAGAAGCACTTTTTTCTAGTTCACACAAAGCCTAGCCTGTCTAGCCTGATGGCTGTGTGAACTAAGGTATACAACTTCTCAGGGGTAATATTTTCTCAGTTCTTACAGAGACACAATGTAAGTTAGCTATATCCTGAACTCCAAAATAAGGACTTCTCACTTCCTCAAGTAAAGTCAATGAACAGCTCAGTAAAAATTACAAGGTGATATCAACTGTGGCTGATGCAATGTTTAAATGAATACAATCTGTGTGTTGTTATTTCGGGTGTAAAACTAGCCAGGTGGGAGCTGGGCGGGACAAAAAAACAGGCCTGCCCACAGCTCCTTCTACAATGTGCCAGGATTAATCATAAAATCTAAACTGATTTTTGAATTCTTTTCTTCATTTTTGAGAATTTCACACACATGTACAATGTGTTTAGATCATATCAATGTCTACTCTCCTTCCAAATTCTCTCAGATACCCCCCATAGTCAACTCCTCTTGTCAGTTCACATCCTCTTCTTATAGGTCACAGAGTTCTCTTTTCATACCCTAGTAGAGGAGGACCTTCTGTATTTGTGTTGCTTTCATTGGCCTAGTTGATAGGGTGGAACTCAGATAGGCAGGAAAGACAGAACAGAATTGGGTGGAAGAAAGTGTAGTGATGAGGTGAGCAGGCCTGCTTTTCATCCTGCCTGGCAACAGATAGATAAAAGACCCTCCTACATCAGGAAAGCAGAGACAGGCAGATGCCATGGTTCTCCTGCCCAAAATGGACACTGGTTAGACTCGCCAGTAAGCCACAGTCATGTGGCAATAGACATTAATGGAGATGGGTTAAACTAATATGTGAGAGTTAGCCAATAAGAGGCTAGAGATAATGGACCAGGCAGTGTTTTAATTAATACAGTTTCTGTGTGTTTATTTCAGGTGTAAGCTGGTGGGTGGCCAGGACAGAACAAGGGGCCCATTCCTTACAACAATACCCAGCCATGTGACTACTCAAGACTTGACAGCAACTCTATTTAGGAATGTTTAGGAATGGCTACCACAAGGAAGCCATAGCCCCATTTGTACTATGGTCTTCATATCATACACCATCCTGCCTGTCATATTCCACACATCACATAGACACATTGTGTTGTAATAGGAGCGGCGGGCTGCTTCCTGCCACCCGGCCGCCTGCATGGCTAGCTTTACACCTGAAATAATTACACAGGAACTGTATTCTTTTAAACACTGCCTGACCCATTAGTTTCAGTTTCTTATTGGCTAGCTCTTACATATTGATCTAACCCATTTCTAATAATCTGTGTAGCCCACGAGCTGGCTTACCAGGAAAGATCTTATTAACCTGCGTCTGCCTGGAGTGGGAGAATCATGGCGACTCCTTGACTCAGCTTCTTTCTCCCAGCAGTCTGTTTTGTTTTCTCTGCTTACCTAATGGTTGGCCTATCAAATGGGCCTAGGCAGTTTCTTTATTAATAAGAAATCACTCCCACATCAACATTGTAGTGAAACATGAGAGGGAATGATAGAAGGACAAGGACCTAAGAAGGTGAGGCTCATCCTCATCCCAGTGCTGCCACTCACAAGGATAGAAATGTCCGAAATGCCCTTTCTATGCACTTCTCTGAAGATGGATTAGAAGACTGATGAGGAAATATGCTGATAGACATAAGAGAAAACATTAACCCAAGATTAACCACCCTTGACTCTAAGGGGGGAAAGGTATATATTGCACTAATTTCACTTCTGATGCTTAGATAAAATATCCCAACTTGAAACAATACTGTGGTAAAAAGGGTTATTCTGACTTCAAACTTCCAAGTTATATTTTATTATTGTAGGAAAGTCAAGACAGGAACTTGAAGCTTCAGATCGTAGACAAAAGCAGAGATAATGCAAACCTAGATCCTTGCTTGCTTGTGCTTATGCACAGCTAATTTTCCTCACTTTTCTGCAATTCAAGGCCCTGTTCATGGAACGGTGTCACTCACATTCAGAGTGAGTTGTTCTCCTTCCTCTCACCATCAAGACAATGCCCCACAGTCATATCCATAGATCAGCCTCCTCTAGATAATAAATTGAAAGTTTCTTCCCAGGTGATTTGAGGCTGTATCAAGTTTACAATTAAAACTAACCAGTAAATCCATAGGTGTATATTAGTTACTTTTTTGGTACAGGCCCCATAATTTTTGACAAGAGATAGTTAAGGTGGCAAAGATAATATGCTGGCTCACAGTTGCAGGCCATTTCAAGCTACTCATGGAAGGAAAGGCATAGCAGAAGAGCCCATTTCAAGTATGTGCAAGTATTTGATGGTGGCTGTTTACATCACAGTGGGCCAATAAGCAAAAATAGCACATTAGGAACCAGAGATGGGTATTTCAGAGGCTGACCTCTAATGACTTGCTTTCCCCAATGATGCCCCATCTTCTAAAGGTTCCACAATTTTTGAAAGTAGCATCATCAGCTGGGAAACACAAATGGAAAAAATCTAAGCCCAACTAACATTTTAGACTCAAACTCTCACAATATAGAAATTACTCTAAAGGCAATAAATATTTCTCTATGTTTGACAATTTCCAAGGTAATATGAGGGACATCACTTTATTCTATGGAAGGGAAGACTAGAGCTCTTCTGAACAGTAAAGACAATTTAAAGACCTCAATAAAAATGAACAAGAGAGAAACAAAAGGCAATGGGGAAACTTCATATCTAAACTTCTGCAGTACACAGCACTGGAGGGATCCTTTGCATTAAATGTCCCTCAGAAAACCCTGAGCGAGCTCAGGATATAATTCCACACTCCCCTAGAAAGTACAGAAGAGAACAGGACACTTGCTAGGTATGCTAATGAGTCAGATTTTAATGGAACAGAAGATACCTACTTTAGGGCTGCTTTCTTAAAAGGAAAGGACAATATTCTGCACTTTACATGAACTAATATTTGGAGACTAAGAACAATTGGTATAGGTACTAGTGAAGACTACTGATGAACACTTAAGTTTGTTGCAGACACACAGCCACTGTTGGATGGAAACACAATCCAGATGAGAAGATGTTTGGGGCTCACGTTAGGAAGCACACTGAGGAATAATGGTTAGAAACACAGAAAGTTAAGGGTTTTCTCTAGGCACAGCTGGAGATGTGATTCAATGGTTCCAAGGACTACTTTTGTCAGAGGACCTGGTTCAGCCCTAGCACCCAGTGAGGCTCAAAATTACCTGTAACTCCAACTGCAAAGGTAACTAAGAGAATCCATAGACTCTAACATGCATGTGTTGCACATAAAGTCATGCAGGCATGTAGACACAGAAAAATATATATAAATAAATTTATTTTTTTCTCTATGAAATTCCATTTTAAGTAATTAATTCGATGAGTCTTTTTACCCTTCCAAAGGTAGGGATTATTTTTCTGTAATTTGCAGTAATAATAAATCAATTTAACTTGGACACATGATAGGAAAAATGTGCAAGAGATATATCATCTCTTGGAAGCTAGCAGCTCAGAGTGTAAAAACAGTAGCAGTTAAAAATTATTTTCCCAGGATGTAATTTTCATGCATAAAGCACAGCTATGAAGTACATCTCCTAGGTCTATGTTTGACTTATGAGTATTTTTGTTTCGTTAGGAAAAATAACATGCATCATAAGATATGAGCAAGCTGTATAATAATTGGAAGAATCAGGTAAAAGCCAAAGGCTCACACTCAAAATCTAAGAAATGGTAGCCAGAGACAGACATGAGCTAAAGAGAGGTCTTGTACTTTTGTCCCTGCTGTGCATGTGCTCCATCCCCATAGCCTCTCCCCAGAAACTGGACATGGTACTCTGCCACAGATGGCACCAAGAACCACATGCAGACACAGACTTTCAAGATGGAAGGTTCTGGTCTCTGTGAAGTCAGCAAGAGTACCTCCCACCCATTTGAAGGCAGATCGAATTAATACAGGCCAATTGGTATAAGATGATACAAATTTAATATAAATAGCACACTCACGCAACCGAAGTTCCCGCGATGCCCAGAAACAGGAAACAGGAAGGGGCCACCAGCATCTGTGCACCCCAATTCATAAACATTTGCCCGAGGCCGTCCCACCCCCAAAGGGCGGGCTCTCTCTACATCTCCCCTTTTTTGTCTAAATAAGACAGAACTAAACTAACTACAACTATAAACAATAATAACAAATAATAAATGTAACAAACAATATTGAGAACAAAAGTTTTACCAGACACTCTATCTCAAGGAGTCTAAATAATGAAGAGAGTAATTACAATTATATAATCTTCAACTCCGTCAAAGATCTGAGAAGGGAATAAATGTTACTTAACAAATGAGAAATATCCAAAATGTGCCAAAAATGACAGAGACAACTGACTACCTGGGCAATCACCCAAATTCTCATTCGCAATGTTGAGTCAACCAACTTTGGCTAAGGCCTAACATAACTGACATGCCATTATCAAATGCAAGAAACTTTCTTAGAATTATCCTACCCTGTCTTGGCAAGATAAGACAATCCTGTTTCATATCTTTGTCAGTAGTTGAGGTATGGGCTTTTCTTAACCCAAAGGCCAGTTCTGCCAAGAAGACAAGCTCCCAGTGGAGTGTCTTTGGTGCTCAAGGTTCTCTCGGGAGTAGAGTGGCATTGCCAGGAGTACTTGTGTCTAATAGGCACAGAATTCTAGGTTAGATTAAAGGCCATTTTTCTACAGCTCTTTAAAGAGGCTGAAGATTATACTATCTATACTGAATATAATCTCTAGGTAACTAGAAGACCTGATTAACATAAAAATAAACATGACAAACATATAATTCTCAATACCTATCTAACTTGAAGACTAAGAGAATAAACAACTGTGCAATATATGAAGACAATAATCTTCATCTGTAAACAATGTCATTACATATCAAATGTAAACAATGATATTACATAAATAGTATCAGAGGTAGAAATGTACATTGTAATATGGTAGATGTATCAATACAATATAAGCATACTCTTATACAAAATTAGAGGTAGGAATACTCACATTCAATATTCAATATATCAATATACAGGAAACAGTACCAATACAATTTTCTAAAAACAGTAACTCACAAATACCAATCATCCCATCATACCAGTTAATCCTCCCTCCCCCCTTTTTTTTGAACATACTCCTAATTTCATAAAACATCTCCCCATCCCCTCAACCCCAAACCAACCATTAAAAGATGTCCCTAACCCTGAGGGCAAACTCTGTTGGGAGAGGGGACGTCGTTCTCTAAGATTGCTTCAAGCTGACATGGGGGCTCCTGTGAAAGCAAATGATGGTAAAATTCCCAAATTAACCTTTGACCTAAGAAAATTGTAATTAGTCTCTGTGCGTTTTGAGAAGGTCTGGCCAGAGTGTTGTCAAAAATGTGCACCATTTGAAATTGACTTTCATTGCTTTATCATTATTTCTAAATGAGCATGTTTCCGGAACTCTGAGATGACCTCTTCACCACTTCACCCTACTGTTACCTACTGTTGCCATTTTTGTGAAGAAACATAGAACAAGACACTACTTGAGGGAAGAGAGGATTACTTTGGCTTTGATATGAAGCAAAATGGTCCATTGTGACTGCTGAACCACAGCTAATGGCTGGCTACATTGCAGTAGCAATCAGGAAGCAAAAAATGAAAATGGAAAAAAAAAAGGCTCAGCTTCAAATGGAGGTGGGATCCAAAACCCCTGTCCCCAGTAACCCATCTCCACCAGTAAGATCTCAACAACGTGTCAGAACTTCTCAAACGGCAGCACCAGCCAGGGAGCAAGTGTTCAAGGCACGGGGTCATTGCACATTCAAATGTTAGCACAGAACAAATGGTGTGTGTGTCGGGGAAGGGAGCGGACAATGTCAGCCTGTCACTGATGAGGGCTCAGTGTATGCCTGCAGCTGGGAGACAATGCGTCTGCACCTGGGTTCATTGTCACTCTGTGCGGCTTTGTGGGGTACCATGCTCTGCAGGTGCGACAGGATTTCCTGAAGACAGCAAGCGCATCTCTCCAGTACCTGAGAGCAAAATAAATCCTCCCAATTAAAGAGCTCCATGGGAACCTACAAAAATAATACTTCAGAGTCATAATTGTTATTAAAAAGCAGTAGACCCTTTCTGTGTCACACACAATGTCCCTACATACTTTATTCGCACCTTCGGGCTCAGGGAAGCTGGAGTTTCATAAGCCGAGACCGCTCTTTTCTGATGACGCCAGTTGCTATGGGCAAATCGCACTTCCTCACATCAACACTAGAATCTCCAGGGGAGCATGCCAGCTCTGAACCCCAGTGTCTAAGGACACGTTAAGGCGGCTGTCTGTTCAGAAGACAAGCAATAAAATATTCCATAAAGACACCAGTTCAATTTGCAATTAAAATGATTTAGTGCCTTCATTGTTTTTTAAGTTTTCCCAAGGTTTGCTGATGACAAAAATTATGTGATGAATCTTTCAAGGTTTTAAATCTGCTAATTAATCTCTGCACCTTTACAATAACGCAAAGCAATAAAAGGAACAATGGGAAGGGGTGACTTCCAGTTTGAATGGATTAACCCTTGGAAGCTGGTCTCTCCCAATCTTGCTTACTAGTGCTTTAAAGTAGGTCAAATTATCAACTGGCCCTGAGCCTTGAGAGCAACATTACACACCAGGATTGCCTTTTACTTCTTCTGTTGCTGTTTCTGCTTAGGAACCATGCTGCTTGCCAAACCTCTGCATTTCAAAGAACTAGAGGTGGGGACAAAGGCAATTGGAGGCTGAATTTTCAGAAACAGTTCAGAGACTGACAAAACATGACTCCAAAGTCACAGGCAGAGCAGAGGAATAAATTCTGATGTGCTATTACACAGAAAGGTGATTACAGTTAACAACCTCAGAGACAAGATTTGAATGTTCTCATCACAAAGAGACGGTGTTTGGGATGATGGATTGCTTAAATTTCCTGACTTCATCATTACACAATATATAAATGTGCCAAAACATCACTGGGTAGTCCATAAAGAAGTTCAACTATCTGTCAATTATAAAATACACTTAGGGGCCAGCCAGAGGGTTCATTGGGTAAAGGTACTTGCCTTATGACCCAAGTTCAATCTTCAGCAAAGTCATGGATGGTGGTCATGGTAGGAGGAGAAAAATGATAACAACAAGTTGTCCTTTGATATACACACACAAACACAGACACAAGCACACATATGCCCATACAGCTGTGCACACAAAAACAAATAAATAAACCCATATTTAAAAAATGATTCTAGCATAGTTGATAGGCTATCTAACCAGCATTGTTAGGGTCAAAACCTGGGCACTAGCAGCCATAAAAAAAAGCTACATTTGCCTACCCATTATCAGTAGATAAATGGAATACATAAATAGTGAAAATCAGAATGGAAGATAGCAATGCAATAGGATTGAATTAGGAAGAATAAAGAAGTCTATCGATACACCCACCAGAAGCCCATCTTCAAGATCCTGTCATCAAATTAAGATTTAAATAGAAAGTAAGAGGTATACATAATTAAGCACTTCTGGTACAATTATAATCTTGCCCTTCATTAGCCCATCACTGTCTTGGCTCCTGTCTCTCATGTAGGAAAAATGTCAGTGTTCGAGGTCCTGAGTCTTGATGGGGAGGAGTCTTGATGAGGAACTCAGGGCCTCAGACTCATTCAGAAATGGAAAAACCTTTCTCCCTGAGAATGAAGTTCAAAGGGAAAAGTTCACCATAATTTTCTCCCCCACTCTTTGGAGACATTGTCTGAAGGCTGCTCTCTTACAGAGATTGCTCCTGCTGAGATTAGTTAAACTTGTCTGCTTCTTTCAGCTGCATTTAGTACACCCCACCTTCTTGTTGGCCTCTGTGTAAAAATGTCACCTCATTGTTTAGCTCTGTGTAAAGACCCTGCCTGTATGCTCATCTCTATAGCCTAAAAAGGCCGAGTTTCTATTGTGTTGTGATTTCTCCAGATCACCTGACTCCAGTTTTCTCTGTGTCCATCATTCCTGTGTGCCTGCCATTTCTCCATCATCCCATCACTCCAGTTTGGTTCAAATCTCTGGACTTATGCAAGGACGTGACACTGTGTACTGACAAATTACCAGAATTGGATAATGTTTTTGTTTGTTTGATTTTGTTTTGTTTTGCTTTTCTTCTGGGAGACAGGTTCCACCTCTGGCTGGTGCCAGGATCCCGTCTTTTGGATTTTCTCTAGGGTTTTCTTTCTTGGTTGTTGTTCCTGAGGTACTGAGGATTGAACTCAGGGTGTCGGGCATGTTAGGCAAGCACACAACCACTTAGCTATCTCCCTGGCTCTTAAGAGTTCAGGCAGTCCCTCTTTGGTTCCCCCCTCTATGATGAGACTCTTGAGGAAATTCAATTTCTTGGGGTCTACTCTTTAACTGATAGCTAAAGAAGGGTACAAGGGTCACTTTAGAAAGTCTCCACTCCTGTTTCAACAATGACAGGTGGGAAGCTCTCCGAGGGAGCCAGGATCCCATGGCCTGTTTCAGTAAAAAGGTCAGTGTGAGCTGCCCAGCAGTCCTGAGGGAATGAAGAGAGACACCCAGGGCAAAAGCATTGCCAGTATTTGCCACTCAAAAGCAATATTCCACTAAAGGAGCAATTTCTTATTCTAGGCTGACATCCAGGAGAGGTTTAGATGTATTTGCTCAACAGTGCCACTGTTCTTTTTGGTAGATAAATTAAAGTGCCCACCATTTATATATTGTCCCTTACCTCCACACCCACTTCCTCTATGCCACTCTGGACTTACTGAGGAAGAACCCAGCAGTTGGTGTTGCTGGGGCTCCCTGGGCAGAAACTGCTGGATTCTCTTAGGTCCTGCCAACAGAAGACACTAAAGAAATGGGAAAGCACCAAAAGGGGGAAATATGCCTCTCGATTTCCAGTTCTGTCAGTATCATCCTGGAAACACAATAGGAAGCTACTTTGGAATGGCAGGCATTGAGGGGCAGGTCTATTTGACTACGAATATTGTGCCCTGTTCTCTGGTAATATGCTCCTCCTCTGGCAGGATGGTGTGGTTAACGTAGACCTAGAAAGTGATGGGAAATGCTCTCTCCATGACTCCCTGCATATAACACCTCCGAGGTTAGGAGGGCAACAATGGTACCTAGGTTAATAGTGTATGAAAAGAAGCTAGAAAAGGGGAATTCCCCAACATACCTATATCAAGGAGTGATATCCTTGGAGTGAAGGGAGAAGCTGGGGTTTGCTTGTGACCATTGGCAACTTGAAAATAGTTAAGGTCCTTGGTCAGTTAGCAGCATTGAGCCAATCCTGAAGTGGCAGATGCGCAGACTCTAGGGAGGTGAAGGTTTTCAAAGCGAGTGAAGCATCAGAGACACTCTCCTGCTGGTAAGGGGAAGAAAGGAAGTTGTAGTTTTCCAGGCTACCTCAGAAGCAGGAAAGCTCCTCAGAACTGAGAGGCCTACAGCCTACAGCTGAAACAAACTGATTTCTGCCATGTGAAGCTGAAATAGGTAAGACATGTCAGGAGAGATGTCAGCTTCACCCATCGGAAATTGTTCTTTCAGCCAGGGGAAATTAAGCAGAGCTCAGTAAACTTTAACCTGTAAATTTGCATTAACATTTTAAGTCTTAGGTTTGTGCTAACTGCTTTGGGGGGGAGTAAAAAATTGATTTGGGGTTGATGTCAGCTATCAGACAAACACATGCACACACACTGTTCTTCGAGTCACTGATGAACAGAATTTCAAGACTAAACAGATCCATCATTTGGAATTACACTGTCAGAGCCCATCTGCCTAAAACAGCCAACTGTTAAAATCCCCACCAGACAGCAATCCCATCCCAGATCATAAATGGGTTCCTATGCCTTCTGGAAACTTTTGTTGAATTTCTCATTAGAATCCCAGTGTTCCATCAGCACGTCATTCCCATTATACCCATTAAAGGGAAAGAAAAAAATTCAAGGCAGTCTACATGTGTGCATTGTGGCTATTTGACAACTTTGAGACAAAAGGAGTCTTACTAAACAATATCAAAATAAAACCCATGAAAAGAAAGTCAGGAGTACCCACATTAAAATAAAAGGTCATCTTTGTATTTGTGAGGACTCAGCAGTTGTAAGGGAAATTAAAAGTGTGGATGATTCTTTCCTAGGTGGCCAGCAGCTCGTTTTCACTACAAGGCAGTAACTTCCCATGTGCATGGGGCTGGTAATGGCATTTATAACAAATTCACAAGAAAGCTGCTACCCAGATGATGCAGAAATGGGGGCATCCTCAAAAACAGCTGAGCCAAAACTCCTTAAGAAAGCAATCTGAATAACCTTGTCACATTCATTTTCCACAGCTTTCCTTTGGCAAGTGTTCTGTGTCCCTGCAAAGCCTCATTTCCTCTTCTACTGCCAAAGGCTACCATTTTATATCACATATCAAAGGCATGAGAAATGTCAAGGTAATGAAAATTGACGAGGTGGCACAGGCAAGGTGAGCCACAGCCACTGTGGTTTGAGCTGGATCCAGCTCCGTCTCAGCAGAACACCAAAACACCCAGGTCAAGCTGGGCTTTCCCATCACAAGAATTGCACACAATAGGAAAATGCTTCTTGAACAAGCAGCTGTAGAAGCCAAGTTGGATTTGAAATACAACTATGACCAGAAAAACAACAGGGTTTCTATATTCAAAGCCAAAACCACATTCCACTTGAAGACATATAGCAAAAGGTATCCTTCAATTAATGTAATGACTTACCTTTTGCCCACATGTTTGATCCAATTTATTTAACTCTTCCTTAGAGGAAAGAATGGGTAAGTGATGAATTTGATTCATTAGTCACCTTCTGCAGAAATTGCACCTCATAATTCAGGACATTGGGCATCTGAAGGCTCTGGTTTTATGCACAAATAAAACCTGGTAGTAAACTGCTTTTGGCCAAGTCAATTTCCATTTTGAGAATTTTTATTTCAAACTGAACTTTATTTGAGATCTTGAGTTGTTTCTAGTTCTACTTCTAGGGATTCTTTTTTGCAAAATGAAATGCTGGTGCCTCCTAGTCCACAAAGGACATATGAACAAATGCTGTAGTTAAAATAATCAGAGGAATCATTTGGAATGAACTGATTTTGCCTGCAGACTCTCAGAGCTCTATGGACCCTCTCTGGGCTGTGCTGGCATGCAAAGTCACTGATTAGAAGCTGATGCTGCTCAGAGTCAAAAATAACTCTGAAAGAAGAATGATTTGAGGGCTAAGAAGGTTAATGTTCTTATCTAGAGTCAGGATTGACTCTTGATTGAACATGTGACAGTCACAACTGGGATAGTTTCCTAGCAAAACAGAAGTAGAGAAGAAAACTTAACCTCCTAAGGAGTAATGCCTATAGTAGAAGACTATATTACTATATACTATTATTACTATATACTATATTACTCTATACTATATTACTATATACTATATTACTATATTACTCCTAAGGAGTAATGCCTATAGTAGAAGACCCCACTCCAGCCTTTCCATTAGTCTTCTCTTCGGGTGTCTGATTCCTTATCAGAATATAAGTAGTATAAAATTTTATGTTTCATGCATATTCTTGTCTTGGTTTATATTGAAAGCCACATCCCACATATTCAGCATCGTGATACAGTTAAGGAGGGACTGTAGAAGATAGCACTGGAAATGCCTCCATCCTATGATGTCAAAAGCAGTTTGCCATGCCAAGTTTATTAGCTCTCCAAGCTCTGTAACCTCCACCATACTGAATCCATCACATGTATCCCCACTCTGAATTATCTCTTTTCCATAAGTTGCAACACCCTCAGGAATGCCACACCTCTTAGCCAGGCAAGCAGTGCTTCCTTATCTCCTAGGAACCCCGGCTCTGACTCCTTGTGATTTTTAATCATTGTGTTTGCACTGCCCATTGTGTTTTCTGCTCCATGGTCACACATCGCTCACCTGCTGCATCCTCCATCCTACTCAGCACCTCACCCATTTCCTTGACACCTAGATTGCTGTATATCTTCCATTTTTCCTTTTGTTTTTCTTCTGCCTCCTTGAGACTCCTGTGTCTCCCCAGCATGATCTACCTATTTATTTTATCCAGCATATTACAGAGGCAAATAAATCATTAGTCTACACATTTATTTTTCAAATAATATCCAAGTTATGCAGCTTCAGATTCTTGCCTCAGAAGCAATGGGTATAGTTGAAAGTAGGAAGTACTCTACAACACATGGGCACAGAAGACCACTTCCTACGTATAACCCCAGAAGCTCAGACATTAAGGACCTCGTTGAATAAATGGGACCTCCTGAGACTGAGAAGCTTCTGTAAAGCAAAGGACACTGTCGCTAAGACACAAAGGCAACCCACTGACTGGGAGAAGATCTTCACCAACCCCGCAACTGACAAAGGTCTGATCTCCAAAATATATAAAGATCTCAAGAAACTAGACCGTAAAAGGCTAATCAACCCAATTATAAAATGGGGCACTGAGCTGAACAGAGAATTCTCAATAGAAGAAGTTCAAATGGCCAAAAGACACTTAAGGTCATGCTCAACTTCCTTAGCAATCAGGGAAATGCAAATCAAGACAACTTTAAGATACCATCTTACACCTGTCAGAATGGCTAAAATTAAAAACACCAAGGATAGCCTTTGCTGGAGAGGTTGTGGAGAAAGGGGTACACTCATCCATTGCTGGTGGGAATGCAAACTTGTGCAACCACTTTGGAAAGCAGTGTGGCGGTTTCTCAGGAAATTCGGGATCAACTTACCCCTGGACCCAGCATACCACTCTTAGGAATATACCCAAGAGAGGCCTTATCATACAACAAAAATATATGCTCTACTATGTTCATAGCAGCATTGTTTGTAATAACCAGAACCTGGAGTTGAAGATTAAATGATCAAATCAAGAATGACCACCAGGGTGCTTTTTGCACTATAGAAAGATGTCTATGGTTTTAGTGGGGTTTCTGTTGTTTGATAAAACACCACGAGCAAAATCAGCTTTGGAAGGAAAAGGTTTGTTTCATCTTATAATCCTCAGGCCACACTCCATCACTGGGTTAAATCAGGGAGGGAACTTTGAGTTAAGAACTGACACAGAGACCATGGAGGAATACTACTTCCTTGTGACTTACTACTCATGGCTTGCTCAATGTGCTTTCTTGTACAACTTAAGACCATTTGACTTGTATTAGTAACACCTAAAATGAGCTGGGCCTTATCGCATCAATCAGCCAAAATAAAAAAAAAAAAATGACCGACAGGCTTACCTACAGGCCAGTCTTCTGGAGACATTTTTTTTCAATAGAGAGTCACTCTTCCAAAATGACTGTAGCTTGTATCAAGTTGACATAAAAGTAGTCAATACAACTAGTATTTATGTAATTCTATGGTGTAGGAGGTCCTTCTGTCTATATGTTGCTTTTATTGGTTGATGAATAAATAGCTGGCTTGGCCTATAGCATGGGAGGAGAAGGTTAGAGTCAGAGAGAAGACATTGAGCTGCCAGAGATAGATGCCGGAGATAGATGCCGGAGATAGATGCCACAGTCATGTGGCAATATATAGATTATTAGAAATGGGTTAAATTAATATGTAAGTGTTATCCAATAAGAAGCTAAAGCTACGGGGCCAAGCAGTGTTTTAATTAATAGAGTTTCTGTGTGGTTATTTTGGTTCTTGGAGGCCAGGATGAACAAGCTGCCTCCATACTACAAATTGGCGTCAATGTGGCAAACTAAAATCCACTTAAAAACCTGAGAGAGTTTAATCTAGACACAAAAATGCAGAGTTTAACACAGCTTCTTGCTGTTGCCGGCAGTGTGCCACAGCTTCTTTAAGAAAGGTTTTCCTGACTCAGCTAAAGCAGAAAAGCTTCACTGTTTTGAAATACCAACTTTCTGAGCTATGCTGCTAGTGTGATCTCTGGCTCTTTCAGGAGACAGAGCATTTGGATGGGATTTGTGAGCAGCATGCTGCAACTTACTTGATGGCAATGTATACCAGCTTTGTGCCTGGAACTGGGACGGTGTGAGGGGCCCAGAGGCACACGCGACTCTGCCATGCTGGACTATATGTAGCAAGCAGAAAGTACCATAAATACCATAGTGATGGTGCAGCTTAAGTTATAAAAAGCACTTAGCATTTTAAAAGATGATTCTGGACAATAAAGAATTACAGATATGCAGTAAAGACAAATCCAGAGTAGTCATATTGTTGGATAAAATGTACATAGACTTGGGAGAGAAAAGAAAAGCATATAAATAGTTATAAAAAGAAGTAAATGGTATACAAAAATAAAACAAAGTCTTTAAAGAGACAGTAGAGTCAGAGATTAAAAGAAGTAAAGAAAAATAAGCCATGTAAAGATAGAAAATTCACAGAGAGTTTGTGGTCCTTCTGTCTTTTGTTGTTTTCATTGGTTAATGAATAAAGAAACTGCTTTGGCCTAATAGGGCAGAACTTAGGTAGGTGGATAAGACAGAAATGAACTCTGGGAGGAAGAAAGCAGAGTGAGAGAGAAGCCATGGATCCTCCACCAGAGATGGCTGCTGGTTAGAATCTCCAGTAAGCCACTGCCATGTGGTGATACACAGATTAATGGAGATGGGTTAAACTATGTAAGAGTTATCCAATAAGAAGTAAGAACTAATGGTCAAGCAGTGTTTTAATTAATACAGTTTCTGTGTGATTATTTTGGGTGTAAACTACCTGGGCAGAAAGGATAAACAAGGGGCCATCTCCCTGTAACAAGTCTGGACAATGTATATCATTGTGTTTTCCTTGATTTTTTTTTTGACTGTGAAGGAGCTAAGACAGGGAGACATTTCATCATAAGGGCTGCTAAACTAAACCAACATATATATCTTAAAGGTATCTTGATTTCAAAATATGGATCTAAGGATATGTTGCTTTGAAAAAGATGTCCTTCTTTTATTTCCACAGAGGATGAGAACCTGTGTATTGCTTCCAGACTGGTGTGGTTTGATAGAGTATGACCCCCTGAAAGGTTGCTGTGAACACCCTCAAAAAATTACTTCACCCAACTGCTGAGATGATCCTAGCACATAGGATAGACCATGAAAGACCTGATTAAGAGTGCCCCCAAACAGTAGGAAGCAGTATGGACAGAACTACACCCATATTCCAAATTATTGTTTATAATTGTTTGTTTACATTTGAAGGGGAATACATGATAGAGATTTGTATTGTTATGCATCTTGGTTTATTGATACAAGTTTTCGTCAATTTTGTTATATGTAATTTTTTGCTCTTGATTAGGTATTGTTTTTGTGTACTTCATTTAAAAATGTAAGTATAATTAAGAAATATAGGTTAATAGATAATCATCTATAATAGTCAAGAATATAGCTTTCTAGATATATAGGGGTATATTTCAGTAGTTAGGTATTCTTCACATCTTTTAGAGACCTACAGAACATGGCATTTAAATTGTTTAAGAACTTAAAACTTTCATGGCAGTGAGTCTGCTCCTCGCAGCACCAGTTACTTCAAGAGGAAGATGGGCACTGAAGAGGATCCTTATGGAGTTTGCTAGCCATTTGGGCAAGAAAATGCTCTTGTCTGACCTGCTTAACTGGACATGCAGGACCCACAAAGAAATGACTACTAAATTTGCCTAAAGGTGAAATGATCCTTTTGGGGTCCCTGTTTTAGGGAAGATTCTGCTAGATATTCTGCATGACACACAAAAAAAATGTGATGGACAAACTGTCAATATAGGCAGAACTGTCTGAAATTTCTTGCTTCGTGGAAATATCTACTGGACATTATGTGCCTGTTGGCTGAAGATGGATGCCCCAACAGTACAGAAAAGCTTTGGGTCCAGGTAGCAAGATGTCTCTGTCAATTGCAGAATTTTGGAAGTTGCTTGCAATGCACTTCCTGTTTACTTAGGTAATATTATATCTTTCTGGAGTCTTTAAATGGAGTTGAAGAATAGACAGAGAGTAGATATAAATATTGTGACTGTAATTCTGGCTTGGTAACTGTTTTGTTATATGTAATGTTGCTATGTTAAAGTTAAAGCCTTCCTTTTTGTTTAAAAAGCAAAGGGGAAATGGTGAGGGAGGTCCTTCTGTCTCTGTGTTGCTTTTATTGGTTAATGAATAAATAAAAGGTTTGGCTTATAGCATGGGAGGAAAAGGGCAGAGAGAAGCCATGAAGCCGCTGAATATAGACTCTGGGAACTTTAGCTGGTAAACCACAGCCACTTGGCAATACACAGCTTAATAGAAATGGGTTAAATTAATATGTAAGAGTTAGCCAATAAGAAGCTACAGCTAAGGAGCTAGGTGGTGTTTTAATTAATATAGTTTCTGTGTGGTTATTTTGGTTCTGGGCAGCCAGGATGAACAAGAAGGCTCTGTATACAATCCTAGGAAAATGAGTTCAGAGATTTGTTAGTTACTTTTCTGTTTCTATGATAAAAATCATGATTAAGATAACTTAAAGAAAAATATCCTGATTTGGGTTTATGTTTTCAGAGCTGAAGTCAGTAATGGCATGGGAGGCATAGTAGCAGGAGGCTGGAAAAGGATGTTAAACATCATACAGCCAGCAACAAACATAAGAGGAGAGAGTCATCTGGAAGTGGGGCAAGGCTATAGACTCTCAAAGGGGTCCACAAAGACATAGTTCCTTTAACAAGTTTGTACCATCTCCTCAAACAGAGTTATAAACTGGCCACCAAGCATTTAACTACCTGAAACTATGAGAGATATTTCTCATCCGAACTACAACAAGAGCTCAGGGACCAAAATCAGTAAATCAGGAGTTCTTTCTATAAACCTGTAAACAGTTTCTTTTTATTGTTGTTTTTTGTTTTGCTTTGTTTTCTTTCTTTTTTCTTTTTGTTTTTTGCTAGAACAATGATTCTCAACCTTCCTAATGCTACAACCTTTAATACAGTTGCTCATATTGTGGTGACCCCCAACCATAAAATTATTTTTATTGCTATATCATAATTGTAATTTTGCTACAGTTATGAATCATAATGTGAAAATGTGATATGCAGGATGTCTCATATACAACCCCTGTGAAAGGATTGACTGACCCTCAAAGGAGTTGCAACCCACAAGTGTGATAAATTATATTTTACCCCAACATAAGTTGTCTTCAATATGCAGCTTTAGCTGATGACTATTGAGTTATATGCACCACTGAAAAATCTCTGTCAAAAGGAATTCAATGTGGATGAAGATAGGAAGAAGGAGAAGACAGAAGAAGTCAGTTAGAGTGATCAGTTAGAACGGGAAGCAGTTCTTGGTAGCTGGCTTCTGTGGGATTCTTAGTATTTCGCCAATGTCTCTAAGATCAATCTCAATAGTGAGCAAAATAAAATGGTGTACTTTGGGGCTACAAAAATATTTGAAGCACTCTTCTTTGCAAATTGCCAAATGCTATTTTTTTTGTTTGTTGCCTTGGGCTCTTCCTCTGTGGAGAGAGGAGGTTAGTTCTGAACCCTGAGGTTCCTGGAGTCTAAATACTCATGCTTTGTGATGCTGAGCCTCACAAACGGATGCTTTATTGTCTAGGCAGTAAAGAGCCATGTGGTTCCTTATGGCTGTTTTCATCACACTGAGAGTGTGTTTGAAGGGACTGCTTTTCTGGGGAACACACACTTGACCAGCCTAGCTGTGACACAGCCTTCAGAGCAGTTGTCTATGGCAGGAATCTCCAGACTTGCCCAGTGAAGTGACAAGGTCACCCAAGTGATATGGGGAGGAAGAATGAGCAAGCACTCCTAAGAGACAAGGACTCCTGGAAGTGGTACTTTACTATCCTTGTACAGTCCTGTGCAGAAAAGAATCGTTTGGTTTTGTTTCCAGACCAGGTATGGGCTTTTTGTTCACAAAATTCTCTGCTCTCAAGGGTGGGGATATACTGCCACCTCCTGATTCCTTGCTTCTTTACAGCAAGAAATGCTACCCGAAATCACAATGAAATTATATACATCAGAGTCTATCAGTGATTACTAACCTAATAATTTTGAATGGCTGACCTAATCTTGGGAGTGTTATAGAATGCAATGTTTACAATAATTCAGAGTTACACAAAGGGGATATTTACTAAAAACAGTAACCAATGTGCATAAGAAGCCCTTCAGCAAATTTTAATAACATAGTTTTGCATAACAGAAAATTTTAGCATGTAGTAATATTGTCAGTTTGCTATTTCATGTGAGGGGTTTGAGAGAGCTTTTTCATTGAGAGTTTATATGCATGCCACATGTCGATAATAAAACAGTATCTCATTAAATACTGCAGGCACTTGGTATCACCAGGGAAAAATCAGATTGTACTTCATTGATTCATGTCATTAGGCCCTCTGATTAATTTTCTCCCATTGGAATGGTGAAGAGGCTAAAAGTTAATGCAGATATAAATAGAAAACATTCTGTATTTGATCAGGAAAGGGATTTGGAACTGTGGTTCAGGAGCAGTGTTTTATTTTGAAATAAATTAGTTTTTCTTTTATAGTTTTAGAACTCTGAGTGTTTCATAGTTGTAGTTTTGTGTTTGTGTTTGGGCAATGTGTAGTTGTGTGTGTGTGTGTGTGTGTGTGTGTGTGTGTGTGTGTGTTCATATGTGTACAGGTATGTGTGCACATGTATGTGTCTGTGGAAGCCCAAGGTCAATCCTAGTGACATTCCACTCACACTTTCCACTGCTTTTGTGATGAAGTATTTCATTTGCCTGAAGCCCATCAAATAGGCCAGGCAAATCCTAGAAATCTGCTTGTCTCCTCCTCCTCAGTGCTGGGACTTCAGCTGCTTCTATCACAACCACTCTCCCATTTGTCTAACTCAGGTCCTCATACATTCACTTTACTAATTGCAATCTCTCTAGATCCCTATAAGTGTCCTAAGAACCTCAACTAGTTGTTTCAAATTTGTGTCTGTGATCAGTGCATCTGTAACATTTAATAAAGAAGACTCCATTTTCTGTTTTCACCTTGGAAACACTATAAACATCTGCAGCACTTTCTAGACATGGCATCCATTCCTCCAATACACAGCTATATTTGGCTTTGATTTTGTCTTTGCATAACCAAAGCATCCTTTAAAATGTTTTATTGAAACCCTCACCTTTAAAAATCCTATTCTTTCAGCAACCAGGAGAGGGGATCTTGGCAGTTCTAGCCAACAAGGCTTTTAAAAATATTGATAACCAGATTCAGATCAACTTATTTCATAAACCTAATGGGGTAAAAAAAAGAAATTCACTCATCTTCAGCATCCCCTCCCCTTAGTGTGTCCTTTTCTGTCAAGATACCAAACTCTCCGCAGGTTACTCAATAAGATAAAAAACAAAATCAGTGATGATTCTGCCACAGATGATGAGAGGGTATTCCTCCACAAGATCATCCCCAGATATGCCAGAAGAGCAGAATCAAAAGGTGACACCTCACATTGGATCCCTTTGCATGTTCTAATCCTGGTGATAAAAGAATTTAAAACAGACTTACAAGCTATAATGGGGTACACAGACCCCAAAATATTTACAGCACAACTCCCGTGCTTAAAGCTGAGGAAACATTGCAGAAGCAGGGGTGGGGCAGGGGAACTGTAAGAGACAGAGGACCAGGAAATCTGCTTTGATTCTGGCTCCTAGAAAGGACAGGAATGCTTTAACCAAGATACCTCTATAATATGGCTGCCTAAATAAGACCTGAACAATGACAACATCAAGATATGTTGAATGGAAATAGTAAATCTCATGGGGTCCCTCTAATGGATTAATAAAAATTGTTGTAGAATCCCTGACGGCAGCAGGCAGCAGAAATGCTGCAGGTCCCCAAGTGGTGTCAGGAAGAGGGCCATGTGGTGGCAGGCAGGGGATAGTCAGTCCAAGCAGCACATGAGACCACAGGACAGGTCTCCAAAGGTGGCTGGTCCCCAGCAGCGTCCCCAGCCACAAGCCATATGGCAGAGGTGGGTGAGAGACTGATGGATAGACACACCATGCATTGTGAGGTTGGATATTTATTTAGTGGTTATGGAAGGGAAGGGAGAAAAGTGAAGAACAGAGAGGCAGAGGGAGAGAGAGAGAGAGAGAGAGAGAGAGAGAGAGAGAGAGAGAGAGAAAGGAGAGATCAAAGCTGCCTCTCCAAGAGGGAGCAGGAAAAGGGAGAGAACTCAGGCTGGGGGCTGGAAGCTAAAGATCAGCTTGCCTCAAAGGATGGGAGAGGGAGTGGGCTTGGCTTGTCTCTTAAAGAGACAGAAAAATTATTACTGATCCACCCATAGACAAAAACTACAGGCAACAAAAGAACGCTAAACACTGGAAAGAAATATTCTTCTCTTTTGTCCGAACAGCTTTTCTTTCAAATGTTCACTGGGTAATGTGTTATTGGTCAAGTTCAAGGCCTCTGGCCTATAGCACACCATCAACATTGATTATGTTACCCCAGTCAGGCAAACCACAGGACCATGGTTCAGCAGGACCAGTCCCCTTCAAACACTCATAGATGGAGTAGCTGTTGTGGTGTGGCAGCTCAAAGGCCTGGGTGTGTACCTGAGTGGCTACTGAGTTGGTCAGTCTGACCACTGAGGTCACTCCCTTCAGGCAAGTGGTGAGACCATGTTTCCCATGTGTGTGGGAAATCTGGCAATTCCTGTGCTGGGATGAGATCAACTTTTTTTGTTGAGAGGGGATGGCTTTCCCTGGGTCAGCGAGGGGCAGGAACTGCTCAGTGAGTACCTTGTACCTCAAATCATGGTTCAATATAAGGTTCACATGGACCCCTGTGTTAACCTGAACAATAAACATCAACACAGACCCAAGCTAAGGCAGAACCACAGACCCAGACATGGCCAGCAGCAGCAACTTGGGCCCAGGTGTCACCATGGACCTGGATGGCATCATATATGCCTCATTGATCAGCATGGGCCCAGGAGCAGCTTTGTTCTGGGAATCTAATATGGTCCTAGGTGTCTGTAGGGATCCCAAGCACTCCCGTGCCCCCAACGGCAGCAAGATCCACATACCTGACACACAGTAGCTCCCAATGCTGTTAGAATGAATGAAGAGGCAATGGAGAGGCAGCTACAAAGCAATGAAGGGTTTGTTTCTTGCTATTTTTCCTCTTTGCTGTCTTTAATTTGCTAATTGTTTTTATAATTGAATTGTTATTCTTATTTGTATTTCATATTAATTTATTTTGTTTTTTCCTTTTTTATAATTATCTTAATTTTATTACTTTTTGTCAGTTTTCCTTTGCAGGTGACACCACCAGGGTAAGGGGTGGAAGGACTGGGAGATGGGTGAGATTGGAGTACATGATGTAAAATTCCCAAAGAATCAATAAAAAAAAAATTAAAAAGAATTAGAGAAATAAAAAAAAGAAAATGCTATTACAAAACCCATTGTTTTGTATGCTAACTTAAAATTTTAATTTAATGATACTTTTTAAACCAGATGGGGATAGCGCACTGTGACTTTGTTTCTTCTTCAGGATCATTGGCCGCATTGGTCCATGAGAGTGAAGGAAGCAGAAGCAGGAAACAGGATTAGTATGGCTGTGGCTACGATGGAGACAGTCCTCCAGGAGACAGCCTTCAGTGAATCAGATAACTTTATTCCAGAGTATAAGGAATATAAGGAAGCCTGGGCAACAAACCCTAATTTGCAATAAGTGGTATGCTCCTATCACAAGGCTTAGTATATGGCAACATGGTCCTATAGCAGAGCTCCTAGCACAAATTTTCTAGCAGGAATCTGTGCTGAGAGTCAAGCTAAGGATAAATCAGACACCTGGCTTAGAGACAAGTTTCAGATAAGGTTAGTCCTCCAGACATAGGGAAATTCTCCAGGCAAGGGCTGGTAGCGAGAAGGAAATTTTGCTAGAGAGAGTGGGAGTTTCCAGGTTGCCAAGCTTTTTAGAAAAAACTTCCAGGCCATGATAGACTGAAATCTCTGACAAGCCAGCAATGCCTTCCAACAGTACACGCTTTTAATCCCAGAATTTGGAAGGCAGAGGCAGATGAATCTCTGTGAGTCCATAGCCAGCTTGGTCTACAGAGTGAGTTCTAGGATAGCCAAAGTTACACAGAGAAACCAAAACAAAACAACACAAAAGGTCCATTTTTAAAACTGCACTTAAGTCGGTGATTCTGACCAAAAAACAACTTTGAGAAGCTAAGATAAACAAGAGAAACAAGAAACACCCATGGAATGCCATTTCAATTATATTTTAATAAGTAAAGACTACCTGAAGATCTGAGAGCAAAAGAGTCCCACAGGTCAGCCTTATAGACCAGATTATGGTAACACACACCTTTAATCTTAGTAGCCACAATAACACACACCTTTAATCCCAGTAGCCACAACGACATGCACTTTTAATTCCAGTGGTACACACCTTTAATCCGAGCCCTAGAGAGGAATATAAGACAAGAGGAGACAGCTCTAAGACACAAAGTCTCATCCTGAGATTCCTGGAGGCAGGAATGCCACTTTCAGACTTAGGTCAAGGAAAGAGCCAGTGGTTGACTGTTTTGCTTTTCAGATCTTCAGTTGAATCCCAATTTCTGACCCTGAACTTTTATTAACTGTGTAACAAACCAAGGACCTTGCATGTGCTAAGTACGCATTCCCACTTAGTTACACATCTGGCCTCCTGTCTTCACTCCCTCTCATGGTTGAAATTTTCTGTCTATGGATACTGGGGTGGGGTGGGAGACAGGCGTAATGTTGGACTAGAAGTCCAAACATCAGGGAAGAGTTGCTCCAGACACAACTCATATAACCACAAATTGATGCAAAACCAAGAGGATTTTTATTCTGTCATGACAGGGTCCTTCAGGTTCGGGATATAAAGGACATCGACAGCTCTGTTACAGCCCATCTTTTAAAGCGAAAAGCCACAGACACAAGGGGGGGGGGACCTGTAGGTTGTTTTCCAACTTATTGGATTGGCTTATTCAAAGGGTTGCTAGTAGTGATTGGTCTATTCCAGGGCAGGAGAATAGCTGCATGGTCAGGTGATAAGGGAGAACATCTGTGGTTCATCCTGACCATTGGTTCAGTGACTAAATCAATACATCAGGAACTGAGTCAACATCTGTGGGTTGTATTTGCCTTAATTCCCAAAATGGAGTTACGTTTGAAGATTATTCCAAGGACACAGGGGGATGAGTAGTTCAGCATGTGGTTATTTACAAGGACACAGGAGGATAAGCAGTCCAGTATGTGTGTGTGTGTGGGGGGGGTCGACTGTCCCTTTTCCAAGATATAGTGAGTGTAAGGTTTTAGAAAAATGTCTTAGGGTTGAGGGGGGCTTACAAATGCATTTAGAGTCTTTCAATGATGTAGATATAGTTCTTGTATATGAAGTTCTCAAAATAAAATGTAAAAACCCACAGGAAAAGATAATATTCTCTAATACCACATGATCAGCCCTGAAATTGTATGCATACAAGTAAGACTAAACACACAAAGCCAGGTATGTGTGTGTATATGTGTGCTTGTGTATTTGTTTGTAACAATAACAGCTAAATAAAAAGAGGCCATGATTTCAAGAGCAAGTAGGGAGTACATGGGAGGGCTTGAAGGAAAGAAAGGGCATAGGGAAGTGATATAATGATATTTTATTTGAAAATAATTAAAAATAATACATTAACAGAATAAGAAAAATAAATTTCTTTTAAAAAGAAAGTCAAAAATTTAATCAGCACTGATCGTATTCATGTATAGAAATATCACATCCAAGGTTATATGTATAGTTAGCATGTACTATTGCTTTTCAAATAAAGCAAAATAGACTCACAGGAAACTCAAAGAAAAGTTAGTTGGTTTTCAAGAGAGCAAACACCAGCAAAGAGAAGGTGGAAAATGGCTGAGAGCTACACAGCTGATAGGGGAAGGAAGGTGGATGGAAGAGAATCTTATGGGGCAGGTTCAGCTCTGAATGGATGGACACAGCTTCATGTTTGTGAATTTAAAGAAACTCCACCTAGAGTCAGCATAGGGCTTTATCAGTGTGGTAGGAAAAGGAAAAGGTAACACCATTTGTGTACAGCAGAATGTAGACAGGCTTAACAGTTAGGCCTCAAGCCACTACGCCAATATAGGAGCTTTCAAAATGATCACATATCTCATGAACATGATAGTTAGTCTCCCCATGTTGTTACGTCTGCAACTACATCATATTTCTTTTCAGTTTGGGCTTTTTATGAAGGTATTTGAACAAGAGTTTCTTTTGTAACTATTGCCTTGGAATTGAAACATTCTGTCCGGAAGAGAGATATAAATATTCAGCAACTAAGTGAAACATATCTGGCACAGGAAGCTCATAAAAGTTACAAGATTCACAGTACCCTATTCCAAGGATACTTGGGAAGTAAATAATTTCTGGAGAAAAGAAAACTTCTTCGTGTGGCTGCCTAAGAAATGAGCAAGAGTCGGGCGGTGGTGGCCCACGCCTTTAATCCCAGCACTCAGGAGGCAGAGGCAGGCGGATCTCTGGGAGTTTCGAGGCCAGACTGATCTACAAGAGCTAGTGCCAGGACAGGCACCAAAGCTAACAAAGAAACCCTGTCTTGAAAAACCAGAAAAAAAAAAAAAGAAATGAGCAAGAAACTCTATTACATTCATGTTGGGATGGGCTTTTTTCAGTGACATAGATACCTTTCTGTCACCCATACTTTTGTAAATAATGCAAATGAATTCACTGGATAACAACCAAGCTCCTCTTCGTTGAAAGCATTTCTTTGGTCTTACATTTGTACCTCCCCAGAAAAAGTCAAGGAACGGGACTACTGCCCTTCAGCCATGCTATTAGTGTTAATGGGATGCCAACATTTTGGGATTCTTATATCTCACTGAGGGTCTCTGATGCTAGAGGTACCCACTGTTTACAACACAAAGGATGCTGACAGCTATGGACCATGCCTTATGTATCGGAAGCTGCAAAACAGATAACCGTAGGTCAGAAGTAGTGGCTGGACGTGTCTGACTGCAAATCGGCATTTCCAGTCTCTTCCCTCACACCTAGCAGTCCTAGCAACAACAGCACTCTCGGCTGATGCTCTCACTACTCATGGGACTCCTTTTAATTACATCTCCTTGCACAGACCCCCTAACTCCTTCTCTAGCGGGTAAGGCTGTGTGTTCTAGTTTAGAAAGCACTGGAATGGAAGGAACGTAACTTTGGAGAGCTGTGTGTGGAGTGTGAATGATGCCTCTAGTACTTATTGCATATGCAGTCTGGGGACAGCAACTCAGGCCTTTGAGACTCCATTTCCTGAAATGCCACATGCTTGTTCTTGACATGAGGATGATATCATAGCTGTGAGTCACTTCTCCATGTGCTGAGGCCCTAGACACATGAGCCTCATTGTCCTCTTCTCACGCTTCTTACTTTCTTATAAAAGACATAAATAAAGGGAAAGTTACAACATTTCTTTTAAGGTAAAAAGTGTGAGTGGACCTCATACCAACCCAGAGCTGACTCTGGAGATAAAATTCAATTTGAAACACATACCCCATAACCTAGATTGTGTCTGGCAACTAGTGCTTGGAATGTCAATCATGAATTGCATTAGCAAGAACACAGATCAAGTTTCCAACTTTGCAACCGATTTTGTCATGGTACCCTCTACATAGACAGCATTGAGATTCAGGAGTTTCTTGTAATTTTAATATTCTAAAAATACATACATGTGTACATATACATTGAAACAAAGTTTCTTCTTGGATGGCCTTTAGATGGTAACACTAACTGAGGAGTTTGAATAGTCAGAAATTGATTGTCTTGAGTTATAGAAAGTGTGGGATTAAAGTGCATCCAGAGCCATGTCACCTCTGCAATGATATCTTCTGTTGAAAACTTTGGTTTTCTGACGATTGTCATTCTAACCTTCCACCTTCAGTTGGTTTTGTCTTTATAAGGTCTCCAGTCAAATTTGATTAGGAAACTATTCCTCCTCTATATGACCTCATATTAACTAATTATATCTTCAATGACCCTCTTTCCCTGTGAGGTCATATTTTGAAATTCTAGGAGACTTTAATGTACATTTTACAGTTCAACCCATAACAATATCACTTTTTCTTATTTTTGTTTTTTTTTGTAGTTTAATTACTTAGCTAATTAATTTGTGTGTGAGGGGGGTGTCAGATGGCAACTAGCAGGATGTGACTCTCTCTTTTCACCATATATATCCTGGTTATTGAACTCATGTTTCCAGGCTTCATTCAAATGTTGTCACCAATTGAGACATCTCGCCATCCAATAATTTAATTTTTCTAATGAAAAGCCAGATATCCCTTGAAGGACTTCACCTCTAAAGTCTTAGCAGCTTTACAACTGTATGTTCTACACATGAACATGTCAAGCCTTTTGGGGTTAGTTTCTAGCAATAGACACAGATACTCTCCATATATCTTGAGTGTAGACTGGCCCTCCTCCATCATTAAAGGCAGTCCTCTTCTATTATATATGCCTTTCCAAGGAAGAAACATGTCAAGGATCGAGGAAGAAGAGCTATTGTGACATAGCCTTGTAGAAGAGCTGAATCAACCCTGGTTGACACATATCACAGTTGTATCTCCCCCACACCCCACCTTAGATGTTCTGAAGTGAGCAAATGAAACAGGAAGACAAATGACTAGAAAGAACTGGGATTAAGTTAAGTTTAGTGCATATTTTAGGGAAAGGTAGAGTAACTAAAGTAGTTTCCTTATCTATTAAATGAGGATATTGACGTCTTCCATTCATAGTTAATATGATTTTAAAATATGAAACATATAACTCTGTCTTTAACACATAACATTTCTGCCTTCCCTCTACTCGACAGAAGTAGGCTCTGTCTAGAGTCTCTCCTAGGATATGCCTCTACTGAAGAAACAATTATCCTAAGGCCTGATGTCCAGAGCCTTCACTAAGGTAATCATATCTATAGTCTTTTCTCCAGCCTTTTCATTTTCTCTTTTGCATGAAAGCAATCCATACCTCCCTACTCATAACACAGAATCAGAAATCAGTCTTATTTAAAAGCAGACCTTTTACTAGCTTGTGTTATCCTTGGAGGTGACATGGCTTCTCACATGACAAAGCTGTTTTGTGAGCACTCCACTGTGTGACACCGGAATTGGCAGTGGTAAGAACTCATCACTCGAACAACTGCAAGGCAATGGGAAGTGAAAATCAGTGACTGAGCATCTGTCTGCTGCTAAAGGCAGCCAAGGAAAATTAACCCACCTCTTTAATCACAGTTGTGCATCCCAGAATCTTCAGATGACAGAAATGATAATCATTTGGTCCATTGATTCTGGGATTAATCACTGGAGTTAATCTTGGCATGTATTGATCCCATTTCTGCTGGCTGTAACTACAGTGTTCAAATTACTTATTCCAAGTCTGACAGGAATGGGTTCACAAAACAAAGGAATTCGAAGATGAGCTATTACACCTGACAGTTCTGCACAGCCCCTAGTGACAGCACTGTCTACCCATCTTTCTGCAAGAGGGGTCCCTAATAGGGAAGGATCAGGCACCTGTCCTTGCTGTTCTATACTGCTGTTCCATAAAGCAGACCCATCGGTGTATAGAAGACTTGAGAGTAGTTTTATCTCAAAGAATCTGAGCTCAACATTAGGCTGCAAAGGAGTGAATTATGTAGGCAGCACAGCAACACTGTCCCATTGCACAAACTTGGCCTCTGTGTTAAAACATCAGCAACTGTCACCATGCAGATCTACGGTAGTGGCTGAACCAACTGACCACTAGCCTTGGAAGCTTCGTTCTGAAAATATAAGTTTGCTACATAACACACATTGGGTCACTCCTTCCTTAAACAGTCCATGAACTTTTGGCTGTCACTAAAGTGTCCAAATTATTTATTTCAGTTTGGAATATAAAGTGCTCAGAAAACAGAGGAATCCACTCTAGCCTTATAGGTAGTGTGGGCTATTATTTACTAGGTATAGTGTTATGACTTGTTAAAGGGACATAGCACACTAGAGCCTGGAAGGTACATTGTATTTGAACCATGAATGACTTTATGAAATTTATCATAAGCAGAAGCTTACAGGAGAAGATAACCTTCATCTTTGCTAATGAAGATTCTAAAAGGCTGACCGAATACTGAATAGCCACGATTGTGGAGAGCTGTAATGTTATATGTCTGGATACAAATTATCTGGGGCTGTAATTATCCATTAAATTAGCCATTCTTTGCCCACCTCAGCTTTACCCACCATAACAGCTTCATGACTATCTAGTGAAATCATTTTGCAATGAACGAACTTCTAGCTTCCAACAACTCAAAGGCTACCAATGTTATCAGACATCATCTGAGACCTACAGCAGAGACTTCCTTGCTTTGCTCTAGCCCATCTACATGATGATCCACTAGCATACTTCAGAATTACTGGCTTTATTTTGTTCTGTTACTATAAAAACCTTCCTGAATTTGTTGCTAAGTTTGAGCAAGGATTTGGGATGACCTCAACCCATGGTTCATGGTAAAAAGTCACTTATATTTAGATAGAGAACAAACTGTATCTTATCTCCTTTGAGATGAGAGCTGTATTTTCGCATTGGCAGTAGGAAAAGTCTCAAAATGTAGTATCAATAAGCAAGAACAAGAGCAGTAGAAGTGATGAAAGCCAGAGATTTAAAACTAGAAAAGAAATGATGGGCAAAAGCAGCTTGCCCACTGGTTAGTGCTGTGAAACTTCTGTGCCCACAGAACTGGTACACATGAAATAAATAAATAAACAAACAAATAGAAAACTGTTTTCAAAGAATAAGGAGTAATTAAATGCAAGTGCATCTATCATAACATAGAATTTTACTTTCACAAGATACAATAAAGAGTTGTATGGACTTAACCTCTACTAAATGTATTTTTTAAATTCAAATCTCTAGAAATTTATTAAAGGCACACAGCAACTAAAAATTTTTTATTTGTTTGGAGTCTCTCAAATCCTTGTCAAAATTGTAAACTGGTGGCAAGAGACTTAATCACTCCCTTTGTCACTCACCGACAGTTCAATTCAAGAGGAGTGTGGGGAACTAGAGGCCACACTCACATCTAAATAATACATTTAATTGAATCCAGAAAAGTCCAGATTTATATGATAAATTGTTCTCTTTCTCCAATATACAAATGGCAAAAATACAGAGGAAAGAAAAATCTGACTTTCCTGTCTGATCTTTGTTTGTGCAAGGTGTGAAACAGAGCTTCTTTCCCTGGGGCTTAACGTGGCCACTATCATGGACAGAGGTTACACTGCCAACCCACTGAATAACCTTGGCTGTGTAACCACAGAAATAAAACAAGCAGATCAATACTGTGATCACTTGGTCTGTGGTGATGACAGTGGACTGCTAACACTCCCCAGCAGAATGAGAAAGGACAATGTTAGGGGACCCCTATTCTTTATCTCAACCCGCATTGAAACTGCTAAATTATATAGGAGGAGAAAGACTAGCTGAAGGTCAAACTCGGTTGTTGAAAGCTTTTCTTCCAGAGGTCGCCTGTGCTGGTATTGGGTTTTCTAGTGGTATAGCTATTTTGGAGTCATCTATGCTGTGGTAAGCAGCCCCCTACTCATGCTGTTGCAACAACAACACAAAAGGACAGTAGATTCACTGGTTTACTAAAATGGACATGGGCAAAATGATTCTTTAGTCTGTCATTGGTGCTGTATTTGAGAAGAAGTATTTGTTTACATTGTACCAGGAACAAGTAAGCAACCCTGAAATTCCATTGCTAGCAGCAAGCAGACTCCTTGATTCTCAATAAGTCGAGGTACCCAATCTCTTTCTCTGGCTCTGATTATTGAGTCACAGGTCATCATATGATTTGAAGTTTGGTGTTTCTAATCACATAGAAGTATAGTTTTTTAGATTTTTCTGGGAAAGGATGAATCAATAGTACATGTTTTTCACCTGGACATGTTTGGGTATGTATATACATACCATTTAGCACAGCAGCAAAATGTTAAACCATAATGGAAACAAAATCTAAGGAACAAGCTAGTAGCGTAGAGAAACTGTGTCACAGAAGATAGGAGATGGGCTCTTGAACAAACTGTTCTTCATCTCCAAATCAAAGCTCTTCAATTAGTTAAGACAGCTCCTTTATTTCACAAGCCTAAGTCAAAAGAACCTATGACTTAAGAAATCTTTCTGTAGGGTTCCCAGGTAGGCAGCTCCTGGAAACAGACACTGCTCTTTTTTTTTTTTTAATATTTATTTATTATGTATACAATATTCTGTGTGTATACCTGCTGGCCAGAAGGGGGCACCAGACCTCATTACAGATGGTTGTGAGCCACCATGTGGTTGCTGGGAATTGAACTCAGGGCCTTTGGAAGAGCAGGCAATGCTCTTAACCTCTGAGCCATCTCTCCAGCCCCAGACACTGCTCTTAAAGGTTAGATAAGAGCTGTAGCTCCAAAGAACTGATCAAGAATAAAGATTCCAGATTGCATCTTATCAGACACCAGCTCTCCTAATTGAGGAAGCCCCCACCCCCTCACACACATTTTAGGGAGTAATAGGCACTCAACATGAGAAACATAGCTAAGTGATCAGACAGCAGGCGAGTCTTATTTGTTTTTATTGACAGGTGTATTTGATAACTTTTAGATCTCTGAGACTTCTTATGACTATGTTAAGTTTTTGTTTTCATCACTATCCAGCTCAGAAAATATATTACTTTTTCCTGCTGGGAGGTGAACAGTGTTCAAACTGCAATCAACCTTAAAACAAATACGACTTGGATGGCTTATATGGAGAAAGGAAGTCGCTGCTAAGCAATGCTCCTCACACTCATTCAAATTACTGAAAAAGAGAGATGTTTAGAGATGGAGGTTGGGGTTGGAAAAATGGCTCAGTGTATAAAGCAGATCCCACATGAGAGTTGGATATAGTGGCATGCATCTGTAATCCCCCTGTACCTACAGTGAGATGGGAGGCAGAGTCCAGAGAATTTCCCAAAAGTCACTGGCCAGCTGGCCTGGCATAAACAGTAATAAACAACAAAAAAAACTTCATCTCTGAATAAGGCAGAAAGTAAGGACTGACAGCTGGAGTTGTCCTCTGACTTCTACAGAAGCACCATGACACAGGCACACTACAAACATATACATCACACATGCAGACAAAATTTTAAAAAAAGAGGTGGAAAGTCTGGCTAGGGTTTATTACTTGAGGCACACAGCACAAGAATACACACACCACACACACACAGAGATGAATTAAGAAGAGGGGAAGAGAGAAGTGAACAAAGTGGAGGTAGAGGGGAAAAAGAGAAGGATGGAAGAAGGGAGGACGGCACGGCAGGTGGACAGAGAAGGAAGGAGAGGAGGGATGGAGGGAGGAGGTTTCCATGCTGGCATCCAAATTCCTGCACAGCAGAGGACAAGCATTTAACTTGAACTCCTAATCATCCTCCCTCCACTTCCGAAGTACTACTGGTATCTCAGATATGCATCAAAATTTTCTTTGGAAAAGTAAAATCTCTCCACTTCCCTTTTTAGGTATTATCTAAGCGGGAAAAATACTTTTTAAAAAGGCAAGAAACAGGAGAGACAACCCTATCAAAATGTGACTCTGTGCTTATATTTTTCAGTTATTAATAATATCTGTACATTTAGAATGAGGTTTTTATTTATTTATTTTTCGGGCTGACAAGGGAGGGGGACTTGATCGGGGGAGGGGGAGGGAAATGGGAGGCGGTAGCGGGGAGCAGGCAGAAATCTTTAATAAATAAATTTTAAAAAATGAAAATAAAAAGAACAAACTTTTTTTTTCATTTTACATACCAATCCCAATTCCTTCTCCCTCTCTTCCTCCCATCCCCTCCACCTATCCCCTCACCCCACCCACCACCAATTCTTCAGAGAAGCTAATGGACATTGCTTTGGATTGAGTTTTTATGCTACATCCCAAACCCTCCTCCATTTGCACGTGCTAAGTCTTAGTTTTAGTTTCTGACACTGTAAGATCAGAGAATATGTTACTCATACACTTCCATTGAATCTAGTAATAATATTAATGACAATAAATCTAGTGATGACTTCTAAAACAGAAGAAGCCAATTTGGACATTTCTCCCAACTCCTCCATCTTCTGAACCTTTCAAATGTCATTTAGTGACTTATTTTGCAGAGATCCAATAATGGACGCAGTGGGAAGATTTTCTCATAGTTTACTATTGTGGTTACTTAGGATTTCTCATTCTAGCTACAAATTTTGTCTCTCACATAGTCTGATATTTCTCCTTCTGAAAAATTTAAGAAGGTATTCATTTGATGTAACAGTACTACATGAACATAAATGTACATAAATTGAAAGTACTATTATTTATTTGTTTGTTGATTTTATGTGTATGTGTGATTGAGTCAATATACATTCACCATGTATCTACAGGACCTCAGAGAGGACAGAAAGGGGTGTTGAGTCCCCTGCCCAAGAGCTAAAGTCACTGTAAAATTGCTCATTTTCAATTTGCTTTTCTGAAAGGAAGGGCCAAGCATTATGGTCATTACTGACACTGCTATAAAATCCAAAGGCTAACTTTCATTTCCATCACTTACAGCTGCACAACATTGTTGTCATACATTTATCTTACAAATTTGTCAGAAACACAATGCCACACTATATCTGCTTTTTACTTTTGCCATCTAATTGGATATATATATATATATATATATATATATATATATGCACACACACACATATATTCTTCAAATCAGACAAAATATACAAAATTAAATGCTCATTAAAAATTAAAAAAATCTAAATAATGGACCAAACTCTGGGTGTTAACAATATGGCCTAAGATCTCTGATTTCTTCAGCATTCCAAAACATATGCAAAATCTAGTCTTCTATCCAAAGATAAAGATCTTGGTCAATCTATGTCTGTATTATATTATTTTAATGAATCAAAATATAACAGCCCTCTTTCAAACTACTAAGTCTTGAGACTAAGCAGAAGCCAGTCTGATTTGCCACAGATTGGCCAATCACAGCACCTGGTCCAGGGTTCCAATGATCACCTGGGGTCTAACAACTTCCAAGACTATTCATTTGAGCAGAATATGAAACATGGAACCACTAAGGGGAGGTTCAAATTAGCCTGCAGCATCATTTGCCAAGCAAGTGACAGTCCTTGAATAACTTGCTTTCCTATCCTTACTTGCACTTTTAGAAGCTCCAGTTGTGCTTTCTTTCAGCCATTCTGAACAGATGATCTCACCTTAGGGGTCTACTGCTAATGGCATTTAATATGGGTTGAGGATGTGTTATGATATTACATGTTTCTTACCCTCTCCCCCTCTCCTCTGCCCTCATAGGTTGAAGTCCTAATTAGGGTGTTTGGAAATGAGATCTTTGGCAATCTGTTAGGTGATAAGGAAAATCCACACGATGAGATTAACACTCAGAGATAGAGTTTCTTTGTAGCTGTAGAGCCTGTCCTGGAACTAGCTCCTGTAGACCAGGCTGGCCTTGAACTCACAGAGATCCACCTGCCTCTGCCTTGTGAGTGCTGGGATTAAAGGCGTGCACTACCACTGTCTGGCTAACACTTTTAATTAAGAAACTGGGCAGGTTGTTTCTTCTGATAAAAATGACAGTCTACTATGAACCAAGAAGGCTCTCACCAGCATCAGATCTTATGATGTCTTCATCATGGACTTCTCAGCATTCAGAAATGTGTGAAATTCCAGTTTTGTTTTGTTTTTTTTATAAATGCCAATCATCAATTATACTGTTAAAACAGTCAGAGCTAACAGGACTGTGACCATGTTCAATTTTCCAATAAAATTTTACTTTTATTCTATGTGTATGAGTGTATGTGTATGCATATCACTTGTGCCTGGTGCCCTCAGAGGCCTGAAAGGGGTGCTGGATCCTCTGGAACTAGAAATGCAGATGGATGTAAGCTGTCACTTATGCGGGCGGGTGTTAGGAACCTAGATCTTCCACAAAGACAGCTAATTATCTTAACCACTGTGTTACTTTTTTCCCCAGACCCAGGCTCAATATTAATTAACTTGTGTGTGTTCATTCACTTAGCAGCCCGAAGAGGTAGTTATAACTATGCAGCTTGGCAAGCTGAAAAGATAACTGAGTGACGTAAAAAATCTACTTTACTTCTTAAGATCACATGGTCACTTTGCAGAGTAGATGATCTTAACAGAAAAGGCAGTTTCAAAAGTGGGCTCAAGGGAGCTGTGTTAAAATAATGGTTTATTGGTCATAATCTTCACTTTAACTATATCAAAGATTACAACTCACCTCTGGCTACCAAAAGTTACCTTTCAAGTTGTTCTAGAATTAATTTTCTCTATTGTGCTATTTGTCTAATCCTTTCCTACTCTCTAGCTAGCCCTTCAAAATAAATGCAAAAAATTAGTAAAATCTCCATCCTGTCTTCCAAATCTTGTGGTTAGAGATATGTCCCGTGTCTTGTTACAAGTGACATTCTGGAAAAGGTGATCCATTCTTTTGCCCTCAATAGCGACCTTTATTTCCTTCAAACTTATGTAAAAAATTACTGAAAACAATCTTGCCAAACCATAAAGCATTCATTCCCCCCCTTTCCTCACTTCTCAGTATGGCCAGAAGAACCTGCCACAGTTGAGTGCTGTCTTCAGGATGTGGCCAGCTTTCCTTTTATTTCTATCACCCTGTCTGGTTACTTCTTTTCTATCTCCCAAAAGGCCACTTGCTTTTTTTTAACTGTACTTGTCCATTAACTGTCAGGTCCTCCAGACACTTTCCAACTTCAGCTCCTCAGCTGATCCCATAGATGTGTTCTCCTAATCTCCTGGTCCATGTTCAATGCAGTCAAAATTCACCACCACAAGCACCATGGTGCTTTCTCCTACATTTTCAGTCTCAACGATGGTACTGTCATCAGTCAGTGAACACCACCTATTCGCTCTTAGACTTCTCTCTTATTCTACCTGTTTTCTAGGTAGATGTCACCCAACGGTGTCTTCAGTGTGGTCAGTGATGACTGTAGGAGCAATCTCCAGGCTTCCATGTGGATCTTTTACATCCAGTCACCTCTGCACACAAGTTCTTACTATGTGTACTATGCTTAATTTTTCATATAACTTATTTCAAGTTTTCCATTTTGTTACCAACTACAGCTTATAAGAACAAAAAAATACAAGTTTAGTTTAAAATTTTTACCAAAATCACAGTTTGAGAATGCCTACCTGAGGGCTTATTTGGCACCAAAGTTATTCTCTTAAGGACTGCCTTCCACAATGTTCATTAAAGCCTACCCACATCATGGATGTCACATGTTCTAGATCTATCAGCGTATCTATCCCTTTCACAAATATATGTCTCATTGTGCCCTAAGATATTATCAAAGACATAAATAATAAGTCTTCTTAATTATTGCCCTGCCCAGTCCCCCAGAAACTCACAAGCTACAGATGTCTGGGAAGAAGAAGAACAACTGAGGAAAATGCTTGCATCAGATGGTAAGTCTGCAGTGCATTGTGTTGGTTACTGATTGGTGAGGCTCGCCCAGGCTCACTGCAGGTGGTGCCACTCCTAGGAAGGTGATTTTGGGATGCATTAAAAACAAAACAAGAGAAAGATAAAATGAGCCAGCCAATAAACAGCATTTCTCCATTTCTTTCCTGCTACGTATCCTGATGCAAACCTTTGCTCCACTGTAGCTCTCTTCATCTTTCGAAGTCCATTTAAATATGTTACCACATCTGCAGGGGCAAGTTAGACTCCCAGGACAGATTAAACTGTCCTCCCAGTTTTCCCGTGGCACTTGATACATCCTTAAACTGATACATGGGCCACAATTTACAGCAACAATTTATATATTTCTATTTATTTTTTTTCTTAGTTTTCTGATCACAGGATTTACTAAGAAGACCATTGTGATTTTTTTAAAAGTTAAAGGATAAATAAATTAATGACCCTAATATAAAGACTTAAAGAGAAAAAGACTAAATTTTAAGCATTAAAAACACTGAAGACATATTGTCACTTATTCTAATTGGGGTGAAGCAAAGGAGAAAGAGGGGATGAAGGAGGGAAGAAGAGAAGACTTAAATGAAGACAGAAGTGAAGAGGTGAGGGAGGGAAGGAGGAAAAGAGGAAGGGAGAGGGTGGAAAAAGAGAAGAGGAGACAAGCTGCAAACATACAGCAGCACATTGTCACTATGTGTCCTTGGAATGGCCCTGAGGAGGGTCTAGCTTACATTTTTGTGGATCTGTTTGTATGGATTCTTACTAATTATATGCATGTGTGCCTTTGTGTGCTGTGCACATGATGACAACTTGAATGAGCCTGTTTGCTTCTTCTCTATGTGGATTCAAGACAGCAGACTCAGGTTATCATGCATGTATGGCAAGTGCCTTTACCTGCTGAGCCATCTTGCCAGCCTTCACAGATTTTTGTTTAAAAAAAAAAAATGTATGTTCACTAAATTGCCCATGGGGTTAAGAAAGAGCCTTATGGGTTTTAAAGGTTGTTTGAGGCCTAATGACTAAAGCTTGTGGTTGGTCAGAATTAGCATGTTGAACAGCATATAAAATCCTCCTAGGGTTTTCTTAATCCATTTGCAAGACAGATGTTCATTCCCCTCCTCTGTGTCTGACTTAACGCTCCATGAAGACCAAAACATTTAAAATATATTCCCAGAAAGTGACTGATTTCCACCAGTTCAAACTGTGGTTGTTATTAGCAGCTCAAAAGTACATCAGAGTTTCCTCTCTTTGCAATACCTCCTCACACATTTCCTATAGTCCTCACTTTGTAATTAGTACATTGCTGTAGGATTCTATTTGTTCTGTAACTAAAACAATCTCATGTTACTACTTTTCAGAGGACCATGTTACTTGAGGTAACTGGAGTTTGTGTTCCAGTATCATGGGTATCAATATTTGTCTCCAAACTCAACTATTTTTTTGCTCTCTTCAAGGCCAGAATTGTGCTTGCTTAGGCAAAAGTTAATGAGAAAACTTAACATTTCCTTTCAAAATGACAAGTTTTGGAGCAAAGAGATAGCAAGCGCCAGAAGGTCATACCCAAGAATGGAAATGTGGGTAAGGACACCATGATGTCACATGGCTGCACTGAGGGAGGCACACAGCTAACAGAGGGTCCACCATCCTGTGACTCTGCACCCTCCCACATGGAAGAGAGGACTCAGAGCTACAGCAGGTCTTCTTGTGGGTTGGGGGCCAGCTGCTTTGGAGACAAAACTCTTTCCTGTGCTTTTGTAGCGCAGTGACTTCATTTGTAAATGATGATCCAGCTAGGAGCTGCATTTTCAGGGTTTTAGAGAGGGGGTGTGCCCTGGACAAAACTATGACTCCTGTGTGGCTTGCTTTCTGTCCAAACTTAACATGAGAGGCTCGTAACTGGTTAACACCTAAAATTAGCTTAAAATGACAGGGAAAAAAAAGAGAACAAAACAGTACTTTACCCATAAAAGTAGTCCTCACTCATCTCAAAGACTGCAACCCTAGTGGTCATAGAGGTCAGAGGTGCCCCCTATGTGTTTTGATCTGCTAGCTTCTGCTCACTTAGCTGTGTTTCAGAGTAAATTTGTTTACCTTTGGTTGTCTTTCTTAAATTTCTAGCTCATTCTTAGCCAAGATGTTCTGTGCAGTGTGTAACTGCACTGGGAAGAATTCACAGTATTTCCCTGCAGTGTCTGGGGTCAAGGGTCCTGGGAATGCTGAGGATCAACCCCTTCTCAATAGAGATTGTCGGTCTTGGGCGCCGGCGCCTCTGGATCCGGATTCCTGTAAGTGCCTCCCCGATAGTTATTCCCCGACTTATTCCTCCCTACTTTTCATTTCCTCCACCCTGTGTATCCTTAATTTCTCACCATCTTCCTAAAGTCCTTACCTTTTAACTGCAAATGTTGAGATTACGGCTGAGTTTCTCCGAACGGCCACCAGAGGGTGCTCTAAAGTACTGCGACTCGCTGACACTTGGAGGGCCTCGCTGCAGTTTGTTTTTGTTTTGTTTTGTTTCGTTTCGCTTTGCTTTGTTTGGCTTAGTTTAATTCCTCAAATGGTCATGTCTTCCTTTCCCAAGACGCTAACTACAATTTCTTTGTGCAGGGGTCCACAATCTTTTCCCCAGCCCAAAAAAAAGTCTCAGATACACATGTCTGCAGGTCCTCAGTTACTTTCTTCAGCTACCAAACATCCCGCAGTTAAACCTAGCATCTGTATTTCAGGCAGAGAATTCTTCTTTGTTGCTGCACCATGGCCAGGCTCCACACATCTTGTTCCTTGACCACACACCAGCCCTTGACGAGATGGGACCCCATCTGTCATCATTTGGGTCTAAATTTATCCCTAAGGATCAGAACGCACCACCTACAGGTGTCACTGCAGGCACTCAGGTTGCCACCCCATAAGTCTACTACCCCCCTACTCCTGGTCTAATCCTGAAAGTTTCCACCTCTTGTATTCTAGCCCCACCTCGAGAGTTTGAGCTACACCTTAGCTAAGTAGCCCAGATCTCCAGGTATTCTAGACCTGCCCAGATGGACAACTCTGAACCTGAAGTTCTCAGAAATCCTGCGGCTGATTCAGTAGGCTCAGGCTTCAAGGGCAGTCTTCTCTAACATCCATGTATCTCCAGCAAAGGTGAACTTTCTTGCGCTCCAAGGATTTAAGAAGAGGGAGATCCAGGCTTCGGGAGAGTATTTCCAGGGTGCAAACTCTTGCCTTCTCCTGATGCCCAATACTCCCAGTCTCTGATCTGGGACACTGGGGTGACTTTCTTTTAAAGGCAGTTAGGAGCAGCTCCTCTACAGTTGGATTAGTCAGGGGGAATGGTTAAACTACACCCCAGGCAGTCAGCATGCTCAGTTGCAGAAGGGTGCAGCAAGGATTGTTGGTGCTCCAAGACCCAAGGAAGATTAAGTGGAGTTAACCTATGAAGTGTTTGCATGCAGCATCTAAGACATGTTGAATTTTGACACAAATAAGTCATCAGCATTGTATTACTTTACTTCCTAAAACCCCATGACAGAGTATCCAGCGCTATTCCTCTGAGGTGGGGGTGGGGGTGGAGTGAGGGGATCCCTTTTAGATTGGTTTTCAAGGTCCAGGAGAGCTTTTCCTCATTGACTTTCAGGTCCCTCTATGGACACCAAGTTTTTAATCCGTCTTTCTCTCTCCTGAAGTGCAAGAACTCCAAAGCCTTATTTATTAAACACTAGGAAAGGGGAAGGGGGAGAGGGAGGAGAGAAGAAGAGAATGAAAGTGAAAAGTGGGGGAGGGGATAAGAATAGAAAATAGAAGAAATGGCAGGAAGAAAAGTTGTACTTTAGCTAAACCTGAAACCCAACTTCTGATACTTGCCCTGAGCAGGGATTGTAGTCCTTGTTTTTGATCTGTTTCTAACTGGGTAAATTGTAGACAACTGATAGTAACATAAGTAACTTGTCTTTTATAGGCATGCCCTTATTTCCTTTGGACATAAGCCTCTCCTCTGCTCCCACTGGTAGAAACACATGTTTAATGATGATTTTCCAATCTGTTCAATAACCTTGCTGTATAATTTTTAAAGCTCTTCTAACCTCCTAGTCTTACTTCGTTAGCCTTAAAGAGCATCGTATTTGTGCTTCTTCATAGCCCAGGTCTTTCCCTTAACACACAAACGTCTAAATCAGTGTGGTTCTCAACCTTCATAGTACAGTGACCCTTTAACACAGTTCCTCTTACGGTGAACTCCAACAATAAAATTATTTTTCTTGCTATCTCATAACTGTGATTTTGCTACTGTTATGAACCATTGAACCGTATTGTAAGCATTTGTGTTTTGGTGTGTTCTTAGAGGCGACTCCTGTGAACAGGTCATTCATCCCCCAGAGGGGTCGCGACCCTCAGGTTGAGATCAGTTTGTTCTAAATGGTATCCAATAAAACCCTACCTGGCTGTCCTTCTGAGCATACTGTAGGAAAGAGAAAACAGATCCAATTCCCTGACTCCAACTCAGCTCCACACAGCTGACCCTGTACCTGAAGCTAATGTTACCAACACCCTTTTCCTAGTAACTTCACCTCAAACTCCCCACTTTCAGCCCTCAAAGGACAATGGATCTTCTCTGGCCACCAGAGGGCGCTCAGGCCCTGCTATGAGCAGCCTCTTCATTTGGTTCTAGCCTTCTCAGTACATTTCAACTGCTTTGTCAACTCCTGCTGTCTTCTCACTTGGGGAGTGCTGTCTCTCACACACCAAATTTTCTGCTTTTTATTAACCACCAGCCCCAAACTCTCCTCACTTTTCTTCTCGAGGCCCAACTTGAAACCTCCTGTCGTCTGATCCTGCCCGCTTCTCTGCCTTGTGAAATCCATAAAACAAGGATTAACGGATTTGATTAGAGAAGCCAGCCATTGAAAGGGTAAATGACAACAGGGAAAAAAAAGGGAAACCAAATCTTCTGAAATCTTCGAATCTTCTGAAAGCAGCAGACACTTGGCTGTTTTGCCCTCTATCCAGCCCTCTAAAACATTTTGATGATAGATTTTTCTATAATAATTATAATTTATTCCTAAGAGTTATCAATATTTGAAAATATGACATTTTCTTTTTATGGTTGTTTTTGGTTTTAATTGTTTTGAGATGGAGTCACACTGTCTAGCTCAAACAGGTCTTGAAGTTAAAAACTTTTTTCTTCCATCTCTGAAGTACTCAGATTCTCGGCATGTGCTACTATGGTCAGCGAGAAAACATGTTCTTTTTTTACATTAATTTATTTTGTATGTGTGCACAGTGTCTGTGTGTATTCATGCCCTAGGATGCGTGCAGGGAGGTGAGAGCATTAGGAGGGCAAATCAGCTTCTTTCTTCCACCATGGATTCTGGGGATGAAACTCTGGCCATCAGCCTTGATGACAAGTGCCTCTACCCATTGATCCATCCCACAGACCCACTTTAGATTCTTACAAACTGATCTATAATCTTCATTTTCTGGTTACTCCACCCATTGGTATTATTAGAAATCATAAGAAAGTGGAAATAAATAAATCCAACCACCTTTTACTTTCACAAAAAGAACACAAAAACAGATGCAAGCCAATGAAGAAAATGCTACTTAAACAAGCGCATTTGATGTCTTTGATTTCTGCAAACTCATTAGGAAATCTACCTTTCCCTGCCACAGGAAGGCCCTTGGTGAGCTAGGTAAGGGGAAGGTGGAATGCTCACATCTGCTGTGTTACTTGGGCTTTCAGCATGATAATGCCTTGTTTATAGTCATCTTATCCACAGGAGACATTGGCTTTCAGGCCTAGGGAAAGCTTGCATTAAGTTGCTATGAAACACAAAAGAATGACAGTATCTTCCATTTAGAAGGCGATGATCTCTAACAGTGAACCCATTGCATGCCTTCACAAAAGTTCCACCTCAGAATACCCTCCAGTGTTCATCATACTCAGAGAATGATGGGACCGGAGAGCTTCTGGTTTTCCCACAGAGCTTAAGGATGTGAGTGGTTAGGGCATGGGAAGATGACTCAGTTGGTAAAATGCTTGTCATGCAAGTCTGAAGAATTTGATCCTTAGCACCCATGAAAAGTGATAGTTGAGGTGGTGTGCCTTATAATCTCAACATGAGGGACACAGAAACAGGATGATCCCAGAGCTCACCGGCTGACCATCCAAGCCAAATCAGTAATGTTTCAAGTTCAGTAAAAAAATAAATCTCAAAAAAATTACTTGGAGAGTACTAGAAGTCACTCACTGTCAATCTATAGCCTCCACATGCACTCAGACATGCATGTATATCTCCACATACATCTACATAGGCTCATACCCACACCATGCAAACACAAAAATAAAACAACAAAAAAATAGAATATGAGTGCCCAGGCTGATATCCACGTGACAGGCTCTGCTTCACCTCTAGCCAAGCATGAACTATAATTCTTACAGAGTCTCTGATAAGCGATAAAACTACTAGTAAAACAAAGATTTATCACTGGGGTTTTAAAAAATTGTTTATGTGTGCGAGGAAATAAAGGCTCAAGGAGACAGGTCAATAAAACCACTTCTTTCATCCCTGGCCAGCTCTCTCCTTTGGACAACTATGATCCATCTGCTATGCATCCCAGGTATCTTTGGCAGGACTATTGTACCTCCTGTGTATAATGCACACCTTAGTTAAAATACAGTGAGCAGATGCTACTGCAACTGACCTAAATTGAGAGCCTTAGCCAGTTACTTCTTTCTTGAGCAACAGGGGGAACAAGATAAGGAGCTTGCACACAGCCTGGTTTGTGCTAAACCCAGGTTACAGGCATCCTGTGGGATCATTGTGCACATTTCCTTCATTGTGTCTTCCATTCCACTTGTGAGGATTAATTCTCATTGGCAACTTTGCTGGATTTAGAACTGCCTAGGAAGCATCCCTCTAAGCATGCCTGTGAGGACATTTCCAGAGAGGGTTAGTTGGGGAGGGAAGACCCTGCCTGGATAGGTAGCATCACCTGTGAACTCCAGACTAGAGCTGCATAAAAGGGAAATGACAAATCCCAGAGAGTGCAGCACCCACATCTCTCTGCTTCCCATTTCAACACAATGTGAGAAGCCCCAGTGGCAGGATAACACCAAGAACACCACCATTGTTTCTCCACCATGTTGGAGCACCTCTCAAACTGTGAGCCCAAACAAATTTATACTGAGCAAAATCACTGCTTCCTAGGGACTGCACTGCTCACAGTAAGCTTTCCTCTTACATCAATTAGCAATCAAGAAAGAGCCCCATGTACATTCCCACAAGCAATGTAATGGAGGTATCTCTTCAATTGAGGTTCTTACTTCTCATTGTGTTTAGTCTGTGTCAAATAAACCAAAAAAAAAAAATAAAAAAAACCTGCAAACAAACAACAACAACAGCAACAAAAACAAAGTGGAGGTCAGTCCCTGGGCTTCACATTGGGCAGCCTGGAACCCCGTTATTCTTTTCTGTTCTCGAAGGGCACCACATGTGAACACTCCCCCTTCCCATACACACATGTACATAAATAAAAATAAAATGATTCTTTAGACTCCGTGGGAAGACACGGACTATATGCAGTACTTTAGTACTTTATATAAGAAGCTAGAACATCTGTAGTTTTGCATATCTTTAGGAGTCCTAGAGACTGGGGACATCTAGGGATAGCAGTCCCACAGCCTCAAGCCAGGTCACACTCTAGCCATACCACCCCTCAATTCTGCAGTTTCCATCTCCCACCCTTTCTCTAGTCCACACCAAAGGGCATGGATCAAAATCCTTAGATTCTGTGCTATTCTTCTTCCCATGACCAAGGTAAATTGCTAAACTTTGAACATTATCATCTTTATGTGATTTCTTATTGCACAGACACAGATTCATTCTTCTGAGTGATGTGAAAGATCTCAATTTGAGAACCAAGAAAAAGATCTTCAGAGTAGGTGAAAAATCCAATTGCTAGAAACGCACAGGGGCACACACAAGTAGCTAGCTGTCATATTCTGGCCATCGCTTGTCAAGCCTTATGTAGAGATCATTAGGAGATCAGGTGAACACAGAAATCTGTGTCAGCATTGGAAACAGAAAGGAACATCAGAGTGCTGCAAGTTTTAGCATGTGTTTATGATGCCCTCTTGTGTTTTCTCTGAGAAATGCAGGCTTCCATCTAAGATCGGATTTTTTTCATTTTGAAGTTTATTTCAACTTTTGTATGATCCATTTTATGTGCAACTCAAAGATAGTTTCAATGTATGTATCTGGAATTAAATATAATATACTTATAAAATTTCTTTGCCAATTTTTATAGACACATTTTTAAGGATTTATTATTTTTTTTGGTGAGTGGTATTAACTGTAGCATTATTGTGATGTCTATGGAGGCCAGAAGTTGGCGTCAGGTCTCCTGGGGTAAGATGGAGTTACAGGAAGTTGTGAGCCACCCCCCATGGGTGCTAGTAATTGAACTTGGGGACCTCTGGAAGAGCAGCAAATGAGCTACTTCACCACTCTCATCCTTGTATATTGAAAAACAGCCCCATTGACTGGTCTGATTCAATTTTCAGACAAAGGTGCAGAAAAAAACCATTTCAATAAATAGTGACAGGAGGATGGGTGGTGGGCAGTGGATCTGGAGGGGACAGGAGGATGG
>NW_004949098.1:5330373-5362508 GCF_000317375.1 Microtus ochrogaster
GAAAGGAGATCAGAGTGGGGGATTAAGTAAGGATGGGGAGGGATATGTGGGAAAAGGAGAGAATATGGGAAGAAAAGAGAGAAACAGGGAAAAACAATTAAAATTTAGGCTCATTTGAGGGATAGTATGAAAATCTAATACAGTAGAAACTTCCTAGGTTTATATTTTTATGAAGACAATCTAAATGAAATCATCAAATAACAGGAGAGGCAGAGCCCATAACTGGACATTTCTTGTCACCAAGTGGAACTTCCAGTACTAGGAATAGGTTACATTTAATTAACTGTTGGCCAAAGGGGTACCATTGGAAACCCCAAACACCCTAGGCTGTTGCTGTAACTTGCTCTCCACAAGTTGACAGTAAGGTCATATTGTGGAAGACAGTGCTCACACAACTCATTGATCATGGAGAAATTGAGCTGGTGCCAACATAGAACCTCCACCCCTAAATTCTATCATCTTTCATACAGGAAGGTATTCTGCAGGCTACCAGAAAATAAACATAAACAACAACCCAACATTGAGCCCTTCGATTTGCAATGGTGTTCTGCATGCAAGACATGGTAGTGCAATTGTTGCAAATATGTGGGAGTTACCAACCAATGCCTGATTTGACTTAAGGCCCACTCGGTAAGATGGAACACTTACCCAACAATGAAAGCTTCAGTGACCAAGAACCTGATACTAGCTATCCCAAGGACCTAGGGGGAAAACAAATATGTTCTATATGAAATGGCTCTAATGACATTCTGCTATACTCATAGACCAGTGCCTTTCTGACCATCATCAGAGAGGCTTCCTTTGGTAGCAGGTGGGAACAAATACAAAGACCCACAGCCAGACTCAGATGCAGAAAGTGAGAGACTCGGACACAATTCTTATGCCTCCATGAAATAACTCCCATCAGGGTTCAGGGAACTCTGTGGAGAAGGAGTACAAAAGAGTGTGAGAGCCACAGGCAATGGAGGACACCAAGAAAACAGGCCCTCCAAATCAATGTGATCAAAGCACATATGAACTCACAGAGTCTGGGGCAGTATGCAGAGGGCCTCTTCGCCATCGTGAGTCAGACATTGTAGGACTTCCCAACCATACTGTGTAAGCCAGTTCAACAATATGACTGTTGTATTAGCTGTAAAATCATAAATGCTATTTAATATATACTCATTTCATTAGTTTCATTTTCTAGAGAGCACCAATACAGATTGTATGTGATGAAATAGATGTGTTAGCTATATTAGATGCATAAATCCATTAGACATAAGGATAGGTAGAAACACCTAAGGAGCAGAGGCAGACAGGGCTGAACTGGGACTTATGTCTGTATGTTTGTGCAGAGAAAAAAGTCTATGTCTAGGCTGGAGCCATAAAGATGGAATATGAAATCCAACAGTCCAGGAAGTCTGACCTCATGCACATTTCTCTACTTTGGCAGGATAAATGAATGAGCTACTCCGAAGGTAGCCCAGAAAACGTCTGTCCTGAACCTGCCTAGCTGACCCCAGGTAAACTTTCATTTGTCAGAGACAATAAATATCAGAGATTCTCATTTTCATGGCCACGGGGGCAGACATATCTGAAGGTCTTGCGTCCTGCCTCCCTTTAGTGTTTTGAGATTATGTGAAGCAGGGGTCTCCATAGAGAGTCCTCACATTCACCTCTGGGATGCACTGAACGCTACTCCACACAGAGAGCTGATCTGACCCCTAAGTACAGTACAAGATTCATCTTTAGAAGTCCTAAAGTAACCTCTGACAATCGAATCCAAACTTCCTGTATCTCTCCACCCAAAATGGAAAAGCAAGTGAAATAAAGAAACAGCCCATAGCTGGTTCTCCTCACAGCTGCAGAAATTCCCAGTGTACATCTCCCTGCAGTGCACAAGTCAGGGCCTCCTGGTGGCACCTGCCAACCCAGGTGTATACCCCTTATCACCCAGAGTGCCTTCTCTGCAGTTGCTCAGTGTCACAGGGCTTATTCACCAAATCCAGAGAAGACCAAGTCTGTGACATCATTAAGGAATGAAATACTGCTGTGTCCGGCAAACCCTTTGTTCAACTCTTTTTGTTCTGTGTGTTTTACAACTTTTCTGTATTTGGTGTTCACCATGTGATACTTTTATACTTGTATACATCCTATAGTCTTCAAATCAGGCTAAGTGTACCTCAAACATATGTCATTACTTTGTGGCCAAACATTTATAATCCCTTCTTTTAAAAAAGTATGCATATTCAATTAATTATTATATGTTGCTTATTTTAATAACTTCATACCCATTGATAAATATTTGCTCTCACTGGTTGTTTCTTTGGAAGATTAATCTATTTGTATATGTTTACATGTATTGTTGGTATGTGCACATGTGAGTGAAGGTGTCCAGAGAGGCAAGGAAAGGGAGTCGTGTTGGAGCTGGAGTTAGAGGGGGCTGGGATTTGCTTGACATGGGTGCTCAGAACTGAACTAGGGTTCTCTGAAAGAAGAGAGAGTGCTTTAACTGCTGAGCATTCTCCGGAGCCCTGCAATGGGCATTTCTTAAATAATTCATGAAAACAAACAGACAAAAAAATCTGAAGCTGTCCCAACAACGAATGATTGTTTTAGTTAAAACCTGTCTGGCCCTGGAGATGCTTGCTGGCATTCTGAGAATGCTGAAACAATGTGCTATCGTGATTGCTCTTAGAACACCAACTTCTTACAGAGAGTCAGTCCTTAGATCACAGCTCTTTGTCACAGTCTCTGACATCCACTGGGGAGGACACAGGGGTGACCAGAGAGCAGAGGATTGAAACTGAGCGCCTGTCATCATGCCTGCCTCCTGTGGATTTGAAGAAGACATAATCAAACAGCAGAAATATTGATTATCTGAAACCCGTGCAAAAGCCTGACCTTTAGAGAATGCCAGGAGATGGAGGCATTTGTTTTCAGGAGTAGCGACTGTAAATGTTTGCTGAAGACTTATTACTTATTAAAAACAGACTCTCCACTAAAATATTTCCTTATTAAAAATAACCAACCAGTGAGGTAGGTAGACATTTTAATGACTATTAAGAGGCAAGTCCAGCATCCAAACAGCTTAGTATTTTGTGAACTGAATACCACATTGTTTTATAAATTGTTTCAGCATTTGTATAAGAAAGGATTAAGGCAGATTGAAATTCAAAGACACAGACACACATACACCATTGCTCTTTTTCACTAGATGAATATGTGGCAGATGATAGATTAATGGAATGGGAGAGAGGGAGAGAGAGAGATGGATAAGAGATAGAAGGCGTGTGACAGATCAATATATGAGATGCAGATATATGAACTAGATGAGAGATAAGAGGAAGGTAAAAGATTGATAATAGATGTTAGAATTATAGATTGATTGACAGGTTAATACATAGGTAGATGGTAGATAACTGATAGAAAGACCAATAGATAGATGGATAGACATGTCTATGCCTCAGGTCTCACTACATTATTAACTACTACAAAAACCATACTAATTGTATCACTTTTTGGAAATTTATATTATAATACAAAGTGGAAAAATGGATTTTTGTTTAGAAAAATTTTGTAGCAGCTTCTTTTCAAACAGCAAAGCCCTCTAGTGGTATGCCAGGCTAGATTGTTGAGTTAGAAGCTATGCCCTGTCTGTGGACAGCAGTGCCTGAAGGCAAAGACAGGTAAACATGTCAACATGCTAAAACACATCACCGAACTGGAAACCCCTTCTTCTAGCTAACTTCTGCTCTGTACTGTTAAGTCCCCTGTCTGCAGCGTTTTTAAAAACAGGAGAAATTTTCTTTCTAGAATTGAACTTCACAGGAAAATCTGTCAATAGAAAACCCCTTATTCCTTATTTTGAAAATACTGTTATTAATTAGATGGAGACTTTCTTCTTACTGTCTTCAATTAAAAAAATTACTTGTCCTTTTTATTGTATGTGAACATTCTCCTTCACAAGCAATGTTCAGTGTGCATATTGCCCACAACGTAGGAGCATAGTTCAATCTCTCAGTCTTTGACATGGTGTCACTCTGCCCTAGAACTAGCCAAGGATCTCTAAGAGGTGAACCTGCTATGCTTTTCACTCAGTTAGGTAAAATGTGTCAGCAGCTCAAACCTAGCTCACCAGGACCCCTCAATGAGGAACATGGAGGTCCTAGGCCAGCAAATGTGACATTATGCTGCATAGGTTCTATAGGAATAAAGAATTCAATTGAATCAATTAATTTAATTGCTTCAAACAGGAAACTGGGTGTAGCTCTGATGACATACAGATAGATTAAGACACAACTTCTCTTTTCAAAGACCACTTCACATAGGACACCTCATACCAAACGAAACTAGAAGAAAAGGTATGATATCGTCTCTAGTAAAGAGAAGTTTTCAGACAAGGAGGAACGGAAGTGGAGTGGAAGAGCATTCCAAGTAGAGATCAACATACGTCCTGCATTCCAAGTAGAGATCAACACACGTCCTGCATTTCCAAGTAGAGATCAACACACGCCCTGCGTTTCCAAAGAGGATTAACCTTGAGTGAGTCATCACAAAGAGTCTGTAGCCTGGGGAGCTGTGCCAAGAACGATTATTGCAAAGACAAGGAAAGATGAAATTAAAGTAGACCAATGTGTTTTCATCAAGGATGTGGACTTCATCACTCAAACAGGGATGTGCCTTGAAGAGGTAAAGTTGCCTCCCATATGGTTGAATAAGATGACATTCTATTAACAGCTGCTGCTAACTGGCCTGTGACTCAACTCAACTGCAGTGGTAACCTTGACCCCTGTCCTCCTTTATGCCACTTCTTCATGGAACTGACACCCTGGCTCCCTTGAGAGAACTTGGGTTGAAGTCCTTTCAGCAGAACCAGACACTTCACCCTCGGCAGTTTAGAGTTCCCACCTCTAAGACAAAAGGAGAAAAAAATGTTCTGTGTCCCTCACCTTCAAATTCCCTTTTCTAAAGGAGCTGTGGAAGGAGGCAGCTACCTGTGCAGGTGAACAAAGAAGGCTAAGTCACTCTTTCAGTATGATATAGACTTTTCTTGTGTTGGGCAGAACAGACAGGAGAGACACAAAGCTTAAATATCTCATAATCCATCTCCTTTTCATTATGATATATTTTATCATCTGTTACTGTCACAACCACATAAGGTCATCAAGCTACAAAGAAAGAAGGTTTACCTTTAGTCAAAGTATGAAGGGTCTGTCCATGGCCAGTTGGTCCATGTTTTTTTTAATCTTTGTCCAGCCTGTAGATTGTGTTGGGAGTATGTAGTGGAGTAAATTTGTTAACCTGAAGATAAGAACAAAGAGAGAAAGACAGAGAGAGGTGGGAGGGAGGGAGGGAGGGAGGGAAAAAGAGGGAGAGCAGGAAGGAGGGAGGGAGGGAGGGAGGGAGGGAAAAAGAGGGAAGGAGCTGCTCTTGAGTAAATGCCCATGCAGAATGAAAGTGTTCTCACATGCAAATGCACCCCTCTAAAACTCTACCAAAATCGGTCATACTTTCAAGGCATACCATCCAATTCAGTTCACATAGCCAGTGTTCCTCAAGAGCATGTATATGTCAGGAGATGTAGTAAAAATTCAGCAATGAAGAAAATGGTTGAAGTTATATTCCTAAATGAACTTAGCTCCAGTAAAATAAATTGACAACAACTATCTAAGACCCCTTGTAGGCAAAAGTAACTAAAATTGTTCAAGAAGTAATCTCAAAGGCTCATTTTCAAAAACCTGCACAGGAATTAACTGGAATATGAGTTTTTCTTTTCAGTAGAATCCCCTAAATCTATTAAATGATAGATCATTGACCCACCTAAGATTTTATATCTTAGCTCTGAGTTACTGATTCCCAGCCAGGTTCACACAGTGGAGCCAACAGTACTTCATCCCATGAAGAGTAGAAATATGCTGAAGAACTGTAGAGGGCAAAAGGCCTTGAACATACACATAGGCACTAGAGAATCCAGGGAAGATAAACTTATCTCTTCAGAGCAATGGGGTTCTTAGCTATTTTCCCAGAAGCCTGGGGGGAAATATAGTTTATATCCTGGTAATCCATTGCTACCTGTTGAGCCAGGCCCAGCCCATATCTTTGATAATTTATGGTTTACTTACCCCAAACCCTTTCCCCATAAAACCTTGATCATTTCTTCTAGGCCATAAAAGTCATCCTGTGAGAAATGCCAATTTTACAACATCCTAAGTGACTTCTATGTTATCTGAGAACCAGACCAATCCTGACACCCATAGGCATTATGTTTACCTCAGTCAGTCTCCTTAGACTAAATCTTGGGCATTATCTGAGACAACAACACCCATTCTTATGAAAAAAGCCAGATGTACTTTGTAAAGAATCTCAATGTAAACATTTCATAAATTGTTTTGCACTTGCGACAGAGTTAATTGTTATCAGAAAACTTTTTTTCCCATCAAAATTCTATTGTGCCTTAGAAAATAGCTAAAATAAGGTGATCTGGGTGAGACTAGAAGTCCTGGTCCACAGCAGGTTACAATAAAATTGGGCTAGGCTGAATTTCATTCTTGTCTCTTCATGGCTTAGTTTTCCTGCAGGGGATCACCACAAACAATACTCCTTAAAGATCAGAAAATGAGTAGAGAGTGAAAAATGTGCAAAAGTCCCAAAGGGGCCAAGAATACAAACATCTTAGGAACCTGCTGCCTCCATTCACCAACCTTCATTGTGTGACATCATTTAACTCACCGAAGCCTTTTATATGAGCTGAGGGATAGATAGAGAAATGGGCAAGTTCATCGAAAGTAACTGGAGAAAGACTACTTGAAGAAAGCTCTAGGAAGGCTCAGATTTAAGACCTGAAGGATGAACATGATTCTTCAAGTAGTGCAAAGTAAGGCGTGGGACACACCACGGCTAAAGATTGGGTGAGGATGGATGCCTTGATGGGAAAAATTGCTATACTCTCTTATTTTCTATTAACTTCTTCTTGCCAGGGTTTCTCAGGTGTCTTCCTCACCCAGTAAATGACCCCTCTTACCCTCAGGGTGTAAGCCTGCTAACAGAAGCCACTCACTAAAGCCCAAAGATATGTTCCTGGATGCTCTTGGATTATTATTTCCCGGAGAGAGCTTCGTCATTCTTAACAAATGTATTTAGTTCTGTACACATGCCCTTCAGGTGACAGGTCGCTCAGCTGCCCAAATCAGTCCTTGCCCTTTTGGAGCTCCTGCTCTGGGGAGATCTGACAAGAAGCAATGCTGCGAATAATTCTCTGCGGTGATGTGTGTTAGGAGGAAAAGGAAGCTGCAAAATGTAATGGGGAAGTGGGCTATTCAGGAAGGTTTATAGAAGGATTGCTAAGAAGGTGACATTTGATTCTGTAAGCAGCCTGGCAGGTATAAGGCTATTGTAAAAATACTGTGCTCCTCACTTTGACTATTATACTATTGAAATGGTGGGCTCTAAATAACTGGAATTTTTGCCATATTGTCAGAAGAAGAGGGTTAAAGTCTTGGTCAGACATAGGAGGAGCTTGTACTGAAAGACTAACTTAGCAGACCTCCTTGCAGGAAAGAATGGAGCCATAAAAAAATGATGGGGGGCACACCTTGACCAAAACTGCTTAGCTAGATGCATAACTCTGGCTCTCTATTTAAATGTCAGATCTGTCCCAGCATCCCGAAAAATGTACTTGTAAGGGGGTCATTGTATCTCTTCCCAATAGACCTCACTGAATAAATCTGTTTCTGGTTTTCATGAGAAATTGGTTCTTTTAATTGACTTATTAAGGGTGTATAGCTAAATCCGGCTTATGGGCAGGGCACAGTTCTGATCACAAGTTGAGAAGAATTGGCTCCACAGCTCAAGATAAAAAGTGAACCATCTGAAGCAGATGGAAATTGAGGAAGCCTGAGTTAAGACAGGCTACCAAATAAGATAAATGGTTCTCTCCCTCTGGTGTGTGTGTTACACTTCTGCTCCAACCAGTCAACTCCTAGCTCCTTGCTTGCTGCACAGTCCTTTCTGGTGTTATGCTCTGGATCTCTCACATGGAAACCCCTTCACCTTCCCAGTCAGCCTCTTCCTGGCCATTCTCTTAAGATCAGCAAATCCTCCTTCTAGTTACCTTTGGCTTCTCTTATACTTGTGACAGGAAGCACACTTCTGGGAGCTGCACAGACTCAATGCTGACATCACCAAAGGTCTTTTTGTGCCTTAGCACCATAGCACTCAAATGAAAATGCTATTTACCTTTTCCACCACCACCACCACCACATACATAAAGCCTAGGACAAAGCTGTCCAGCAAGTTAAGAGAGAAGAAGGGAGGAGAAGGAAACAACATAGCGGGGAGAAAAGGGAGTCACATCAAATCCTGTTGCAGAATTAAAAATTCCTCCCGGGAAGCTTACCTTCCATCAGTGGAGCCTATGGCATTTCAGAGACATAGCCAAGTTAAGGCAAATCAGAGGACTAGGAAGAGTAGGGAATCCATTGATATGAGTAAGAGAAAATGGGAATATGGGAAACAAGGAAAACTTCTTGTGTTAGGTTAACAGCATCTCTAGGCGTACAATCCTCAACAAAATGCTTATGAAAGCCACTCCAGGCCTGCATCTTGTGAGTACTTCATCCTGGTAAGTTGAAGAATGGATTTCAGAGCCAGCAAGAAGGTGAGCTTTGGGGGAAAAGTTCAATATCAGTTCCTAGATGAGAACTTGGAGAAAAGATGAAAGGAAGGCATGGGAGCTCCCGCACAGCAAAAACAGGTACCACAGAGCACCGCTCCACACCTCAACGCTGTTGTCTGGAGTGAAAAAGCTTTCTCTGTGTTGAAACCTGGCTGTGGTATTGAACTGTTCAGCCCAGACATCCCAAAGACAATATTCATGTACCTGTTCATTCTAGTGTCTGGACTGGGATTTGGGCCACACCCTCCCAAGCAGCTGTGTTCACATAGGTGCTATGGTAAAGAAGAATAAGGCACCAGAGTAAAAGTCCACACTCATACCTGGTTCTGAGATTATTGACTTCCTGGCTGGGACAAAACTGTCTATAACACCTTAAGTGTTTGTAGCTTCCGGATAAGGACAAGAAGCAGGAATGCTTATTTTTTGAGGTCCTCACCCTAAAACTGCCTGAACTGTTTCTCCTCTTTGCAATACCTTTGAGGAACAGAAGCTCCATTTTTTTTTTTTACGTCTAGACTCCAATTATGATATGGGGTCATTAGGTCAACAAGGCCAGGACTACATGAGACGATGTTTTATTAATTTTTAATTACTAGTAACTGCAGCCTGATATTTTCAGTTCAATTTCCGTGAAAGGCAGTGGACTTTGCTCTGGCCCTGATAAAACTTCTGTGTTTATAATTTCTTATCAATCCTTGCTCTGGAAAGGGGATATTCACTCTCACAAAGAAACATGGACCATCATCCTGAGGTGCCAAATGGAGCAGAGGTTAAGAGACTCAAGCAAGAACCCAAATGTTGACAAGGCCTCCTGAAGAAAAGATTCCAGAAGACTGGAGCAACAGGCATTGGACTTTGCCCCAGAGACTGGGTGTTTCTGTCTCCACCTTTCCCAAATAATCACTGTTAATTCAGGTGCACAGGGACCTTCTGGGGATGCCTGTTGGCTGAGCTTTTGTGAATAATCTTTCAGTCCTTCATCAGTGCTGGAAAACAGGCTCGGTTATTGGCCTGCTCTTTTCTGGGTCCTCAGTCATCATTTGTGCCTAGTCATCACTCCACCCCCCCTCTTTTTTTCTCAGATTTTAAAGTTATATTCTCTTGGCATTTTTCACATATTAGGACAAATAAATTACAGTTAAAATTTATTATTATTATTAATAATATTATTATTATTAATTTTGTGTGTGAGTATGTTTTTCTGTGTGATATGTCTGTGTAGGTGTTGTACTGTGGAATACATATAGAGCTCAGAGGACGACTTATAAGAGACAGTTCTCTTTCTGTGATTGGGTGCTGGGATTATTCTCAGGTCTTCAGGCACACATAGCAAACACCCTTTGAAGCCATCTTGCAGTCCCCCTATAGTATTTTTATGTCATAAGAAAACCTACAATAATATACATTTCCTTTACATTTCTCTGGGACAGCACCAATTTAGATTTGTGGCTGTTTGTTTGGGGGGGGGGGATATGTGGTAAATTTAATGATGGTATTTAAAAGAGGAGAGTAGGGGTGCCTAAGCACCTCCCTTTCTTCTGGTTCTTTGGGATGGAAACTGAGGGGAAATCTTAGTGTTGGGACTGAGTTGGGGACAGGGACTTCTTAGCAGTTGAAGGCCTTTCTCTTGCTCTCATATGGGGAAGGTGGTCTGGGAAATCTACCACCCTATTGCTGTAGCTATATTTGTTGTCATACCAGAAAACGAGCTTTACAAAGTTGTCACTGAGAGCAATGCCAGTCCCAACATCAAAAAAAAGAAGAATAGACATTATTATTAAAGGAATCATTGATAGTGTCTTGTTAGGATTTTTATTGTTTTGAAGAGACACCATAACCACGGCAACTCTTATAATGGAAAATATTTAACTGAAGTGTCAGTTTGCAGTTTCAGAGGTTTAGTTCATTATTATCATGGAAGAGAGCAAGGCAGTGACATGGAGGCAGACATGGTGCTGGGGAAGGAGCTGCTACATGGTGAGATACAGGCAACAGGAAATAAACTGAGAATCCTACATCTTGCAGGCAACAGGAAGTGCTCTGACTGTCACACAGAGCAAAGCTTAAAGGAAAGAGATCATAAGCCCGCTCTCACAGTACCACACTTCTCTAAGAAAACCTCACCTACTCCAAGAAGGCCACACCTCATAATAGTGCCACTCTCTTTTGGGGTCATTTTCTTTCAAATCACACAGATGACAACAATATCTTCTTTGCAAGAACTGAAGGGAGTCCTTGTAACCAGGCACCCAATATGGCCAAATCTGTTCACTTTGGCCTTCATCATTCTGTCTCAGGGACAAAGCTGCTACTGAACTAAAAGATGCAGCTATCTCTGGAACAGGAAGAAACAGAGAGCCATGTCTGCTTATTAATGGTCATTTTGACATCTAAGGAGTTGTTCATTAGTTCATTTCTTTTTCAATTTGGGTCTTGCAATACAGCTCTGGCTCATATCACATTCACTCATTATGTAGCTGACATTGGCCTTGAGTTGATGGCAGTTTTCCTGCATCAGACCGTAGAAGTTTGAATTACAGGCTTGGGCCACCAAATTGCAAGTGGTATTATAAAACTGAGGCTAATATTTTACCCATGCTAACAAGGCTAGCAGCAGAAGTAGATCATGAGTCTCTCTACAGAAAGACTGTGAAATTCAAGGGCAGAATCATACTCTCTGAAATATCACTGTATTTAGGACTCAGAAAGGAATCTTAGCTAAAAACTTCATCTCAAAGTATATATTTCCCTCATAGCAGCTTCTTTTTTCAGGCTGGAGTTGGAGACAGATGGAAGCAAGGTGAGGTGTCAGGATTGAAGGCTTAGAGGAGTTTCGCTGGTCTGGTGAATGGTCCTCTGGGGAAGAGCGTGATCAAATGTATCTCTGTTTTGGTAGACAAAAAGAATTCATTTTCAGGGGAAGTGAGCGTACCACCTGGCTATTTCGCCTGAAACCATCCTCTGCTTTCCCAACTTGGCAAGGATTTATCACTCGCCTCTTGGGTTTGTTCCTGTTTCTGAGCAGAGATGCACTTTGCTTTCTCTCCCCTCCAAATAGCTGCCACCCCTGCACCATCCCTGATGAATATTAGCATCCAATCATTTCCATTCCACTAAAGAGTCAAAACCCACAACATCTTGTTATTGTGTGGTGGATGAGTGCCACATGTGGGGCAGTGAAAATACTGGGGCTGCAGTTAGGACGTAGTTCTCTATCACTGGTGGTACACAGGTTTAGAACAAGGTTTGTCCAGCCAGGGCCTATATATTGAACCCTGAGCCCTGTGTATGCTAAGCAAGTCCTCTATCAAGGAGTTAGAACCCTGGAAATGGTTGATTTAGATGAAATTTAGATTATCTTTCAACTCTAGGAGTCAATCATTTTATACAAAGGAACACTTAGGGGCATACTTTCTCTTTGCTGATAACCACTGACATATCACCAAAGCTTCGTTCTTTGGACACTGAAGTTGAGACAGTCACCTCTACTTCTACTGTGATATTCATTCTTGGCTCCAGGATAACTGAGCTTCAAAAGCTACAGTGCAGATAAATGTGGCCATCCACCCTGGCAAACACAAAACAAAATATCTATCAATGTTGCTGTGAAAGTATTATTTAGGTATTTCAAAATAATTTTAAAAATAACTAAATGCATCAAGCAAATGAGGCTGAAACTGAATGCACACAGATTGAGGAACTTGGCATTGTTTTCCTACCTCTTTGCCAAAATAGTTTGACAATTTGTCTTTAAAAAATCACAATAGAAAACTTCATGACCTCTTTTACTTTCTCCTCCTCCATGTTTTACTTTTTTCTCTTAGTCTCTTCTCTTTCTCCTCTATCCTCTCCCAATAGGGCCCTCCTTCTTTCTGGCAAATACTCAACCCTGGCCCTGTTTCTATCTTCCACTTTCATGCATAAACAAGTGTATAAGCCTTCTTGTACATAATATGATACTCTCCAGTGCTTTCCATTTTCTGCAATGACTCTTGAAATTCTTTATGAAGACTGAATCTGGTTTATCTTAAGCCATGCAGATCTCTACTCCCATTCTTAATCCTGTCCTGCCTATTGCCTAGATTCTAACTTATCATTTTTATCACCGCATGCTCGCACTTTGTCAGGTTTTATCTCCTCAAGACTCAGTTTCCCCACTTGTTCCTTTCAATCCCTAAAACACTCCTGGCATACTTTTCTTCCATATTAGCAACCAAATTTATAAGTGAGTTGATGATATATGCTGAAAATCACTTAAGTTTTTTTAAATCCTTCTTATTTATGCACATGTTTGCTTGTTCCTTCCTTGTCAAAGAAAGCATGTAGAGGTGAAAATTGACTTGTGGGAAGAAGTTCTTTCCTTAGACCAAGAGTTAGGTGTTTGAATGCAGGATATGAGGCTTTGTCGCAAGCACCTTTACCTGTTAGGTCATCTTGCTGGTTAGTTTCACTTGTACTGTCTCCTTTATCTGTATTTTTACCCCAAGCCTGGTCTACTTGCCTCCAGAAGGTCCCTTCACATTTAATGTTAACTAAGGTCATTTCACCATTGAGTATGAGAGTGATGGCAGTGTTCTTCATGCTCAGTGAATTATATCCCCATAGAGATTTTATTTCCTGTTTTTTTTTCTTATTTTGTCTCATTAACACTTAGTTTGAAAGACTACCTGATTTTTTTTAATCTTATAAAAATAAAAGAGGGGTCTACATTTCTTGGGGAAAAATAACCAAGTAGTTCAGAATAAGCAGACTAGTCCTGGGTACACATCAGCTGTGGGAGGGGATGGTCTTTGAAGAATGCTGTGGGCCTCAATAAGGAAACATGAGCATTGCATACTTGAGAAGAAACCAGAGTTGAGAATGAGGATGCACAGAAAGTTGAATGGGAGATGGTAGCTAGTCAGGAATGCTAGCCTTATCTCAAGAAAACCTTAGATGAAAATTATCAACATTGTCATTTATGAAAAGCAAAAATTGCAAACTAAAGACGTCATAAGCAGCTTCAGACACACGGCATGAGTGAATTTTGTGCTTACAGTATCCAGTGGGCCAGATCTAGCTTCCTTACCCTTTAGCCATGCTGAGGTCGATATTGGTCTTTGATTCGCAGAAGAGTCTTGAAACACTGTTTCCACATCATTATAGTTGAAATAGACTAAGAGAAATGAAGTTACTTACCCTATGCTGTAAACCAGTAACTGCTGGTGTTAATATTGAAAGTCATGTTTGGCCTTGAAAAGCAGCCTTTTGCTTTTTTTTTTTTGCAAATCTTTACTGAGGGTGGAACTTGAAGTGGATTAAGTTGTAGTCCTAGATAAAGGTATTGCATCCATAGCAATCACCTGAATATGTTCTGAAGTAGTACCTCCTTGCTCAAGTTTTGAGCTGCCTTCCATATCTTAATATAGACATATATTTATATCTAGGTTTTTCATAAAAAAGACAGAACATATCATCATTTCTGTTTTTCCTCCTATTATTCTCTTGCTTCCTTTTTTCCTTCAGATTAGACTCTTTCCTTTCTCTTTGCTACTTTCATATCATCTGTCTGTCTGTCTGTCTGTCTGTCTGTCTGTCTGTGTCTGTCTATCTATCTATCTATCTATCTATCTATCTATCTATCTATCTATCTATCTATCTATCTATCTCTATATATATGTATATATCCAGATACCTGGTATACTAGATAGATAGATGGATGATAGACAGATAAATGTTAAATATCCATAAAGCTATAATTTTATCTATCTGTTTGTTTATTCATCTATCGATAAACCCATCTATCAGCTATCTATTTATATTTAGGTGTGTGTGTGTGTGTGTGTGTGTGTGTGTGTGTGTGTGTGTGTGTGTGAGTGTGTATCAGTAGTCTTGGTATGGGATCCAGTATTTTGTTAGACAACTTCTCTACACCTGAGCTGCATACCCCTATTTATGTATTTACGAGTTGGGTTAAAGATGTAGCACTTTATTGAAAGACTATATAAAGTACGTAATCAGAGGCTAAAGTACTTCATTTACAGTAGGTCGTCTTCCTATGGTAAGATGAAAAGTGCTATGGACTGTGTGGATGAGACTTTGTTAATGGTGGATTGAGGGTAAGCTAAGTGCACCAAAGTAAACTTATATTCTGCTAAGTCATTTTAACACTTGGCGTTTTTCCTGTTGAATTCTCTATTTAATAGCCATGCTCCTGAACTTCCATCAATCCCCATTAGTAGTGTTGAACTGTGAGTCATGCCCTCTGCAAAGGTAAAAGCTTTACTGAGGTAAGTGTACTCCCTATGAGTACCTGCATTTATGAGCCAGCTGGGGGTAAAACATAAAAACTTGACTGTGCTCAAACCATATATATTAAGCCGTAGGAGGTTGGAAAACAAATGTCCAACAGCTCAAGTTCCTATTGCTATTTCCCCTTAATAAATGAGAAAGCAGAGTGGACCACATCTTTCACTAAATAGGAATATATAAATATTCACCACAAGACACTTCAGTTAGAAGTTTATATAAGAAAAATGTTTTGAAGCAGTTTAAAATCAATTTTAGTGTTGTTTCTGACTTTTGGTTTCCACTTTGCGAAGTTCACAGACCCCAGAACTCTAGCTCCAGAGGTTAGACTACCTCTCCACCACTCTGCACATACTCACACACATAAACACACACCCGCATAGAGAGAAGTAGCTTTACAACCATTTTAAAGATTGAATAAGACTGTAAGCCTAAATAATGGCTGCATTTATAAGAGTACAGTAGAGTGCGTGGAATTGATTTTGAAATTATTACCATTATCATCATCTATATTCTTTTTTTTGTGGTCACTTCCCAGTTGTACAAGTGTATTCTATCATGCTTCCTTCATTTGCACCATTGACCTTCCTAGATTCTCACATTACATCTTGAAACTAAAAAGTAGTACCTAACTGGAGAAAAACCTTAGGTCTTCTACTCATTTGAGACAAATGATTCTTTTATTTTTCTTTAATATATGCCATCTTGATAACAGTTTGCCCTCATTTTCCTTTCCCTAATTTTATCCCCACACCTGCCATCTACCCTAGATCCACCCTCCCTCTATCTCACCTCAGAAAAGAGCAGCCCTCATAGAGGCATTAACCACACATGGCATAATATGTTAGGATAAGACTGGGAAGATACTATCAAGTTAAGGCTGGAGGAGGAAATCCAATAGGTGGAAAAGGCTCCCCTAAACAGGCAAGAGACACTGACTGCCTCTTCTCCTACTGTTAGGAATCCCGCTAGAGCCCCAAGTTACTCAATAATAACATACATGCAGGGTATCTAAGTCAGACTCACACAGGCTCCCTGATATATGCAAATTCCCAGAAGTCCCAGTCAACTGATTCTGTGGGCCATGTTCTCATGGTATCGGTGACCACATTGGTTCCTCTGATTCTTCCTCCCCTTCCTCCACAGTACTCCCTGAGCTCAGCCTAATGTTTGACTGTGGGGTTCTGCATCTACTCCCATCAGTTGCTGGATGAAGTCTGTCGGGTCCCTTTGGTAAGGATTCTACTAGGCTCTGGTCCAAAACACTCTGCTAGCAGGACAAACCTACAAGGGCAAAGGTTTTGTGGCTAGTCCCTCCACTTGAGGTCTTACCTGGTTACAGCAGATGAACTGTTCAGTCTCTGTATTTAGCATTACTAGGAGTCATTGCTAGTGTTTCACTTGTAGATTCCATGGAGTTTCTTCTGCACTAGGTTTATACCTCACTTCTGTAATGTCTCCCCAAATCCAGTCATTTCTTCTGCTGTTTACTTCCCTATCACATGATCCTTCTTGATTCCAACCCCATTCAACTGCAGTTCACCTAAGAAATATATTCTGTTTCTCCTTCACAAGGAAATGCTTTTAATTGTCTTAATGTCTCCTTGTTTATTAGCCTCCCTGGGTCTGTGGACCGTAGCAGGATTATCTTTTACTTCACAGCTAAAATGCACTTATAAGTGAGTACATACCATGTTTATCTTTCTGGGCTTGGGTTTCCTAAGTGAAGATGATTTTTTTTTGTCTGCAAATTTTATGGTGCTATTGTTTTCAACAACTGAGTAAAGTAATCCTTCACTGTGCAAAGGTATCATATTTTCTTTATCCACTCTTCTATTGGGGGACATGCAGATTGTTTACAGTTTCTGACTATTAGAAATAAAACTGCTACAAACATAATTGAGCAACTCTCCTTGTGATAGGAAGGAGCACCCTTGGGTATAATCCCAGAACTGGTAGAGCTTGCTATTGAGGTTGATACCTAGTTTTCTGAGAAAACACCACATTGCTTTCCTCTTCTCCCACATCTTCACCAGCATAAGCTGTCGTGTTTTTGATCTTATCCATTCGACAGATATTTGATGCAATCTCAAATGATTTGCTTTTCTCTGATGGCTAAGAATTTTGATCATTTCTTTAAGTGTTTCCTGGACATTTGCATTTCAGAATTCTTTGTTTAGATCTGTACCCTTTTTTTAATTGGATTGTTTAATTTGTTGATGTTTCCTTAGTTCTTTATATATTTTGGATATTAGCCCTCTGTCAGATGTGAAGTTGTTGAAAATATTTTCCCATTTTGTGGGCAGCCTTTGTTATTATTCTATTAGCCTAGTCTACATTCTCAAGTGTCAGGTTTGACTCTGTAGTTTATACTAGAGGTTTATAGGGGTACAAAGTCTAACATGGAAATTCTAGCCATAATAGCTCTCCTGATAGCTTCCTCTAAGAATTTTGAGACTTCCTTGTATTACAGTCTTAGATTCTTCAATGTCAGTGACAACTTCAGATGCCCTGAAGCTTTCAAGCCACCCCCAGTGTCTTCTCCTGGGTGGACAAAGCTGTTTCTCATGTACTATGGCTTATGCATACTGCATATATTCACTGTCATGGGTTTTGAAGGCTATATTCCTCCTCACAGGTTTTCTCTTTTATAGCAATTCTCTTATCTCCAAACTCCAGGGTGATTTGTCAGAATATGCTTCATCGAAATTCTTGTAATCACCTGCACACTTGTGGGAAAGATACCAACTGGAATCTCCCAGAACAAATATTGTTTTTTCAAAGCAAAATCACCACATGGGACCTTGTGTGCCTAGATGTGTCCCCAAAGGCATAAACTCAAATCTCCAATAATTGTAAACCTTATAACCCTATTATAAAAATTATTTAGAGCAATTTATTTGTTCTGAAAAATAAATTATACCTGTCTTTCTTGAAGTACATATATTTGTATAAAAAGACATTAAAACTCTACATGACACTCAGGAAAAGTAACCAACCAATCATCTGTGGAAAATTTCATTAGCAGAAAGCAAATAAGATGTCTTAAACTTAATGAATATATCTACTGAAGTGACTTTTTAAAAATAGTACCGTCAGAAAACAATTAATTTGTTCTTTTTTAGAATTTAACTTGTGGCTGATGAATTCCTGAAGAATCTTAACTGAAATGAAACAATACATGTCTAATACTAGGAAGGAAGAACACACAGGACTTATTCACTTCATTCTCACCTCGCCTTTAACATGCAGTATTGTTTAACCCAAGCCATTTGTCTTCTCTCTTCTTGAGTTCATTCATTGTAACACAGAGTAACACCTGTAATTTATAATGTATGGAATAGTCTGACTATAAAGGGAACTTGTGGACAGTATCAATCAATTGCTTAAATTAAAAAGAAGTTGAACTTAAAGCATTCAGACACTTATAGGGAAATGAAGACGAGTATCTGTCTTATAAGAAAAAAGAAATTGGTGATACTGTGTTTGAGTAAGTAAAGAAAATCCAATGACTCCACTGAGCACTCTTCTTCATAATATCCATTAAGGTAATGTAGCTTAGCAAATAACTACTCTGGACTATTGACCACAGAAATTTCCCTAGAAGTTTTAACTATATCATGCATAACATGATGCTGATTTTCTGGCCTTAAGTCTTCTTAATATCAGATATTCCCAATGGAAAATTAAGCATGCCTAAGATACTTTTCCTTTTGCCTCATGTAGTAGTGAATGGGTTTATGTCTTCTCCTCCTCTCAGAGGAAGCAGGTGACAGTGACCCGAGAATCACTTTGGCCTTTGATGATGTTTCTCCCAATCTGTTACCAGGTGATTCAATCCCTTCATTCCTTTGTGTAAAAAGTGAGGGTTTGACGAACTGTGTCCTAATGATTCTCTGGATATGTCATCTCTGTGTACAGACTTCTGAGCACAGTGGCTACCACAAAATCAGTGCTAAAGAAATGACAGTCATTACTGAATTCCTCCACAAATTATTCTGGCAAATTTTTAATAATCCTCTTAGAAAGCAAATCCCTCAATTAGTAACATCTGAATTCCTTTGTAGAAATTAATATAGTTTTACTATACTTAAGAATACTATGAAAATGAAGAGAGCTGGACAAGTATTGACCATGTGCCCCCAAGGGAGCATTCAATGTTGAAGTTTAAAAAACAGATTAAATTGATTACAGCTAAAAGCTAAGCTACAAAGTGATTCAGTGGTGCCACTTTATAATAATCTCACTTCAGATCAAAGGTTGGTTTTCCATTGAGAACTAAGGAGCATCAACTATATCATGAGCAGCCATTAAGACTAAAATTAGCTTCTATTTACTATGTTATGTATGGGACAATTGATAAATGACTATGTATTGTTTTACTTGATTCCACATTAACTTCATGAAAAAGATCTGATCCCTCAGCCCAGCTCCTTAATCTCTGTTTTTTGCTTGTCCACTATTTGGCCTGAGGTGTCACAGCTCTATGAAAACAAGAATCTGAGAGATCATGAGATGCCATAGGTAGTAAAGGTAGTAGCATATTCTTTTTTTTTATTGAAACGATTTCTGCCTCCTCCCTGCTTGCCATTTCCCTCCCTCTCTCCCCACTCCTCTCCCCCTCCCCCCACTCCTTTCCCCCTTCCTCTCTGGTCTGAGGAACAGTCAGGGTTCTCTGCCCTGTGGGAAGTCCAAGGTCCTCCTCCCTCCATCCAGGTCTAGGAAGGTGAGCATCCAAACAGGCTAGGCTCCCACAAAAACAGTACATGCAGTCGGATCAAAACTGTGCCATTGTCCTTGGCTTCTCATCAGCCCTCATTGTCCTCCATGTTCAGAGAGTCCGGTTTTATCCCATGTTTTTTCATTCCCAGTCCAGCTGACCTTGGTGAACTCCCAATAGATCAGCCCCACTGTCTCAGTGGGTGGGTGCACCCCTCGCAGTCCTGACTTCCTTGCTCATGTTCTCCCTCCTTCTGCTCCTCATTTAGACCTTGGGAGCTCAGTCTGGTGCTCCAATGTAGGTCTCTGTCTCTGTCTCCATCCATTGCCAGATGACGGTTACCTCCAGATGGAACCCCATATTCTTAAAGACCCATACTATCTTGGATAATTTCCAACTTAGGATGTCTGGTGGGCATCTCAAATCCATGTTACCCTACCTCAACAATCTGGCATCTCTACTTAGGTAGAATAACCTGAATAAAAAACCTTCTTGAATATTGGAGGTAGAACTTTTCACTGGATCCTCAGAGAGCCTCAACCACCTGGGTTTGTCTTGAGTGTGCTCATGCTATTCTACTGGGAACTTCCCATGGTCCCAGGGTAGATTTCATCTCTGAGATCTGCCATGTCCTTTCTGTCTACCCTCTGCATGTTCCTTCTATCACCCTTACCTAATCCCAAAGACTGTGCTTGCCTCTGTCCTAACTCTTGATTTTTCCTGCAGTAATAACAAAATCATGTTTTCACCTGATTTTTTTCCTAAGCAATATATAGAACATGAAGAGAAGATAATGAGACATACAGAAAATATTCCAAATATCCTAGATATTTCTGAAAAGTTTTTTCTATAAGAGTCACTTCTTGTCTGTGGTTCCTACTTCAAGCCATGTATTGTGAACCCCAGTGAGTAAAGTTTCCTTGATTTTGAACTCTGGCTCACCCACAAGATATAGTATTTTTATCTGTTTCCTTTCCTTCCTTCATTCCCTCCTTCCCTTCTTTTCTTCCTCCCTCTCTTTTTTCCTTTCTTTCTTTTATCCATCCCTGCTTCCTCTCCTCTTTTTCTTTCTCTTAGGAAACCATTGTCTAAAAGTTGACCATGTGGATAATTTCAGTATTTTGAGCACTGATTTAGTTCAAATATATCTGTAGAAATCTCCGTGTTAAATTCTTTATGCAAAGTAGGCTTTCTTATAAAGCCGCTTAGGGAATAAGCTCAAAGGCTTAAAAAATAATCACCATTTGAATAAAGTTATTTAATCTAAATTGCCATGTGAAGGCTTTCTACAAACATACTTTGTTTACACAAGCTACAAGGAAAGGCCAAAGAATGTGTTTTCATTTTAGAATGTTATTTCTAATACTGAGTAAAAAATAAAGTGGTTAGAATTATCTATAATGGTTCGCTTGCAGGCTAATTCTGCTATCATTTTCTATTTCCATAGATTATTACAGATGAACTCTATGACCAATAAGAAATTATTTTTTTCTGTAGATTGAGATTTTAGCATGGTAGCAACAAATACACTTCCCAGTTGCTCTCTGATTCACATTCATAATATTCTAGTCCTCATCAAAAATAGAAAACAGGAATTGTACCTCAGGGACTTTTGTGTCTAGCATCTCATTAGAGTATTGAGAAACACACGTAAAAGGAGATAAAGTCATCACTCAAACTAATATATTTAATTTTGGAAATAATATCAAAATATCATATTAAGATGAAAACACATTTTGAAGTCAATGAATTATTAACAAATATATTAGGTTATTTAATAAATATTAGAGTGTTTAACATACAAGTTGACAAAGGTATAAATCCACATTTAGTTTGTAGACAATGATCACAAAGGCAATATATGATTTATTCTATCATATATAGAGATATATATGTCTCTCTTTCAGGGTTCTGTGAGTGGTGGACATATGTGACAATACAAACATGCATGTATGTGGAAGCTAGACCATTTGAACTATTGATCCTCAGATGCTTTCCATATTGTCTCTCACCTGGCCTGGAGCTCAACAAGCAGGCAATGCTTGTAGACCAATGGGCCACAAAGATCCATCTGTTCCTGTCTCCCCAGCACTGGGCTTGCAAGGATACAATAATACTATACTCGGCATTTTATAGCCTGGGTTCTAAAGATTGAACAAGAGACCACAAAGGTAAACTGAATCACCTCACAGGACCATGAGAAATAATAATTTGTCTCAAATTGATAACTACAGGTAAAGTTCATTGTACAGTAATATGTAATCAGATGAACTAATAATGGCAAATCCATGCAAAGAGATTCAAGGGGAAGATGATGACATATTTATTTCTAACTTGAATTCTCAAGTATGGTCTTGAGATCAGAGAGCAGAAGATACATACCCTGTCATCTACTCTTGCCTTAACATTCATGTTTATAGGGGTTTTGAAGACTGATAGACGGAATTTGGTGAAGTTTTCCCTTTTGCATCCAAAAGCTATTTTATAGTTCACAAAGGTTTACCATGGGAGCAGAAAAAGGACCAAGTATTATAGATCACGTGACTTGTGGTCTATGACTTTTGAAGTAGATTTTAACACTGATCATTAGTTAAGTCTTCAGTATTTTTATACTTTCCTTCTGAATGGACAAGGGGAAGTAGCAGGGGGCAGGGAGAATGAGAGAATCAGGTGGGAATAGGGAGAATATTGGATTGAGGGAGGGAATGAAGGGAGATAGCTAGAAGTAAAGAAGAAGGGTGGTATGGAAACCTAGTGCAGTGGAAAGTAAAAATAAATTGACTCCTAATGATATTCTGCTATGCTTATACATCAGTGTCTTATCCAGCCATCATCAGAGAGGCTTCCTCCTGCAGCAGATGGGAAGAGATGCAGAGACCCACACCCAGACATTGTGAGAGACAAACATAGACACACACACACACACACACACACACACACACACAGGGGGGAGAGAGAGACAGAGAGAATGACCCTGGAACACACAGCTCTAAATTTCATCAAATCCCGGCTCTCAGAGCTCACAGGAGGAAGAAGGAGAAGGGAAGACAGAACACTGGGAGAACTAGGCCCCCTAAAACAACTGAGCAAAGCTCATATGAGCTCACAGAGACCGAAGCACTAATCAAAAGCCTACACAGGTCTGTACCAAGTCCTCTGCATATACTATAGCTATTAAGTTTAGTTCTTTTATGGGACTCCTGACTCTATGAGCCGGTGGGTTTCTGGTTCTTGGTCCTGTTCTTGTTCTGTTTGTTTGTTTTCTGTTGGCTTGTTTGGTACAACTACAATATGATGGTTCTTGTTTTATCTTACTATACTTTACTTTGTTAAGTTTGTAGCTATCTCCTAGATGACTGTCCTTTTCTAATGACAAACAGGAAGGAAATGGACCCAGATGGGATGGGGCATGGGAAGAAGCAGATGAGTAGATGGAGGGAATTGCCTCAGACTATTTTGTATGAGAAAAGAACTTATGTTTACTAAAAGGAAGAAATGTAGTACCTTTTGTGACAATATTTTTTTCTAACTTTGCTGTTAAAATTTAAGTGTTTAATTAAAATTTATATGTTGGCAATATTTTTCATGCATATTAAATTCTCTCATTAACTCTAATGATCAATTTAGAGATTCTTCAGGGTTTTATTCTTTACAGAAATGGAATGTTTTTACAAATACTGAAAACTTTATTTACCTTCTTGATTGTTTAATTTTCTTTTTCTTTGAAAAGTTGTGCTTTCCATAATAAGATACTGTTGAATAGAATCAAAAGGGTGGAGAATGTATGTTCATGGTTTTGAAAGAAATATTTTCAATATATTTATTTTGAGCCTTTGAAGGTTTCATTACCCTACTGAAGGACTTTTATCTACATCTTGATTGTTACCAATGTCCAGAGCTAATTAATGAGAGTTAGACTTATGCTAAGTACATTTTTCTCTGCAAGATGATCATTTAATTTATTTTCAAGAAGGAAAATTTCTCAATATGATAAAACAATAATCTCTCTGATGAAGCTACCTTTGTACCCCTGAGGTTAATTCTTTTTTCTTTTCATTTATTGTACAGATTTGGTTTGTTTAGTATTTTGTTCAGAAAAATTATATATAGGTTCTTGAGGAAAATTGTCCTTTAAATTTCTTTCCTATGTCAGCTCTCAGTTTTTCCTTCTTCTCAGCATTCCATTTTATTCAACATTTTATAAAAAAAATCATATAAATCCAAAAGGAACTGTATGGTTAATCCCCACATGTCTGTTACTAAGAGATCCATTTATTGCCTGACTTGTTCCATTTAACCCCTCTCCTTTTGTCAATAATGCAGCAAGTTATGTTGACGTAAGTTCTGAGAAATATTTTTTATCTGTAATTATTATATTAAGCTTCAAAGGACAAAAGCATCTCAGATAATACAGTATCAACATCCAGGTTGGCATGTAAAAACATAACCCCTTAACTTTTTTAATTACTTACATTTCACCCTTAATTTCATAATTATTATGTTTTCATTAAATTTTTCCATATTAGGATATAAATGTATTTTATGCATTGGACTTTCCATATATTTCTCTCAGTTGTTAAGTATTGTGCAATTTTATTTTATTTATTCATTGTTTGAATTCACATTTTCTTGATTTTTCTACTTGCATTTTTTTGATATAACATAAAATCTCTTTTCATCATCTAATTTCCTGGAAACAGATGGATAGATAATAATGGCAACTTCTCAAATTGTTTTTCTCTTGGGGAACTTTTAAAGACCAAATTATCATAAAAATGCCAATATTATTCACATCAGTGATGTTCATAGAACTAGACATTAAAGTAGGCACTAAACAATATTTGAGCATTTCTGAAACATTTCTGGAAATGCCCACATGTTTTGAAAATTGTATGTATGTCAAGTCATTTTACAAGGAAAGTTATGGAAGTTAACTTGCTTTTCATCAAGATAATCATTTGTCCTCAGGAAGAAGACTTCCACATACATTCAAAAAGAGTGTTTAAAATATGTATTTAAGGGATGAGGCTTGTTAATATTAATTATTTTCATTGTTTGGTGTAGTTCAAGGTCATTCTAATGTGAAATGTCATCTTCATTCTGCCTGTACTTGCATGGGCGATGGGCAGAATTAATGCGAAAGCACACACCATTTACTCATCATTTTCTTGACCTCAAGAATACAAGGTTTTGTACCATAAAAATAGCACACTTTACTACAATTATGAAAATTATACCTTCAATGCCATCTTGAGAGGATCTTAAACATCCCATTAGTGTGTGATCAAAGATGAAGATACTACTCTGAATATCAGGTGCACAGCTTAGAATTACAGTTAGCCTAGTTCTTATTATGTCTCAATCTTGCCTCAAAGCAGCAGCAGGAGAGCAAGTTTATTTGAACACTGTTTCTTGAAACCTCAACTGTAATATTGACTCAAGAGATTATCAAGCTTCCTACAAACTTTGGTACTGGGTTTTCTCCTTGGCCTAAAAATTTCCTTTTTTCTTTCAAGTAGTACACCATCATCATCAATAATTACAATTCCTGACTAATCAAACATTGAATTATTAATATAGTTTAAATCTCAAAAAACAAAGTACCAGGAAACATGCTTGTGAATCTACAGGTATAACTTCTTTCTGGTGGAGCAAAAGTTAATATCTGTTTTCCTCAGTAACTCAAGGTTCCAATATTTTGAAAATGGTGTCAGAGCATAATCTGTAACACAATTATCATTTTCTTAAATTTCCCAGAAAAGGTACCTGGGAGGAGGTGGGGAAAGTTCAAACTGCACCCACACCAGACAACTGAGCAGGGCAGCTAACGGGAAAGGGCTCCATATGTAGCAGTTCACAGTCTTTGCCAGGAAGAAACTTGTGATTTTGATGGGAACCTCCTGGAGTCGGTGCCAAGCACCACCTACCTCCCTGACTTGCATAAGCATTCCAGTTATTCACTCTGATGCCCCTCCCTCAAATCCTGTTATAAAAGCACAGCCATCTCTGCCCTGACAAACCATCCCACATCTCTGCAAGACAGGTAAGTAGGAGCTGAAAGATGATGAGAGCCTTGCAGTGGTTCACCACGCATAACTCAGGAGAAAGTATGGTAGAGTACCAGTCCTCACCAAGTATAGGGTTCCGAGAATCAGGAATGGCTTCCTGAAAAGTTTTCAGAGGAAGGGGAAAAATGGGTTCTTTTCATTTCAGAATCAAAAAAGGAGAGGAATAGGGTGAAAACCAGTGTATTTCTACAGGGTTAGTCAAAGGAGAAGGGATGGGATGGTTCTCTCAACATGTCCTCTCTTACCATATTTCCCACCATGACTCTGGTTGTTCCTCCTTCTCAGATAAGATGCTGCCTTTCACAGCTCTCACCAGCATGTCCTGGATGCTACTCTCCTGCCTGATGCTCTTATCTCAGGTGCAAGGTAAGATTTTTCTGCTCCTAGAACTGAATTTCTTGTGAGAATCCAGAGCTAAGGAGCAGAGGAAGGCTCTGGAGAGTCTCCTGCAGCAATGATGAAGGGAGTCCCGTACAGAAACACTGCCTGCCACTCCTCTGCCATGCTGCGTTCCTCTAAGGCACTGATGACAGATGGTTTCATAGCAGCTCATTATTGAAACTAAAGAGATTCCTATTTTTCTAGGAACTTCTAGTTGGTGACTTTAACAAGGAAAGTGTGTCAGTCACTAATGAACTGTTGAACAAGAGAAGGAGTAGATGGGCCAGTGTAGAGACTGTTGGCCTAGAATTTGGGATCTATGGATAATAGGAGAAGAGTGAAAAATAAAATTAAAAGAAGACTGTTTCCCATGCAATACATCAATTTTAAGATCAAAATGAGAAAGTAAATGTGACAGAGAGTCTGTATTGTGGACTTAATCTCCAAAGACAGGCTTCATAAACATTTGCATTGTTGATCTACCCATATAAGCCATGCTCTTCATTTCACTACACCACTGTCTTTATCTCCTTCTGCTCCAGGGGAAGATGCCAAGGAAGATGTCCCCTCTTCAAGAATCAGCTGCCCCAAGGGCTCCCAAGCCTATGGCTCCTATTGCTATGCCTTGTTCAAGATTCCTAAATCTTGGTTTGATGCAGATGTGAGTGCTGGAGGTTGCAGAGGAGGGAAACAGCGGGAGTGCATGTCAGTCACAGAAAAAGTGGGCTCCCTTCTCCATGCTTCCATGAGAATCAAAATGAAATCCCTGTTTTTCTTCCAGTAGCCCCTATCTCCTACATTTGCCCACCATTCACTCATGAGATCTCAGTCTGTGACTTATTCTGTCTTTCCTCAACTAGCTGGCCTGCCAGAAGAGGCCCTCAGGACACCTTGTGTCTGTGCTCAGTGGATCTGAGGCTTCCTTTGTTTCCTCTATGGTTAAAAGAAGTGCAAACAGTGGCCAATATGTGTGGATTGGGCTCCATGACCCAACACTGGTGAGATACCCTCTCCTCCCATGTAATTTGTCTCTCATTGATTTTGTTTCCTGGTCCATTCTTTGTGTTTCTATGAGGAAAGACCCAATTATACATAGATGTCAAACTCTGGATAGCAGCTGGGGCAAAGGGAAATCCCTGGGCTCTGTTGAGGCTCCTAGTCTTCATGATATTCAATTGACCATTGTCAGCTTTTACAAAATTCCTAAATGAGGCTTTGGAATTATCTTTTGTGAGTTTCAGGGTGTTTGTACCCTTGATTCTGATGGAACACCAAAAGAGGAGAATATCCATAATTATTCTTCACAGAATAGATGTGATTCAGAGGAATTTGCAAAAGCACAACTTGCTGTGTTCACCAAGGGACATATTTTTTTTTCTGAGTTTAAATAGATTGTGAGTATGAGGAGAGATCTGATAATAGGAAGGAGATATCCAGGTTGAATCCTGGGTAGCATTTGAAGGACTAGATCAATTCCATGAGGCTGGACATAGGCATCAGCTCTTCCCAGTAAGGAATCATGCAAACAGAGCTTCAGTGGCCCTTATTTTCCCACGGCTGCCTCCTCTCTAGGGCCAAGAACCCAATGGAGGTGGATGGGAGTGGAGTAACGCTGATGTGATGAATTATCTCAACTGGGAGGTAGTTCCTTCCAGTGCTTCAGGCGGTTACTGTGGCAGCCTGTCAAGAAGCTCAGGTAAGAAAGAGGGCAGTCCTCTCTGAAAACCAATGTTTCTCCACTTTGCTATTCTGGATCTCTTGTCTCCTTCCATGTCTCCCTTCTTTGTATCTTGTCCTGCTGGAGTGAGGTACTGGTAAAGATGACAGAAAGACCCTGAATCCTTGACCGAGTTTACAAAATGCCCCTGACACTTTTATTTTGCTTCTTCTGTGTCTGCAGGATATCTAAAGTGGAGAGATAATTATTGTGACTTGGAGTTACAATATGTCTGCAAGTTCAAAGCCTAGAAGACAGAGTTAGCACCCTGAGATTAGTATGTAGCTCACCATGATCAAGAACCCAAGTGTGAAGACAGATGCAAGAAGGGAACATTCTCCAATCCGAACCTCTATCAATTCTCTCCTCTTCTGCCCCTTCTTCACGTCCATCTGAGACTCTTCTGTGTGTACTCATGCCTGAGTTCTCAGAGTATAATAATAAATTTATAACTCATATGTATATTTTTTGTGATCTATTTATTTAGTAAATTAACAAAACATATCAGCTAAAAGAAAGAGATAAGTAGAGTTAAATTTTTAAAGAAGATCCAGTTATCTTGGGAAGGGAGAGACATTTTCTTTGTTAACCACAAGAAGTGTTTTCATGATCCTTTAAGCTATCCTTCATGAATCTGTAAGGAGCCCTAACTAAATCTGTTGGGTCACACATGCATACTAAAGACAAAAAGATGAAAGTAAATGGGAGTAAATAGGAAGGAGGAAGAGGATGGATGATAGTGAGAGGAGATGAGAAATAGGGGCTTCATACAAAATACATGGCATACATATGTAAAAGTATCATAATGAAGTGCATTATTATATATAATTAACCCAAGCAATAAAAGCAACAAAACCAAAGAATGTGTGTTTATACATCTTTATCATTTTAAATACAAATAAATCTGGTAAAAATAAAAAACGAGAAAGGTATGTAATAGTATTATTAGAAAAACATAAAGGAATAACTATGTTAACTTTAGCCAAGTTCTATTTCAGAAAACAAAACATTATCAAGAATAAAGAGAACCATTTGAAAAACCTTAAAATTTCTCAGTTTTTTAAAAAGTATGTGCCTGAGAACAAAACTGCAAATCAATGTGGCAAAGACTTTCAAAACCACAGTGGAAATAAACAGCCACTTCAGATCTTTGACCCATGGTAAGGCTGGTTCTGGTACAAGCACTGTAAGTTGCTAACATAGTAGTTCAAAATGATCTTACTTCATCTAGCCTATCCATATGTCAGTAACCTATAGGTTGCTTACCATATAGATTACTAAACACATAGGTTAATTACCATATAGGTTATTAACCTTAGATTAGCCAAACAGTGCATGTTTTGAAGTGATTATTGTCTACTGTTTTCATGGTGATTTACTTGCCACTATTAGGCATTCTTAGAATATCATAGATATTCCTAGCTCAGAAAAATATTCCAGTAGTATTTACTATTGAATACAAAAGTTTTGAATCCTTACAAACTTAAAAAAATAAAAATAAAAAAATTAAGCTTAACCACTTAAAGTTGGGAGAACCTCAAGATTTTAACATCATTATCTTTTAGTAATTTATAGATCAGCTGGCAAAATTCGTAGAAGGAAACAGTTAAATTGACCAGCACACTCAGTCAACGTAATCTGCTTGACCTTTAGAGAATACTCCAGCCAGGTGCTGTGGGACAATGGTATGTATCCTGTCAATTATATTTTAAATAAAAGCTGATTGGACTGAAGCCAGGCAGGAAGTATAGGTGGGACAACAAGACAGCAAATACAGTCGGGTCAATGAGAACAGGAGAATTCTGGGAAGACAGAAGCCCATTCCTCGGCAGTCCTGACCCTGCCACAGAAGAAGCAAGATGTGACTGCCTGGCTGAATAAAATACTGAGCCACATGGCTAAGATAGACAAGAATAATGGGTTAATTTAAGTTATAAGAGTTAATAAGAAGCCTGAACTAGTGGGCCAATCAGTTTATAATTACTGTAGACCTCTGTGTGATTTCTTTGGGACTAAACAGCTTTGGGACCTAGTGGGACAGAACACCTTGGACAACAGTCAGGTTTGGTGTGGTGGCACATACCTATAATCCCAGGAATCAGGAAGCTGAGACAAGAGGGTTACTGTGAATTCAAGGTTTCCCTCAGATATGCAGAGAATTATAAAGCAACCCTAGCTACAATATAAGACCCAGTAAAGAAAGAATACTTAAACCAGCTATATAATACACATTCTTTAAAAGTTCAAATGGAATAGCTACCAAAATAGGTCACATTATAGATAAGTATGAAATAGGATAAATGATACAATATATATTTTATCAGATATCAATGGAATTAAAATTCAAGCCCAAACCAGAAACATAATAGAACAATCTCAAAATTTTGGAGATGCAACTAGACACTTCTAAATAATACACGGAAAAGAGAAGTCATAAAAAGCAGAAATCATTTAAAAAAACAAATATACAACATATTAAAGCACAAAATGTACTTTTAACCCAGTGTTTAATGAGAAACTGATAATAATGAATGATAACATTAGAAAAGAATAAGGATATAAAATCTTTAATCTTATGCCAAAACATGTTCATAGCAGTATTATTAGTAATAGCCAGAACCTGGAAACAACCTAGATGCCCCTCAACTGAAGAATGGATAAAGAAAATGTGGTACATTTATACATGGGAGTACTACACAGTGGAAAAAAAAACAATGATATCTTGAAATTTGCCAACAAATGAATGGAATTAGAAAAAAGAACATCCTGAGTGAGGTATCTCAGATTCAGAAGAACAAATATAGTATGCACTTACTTAGAAGTAGCTTTTAGACATAAAGCAAAGAAAAACCAGTCTACAGTCCACAACCTCAAAGTACCTAGAAAACAAAGAGGATCCTAAGAGAGATATACATGAATCTGCATAGGAAGGTGAAAAAGACAAGATCTGAGTATATTGGGAGTGTAGTGGATCACAAGAGAGGATAGAAGGGGAGAGGGGAAGAAGGAAGGGGAGCAGAAAATATATATATAGCTTAATAAAATATAAATCCAATGGTTCTCAACCTTCCTAATACTGTAACCTTTTAATACTGTTTCTCATGTTGTGGTGACCCCCACCCACCAACCATGAAATTATTTTTGTTACTACTTCTTATCTACAATAAATACAGTTATTAATCCTAATGTAAATATTTGTGTTTTCTGATGATCTTAGTTATCCTTGGGAAAGGGTTGTTCAATTCCAAAGAGGTTGCAACCCATAGGTTGAGAAGCACTGCGAGCTTAATCCATGCTCACTCCTGAGAAAATAAGAGGAATAAAGCAATGAAAATTCAAAATAAACAGAGAAGTGTTAAGACTAAAAATCACTGAGTTTGTATATGTGGAACCCCTAGAAAAAATATTAACAAAATAGAATTAGTTATCATTTTTAAAAAATCTGGGCTGAGATTTTGGAGACCAGTTGAAGAAATAGAGAAGCATAATATGAGCAAAGGAGTCAAACCCATGGTGGGGATACAGCTGACCTGAGCCTGGGTGAGTGGGAGCTCACTGACTCTGGACTGACAAACTAGGTCCTCTAAATGTGGGTGACAGATATGTGGTTTGGGCAGTTTGTGGGGCCACTAGTAGTGGGATGAAGATTTATGCCTAGTACTTGAACTGATTTTTTTGAGTGCATTCTTTTTGGAGAGATACTTTGCTCAGCCTAAATATAGCAGGGAGGCCCTTGGTCCTGCCTCAGAGTGCTGTGTCAGACTTTTTTTGACTCCAGCCTTATGCTCTCTGAGGAGTGGATGGGAGTGGGGTGGGTAGAAGGTGGGGGGAGTTGGAGGAGAGGACCGAGTGGGAACTGGGATGGGTATGGAAAATGAGAAAAGGCCACTTAAAATTAATTAATTAATTAATTAAGTGGAAAAAATCTATAGTATACATGAATTTCTAGTCATCTAAACAAAAAAAATAGAAACCATATGCGAGTGATGCTACAAGTGAAAGCTATGTTACTGTGAAATTGTGAAATTACATATGCCCTGAAGACATAAGTGAAGGCAGATCAAATTAATACAGGCCAATTGTTATAATATAAAAGCAACTTTAATATAAATGGAGCACTCACGCGACCGAAGTTCCAGCGATGCCCAGAAACAGGAAAACAGGAAGAAAGGGTCACCAGCGTTTGTGCACCCCAATTTATAGACATTTTTCCAGAGGCCGTCCCGCCCCCAAAGGGCGGGCTCTCTCTACATCTCCCCTTTTTTGTCTAAATAAGACAGAACTAAACTAACTACAACTATA
>NW_004949098.1:5368798-5375991 GCF_000317375.1 Microtus ochrogaster
TTAGTGCCAAGGAAAATTACTAATCCCAGAAGAATGCATAGATGTGGGGTGCTAGACACCTCTTGTAAGATCTCCCACATGGCACATTCAAAAAGGCCGTTAAAATTCTCAAGGGTAATATTCTCAGACATCTTTTTTTTTTTTTTATATATATGGAAGAAAATTTACCTGTAATGGCTGGTTTCTGCCAGAGGTGGTGGAAGAGATCACTTGAGTCCACGTGGAGGGCTTGTCTGAAACAACTCAAAATGGAAATTTATCGTTCTGCCTGAGGATTTATAATGTGTGTGAAGAAGGTTATATTGAATCAAACCAAATCAGCCACTGTGGTGGTTCACACACGTGGCGGCTCGGGAGGCGGCAGCTGCAGAAGCAGCAGCAGGCGCCGCTGGGACGGGCAGGCAGACGGAGCGAGGTGGCGGCTGCAGCGGCGGCAGCAGCAGGCGCTGCTGGGACAGGCAGCGGCGCGCAGGCAAGCGCACCCAGAAGTGCAATCTAAACCCCGGAACAGTAGCAGCGAGAGAGCGTGCCCGCTCGCGCTTGGGGACGCTGCAGCGCGCTGGGCCGGGGAGTCGCGAGCAAAGTCGGGCGTGGATGCATAAAGCTCCCCTCAGGCGACCAATCTCGCTCACAATGGCTGCACTAGGCTAATGAGCTGCCCGATATCGGACACCGGAGCGCACTGGGCCGGGGAGCGCGCACAGGGAGTCGCGAGCAGAGTCGGTGCGGAAAGCTGTCCTCCGGCGACCAATCTCAATCACAAAGCTGCACCGGGACCAGTGGGGGGGCTGTGGCCAGCGCCCCGGTCCTGGTGCGGTAAGGGGCCACAACGTTGGGCACCAAGTGAAGGCGGATCAAATTAATACAGGCCAAATGTTATAATATAAAAGCAACTTTAATATAAATGGAGCACTCACGCAACCGAAGTTCCAGCGATGCCCAGAAACAGGAAAACAGGAAGAAAGGGTCACCAGCGTTTGTGCACCCCAATTTATAGACATTTTTCCAGAGGCCGTCCCGCCCCCAAAGGTCGGGCTCTCTCTACACATAAGGAAGGAATAAAGTTTTGCCAGTTATTTGGGCATAGGGCATCTTTTGTGTACAACTGATACCATAATTTTGGATAAATGCTCAATACATAGACCAAATAGGAAATATAGTGCTAATAATAATCTAAAACAGTGCCTTGTAAGGTGTGGATTTTAGCTTAATGGTGATTAAAACTTTTAAAGCAATTCTGTGAATAATAACTAATATAAATGTTTAACTATAAAGGTAACAATATAAAATGCCATATTGTATTGAGTAAAGTTGCAGAAATATTTTAATATAATTTTTATTATAATTATTTGTACACACATGAATAATAATGACATAAAATTATGTTTCTGTCAGTAAATACTTTTTTGTGATATGTTTTTCTATGCTGGAAATTAATCTCAATGCATTGTGCATACCAGGCAACCACTCAACCTCTGAAGTACAGCATTTCCAGCTAATAAAAATGTCTTATTCTGAATAGCAGTTAAATGTTTGAAAACCGCTCAAAGTTACACAGAATCTTTGAGGTAACTATGGATGAATTAAATAAACTATGAGTAGAGGGAGAATTAGGTGTTGTAAGGAAGGCTGCTAGTTTGTTTTCTGGCAACCCAGACTCCTGAAATAATCACACAGAAGCTATATTATTTAAATCACTGCTTGGCCCATTAGTTCTAGCTTCTTATTTGCTACCTCTTACATCTTAATTTAACCCATCTCCATTAATCTGTGCATCACCACGAGTTCATGGTCTACCAGCAAAGTTTCAGCACATCTGTCTCTGCTGGTGGTTCCATGGCGTCTCTCTAACTTTTCCTTCTTTCTCCCAGCATTCAGTTTAGTGTTCCCTGCCTAACTCTGTTCTATCCTATCTGGCCAAGCCAGTTCCTTTATTAACCAATGTTATTCACAGCATACTGAAGGGAATCCCACATCAGTTAGGCCAACACACATTGTAGTTTTGGAAACAAAAAAAAGTTAAAAAAAAAGAAAAGAAAAATATGAGTCTGCTGTTTGCAGGAAAAGAAGGAATTGGAGAGATATTAGCAAATTAAATATATTTAATATGTTTCTATTCCCTCTGAGATTGAGTTGTAGGTCATTTCACAGAACTGAGTTGAAAACCTTCCAAAGTACACAGTAAGTAAATTAAAAAAAAAAAAAACATGGCCTTCATACAGTGAGCCCAAAATTAAGTAGAGAACCAGGAATGTGTTACAGAAAGCAATTTGAAAGTGTTGGACTAGATGTCCAAACATCAGGGAGGAGTTGCTCCAGACATCACTCACACAGGCACAATTGATGCAAAAACAAGAGGATTTTTATTCTGTCATGACAGGGCCCTTCAGGTTCGGGATATGAAGACATCCGATAGCTGTTACAGTCCATATTTTAAAGCAAAAAGCCACAGACACAAGGGGGGAACCTGTAGGTTGTTTTCCAACTTATTGGATTGGCTTATTCAAAGGGTTGCTAGCAATAATTGGTCTATTCCAGGGCAGGAGAATAGTTGCGTGGTCAGGTGATAAGGGAGAGCATCTCTGTGGTCTTCCTGACCTTGTTCTAGTGACTAAATCAATACATCAGGAACTGAGTCAACATCTGTGGGTTGTCTTTGCCTCAATTCCCAGAATGGAGTTATGTTTAAAGACTGTTCACAAGGACACAGGAGGATAAGCAGTCCAGCATGTGTGTGTGGGCGACTGTCTTTTTTCCAAGATAGAGTGAGTATAAGGTTTTAGAAAAATGTCTTAGGGTTGAGGGGCCTTAAATTCATTTAGAGTCTTTCAAAAGAATACGTGAAAACCTAGAGTTTGCAGGTTTCTTACAACTACCAAGTTGTATGATTTCCTAGAGAATCTGTGCCCACCTTGATATTCAGAAATAGCTTGGTGCTGTTCATAGGGCCTGTGAAATGATGCTGTCATAAATTCTGCCATAAACAACTAACTGTAAAGTCACTACAGCCTCTTTCTCAGCCTTCTGCGCCTAGTGCCCTGGCTATGACAGTAGTATGTTGATGGAATTTGGAATGCAGAAAGGGGTGCAAAGATTCTCAATGAAGTTTGTGGAGAATTTCCATAGTGGAAACAATCGAATTTCAGTGGTTGTTGCTTACATGCAACTTCATATTCTCACATTGCTCGAAGTATGTGAGTACTGCTGTCTGGGAGGACAGCCTCCAGAAGCACAAGGGGTTTAAAAGGAATCCACAAAGTCAGCGATGTTAGACTTTTCTATCTGAAAGAGGTTAGGAGAAAAGCACTTTCAAACTCTCTTAGTGATTTCCTTCTTCATTCTCTCTTTTTCTTTATTCTCTCTCTCTCTCTCTCTCACTCTGTCTCTCTCTCCTCCCAAGCCTTTTCACAGCTTTTATATCCCAACAGAATCTTCCAGGCAGTACAAGAGTCAAAACAGTTGCATTTAATTTCTTTAATATCTTTTTTTTGTGAATGATTATAGGTTAAAAACATGCTTTCCATCTCCCTTGCATGATTAAACATTTTATGTATTGCAGGCAAAAAAAAAACCCAAATTATCTCAAAAACCCTCAACTTGTTCCATGTGGCCAAGGAAGGTGTTCTTGTCAGGTCTTTTACGGGCAGCCTACATTTAAAGGACAAATCACTTTATTACGTATCTTGAAAGGTAATCTTTTAAGGAATTGCAAACCTAAACTTTTATACATGAAAAAGTCATTCATCAATATATTTTTGTGTCAGGAGATTGATGGAATAAATAGGTTATAAGAAATTAATCATCACCTTTGGTCATCAACCAAGCCTTGCAAGGAAAGTACGCCATCCAGTAATAATAGGACCTCTTTGTTCTTGCTCCCTGACCTTAAAGAGTCCTGCATTCATCTATGTGCCTTTCTAAAACTTCAGAATGTCTTCTTGGGTTTTTCACCTTAAAGTTATGTAGCAAAAACATCTTAGTCTAACTTTGTTATTTTCAAAGCTTTGTTTTAGCTGTGATGCACTCAATGACCTGTTAAAAGATCTCCCAACATTAAGGTTAAAAGAATTTAAAGTAGCTGGGCTCCTGGGATTCAACTTAGTCATGAGCTTGAGCTACAATCCATGCAGCTTCTAAGGTGAAACTCACACTCTCCCTGGGTTATTCATCAAAACTCTCTATAAACTATTATTATTATCAAATTAGACAGTACAGCTTAGGGAGGGGTCATCTTCTTGACAATCTACAGGTAAAAATGCCAAGTAGAACAGGATGTTCCTAAGAGATAAATACAGGCAGTGGAGATTTTTTTACATCTCCTCGTACCATTCTAGAGACCAGAGAAAGAGAGCTGAGCCAAAATGCAAAGGCACAGCAGAAGGAAATGACATTCAGGGGTCTGCAGTCTCGTGGTCTTGCTTAAATGAGAATGGCCCCTCAAAGGATACTGTTCTGGTAGGCTGACACCCGGAACTTCAATTGCAATTCACTGGTTCTCTGACATAGACAAAGGAAATTCCTGCTAGAGGCACCATTGGATTTTTCTGTTTCTTTGGGTTCAGTCCTCAGGTCTCTCTGCCTTCTGTGCTCATTCCACTTCAAGCTTCTGGCTTACAGAGCATCTCCTATGAATATTTACTTTCTCTCTACTCTGATTATGCCCCGGCTGGATTTTTTGTTGGTCAACCCTTTCTCTGGCCCAACTCCCTACTGAGTTCCCACTAGGGGTCTCAGGTCAGCCTCACATTTCCTTTGTGTCTCTATAATGCATAGTTTGTAGGGAGGCCTAGAGGATGACTGGCATGGGCAAAGGGGGTGGAGTTAACATATGGTGTTAATCTGATGATTACAAGCAAGAGTCGCTCAGAGAAGACATAAGATTTCAGTAAAGTACATAATAGCTTACCATGAAGACAACAAGAAGTGACAGAGCATATGCTTGTGACTTGCAAAAACTGTAAATTAAACACAATGTGCGCATGCTAGCAGCCTACAAAATGCATATGTCACCATTTAAATTGCTGGCACCCTCCACACCCCTCCTCCCCCATCAGCTGGCATAATCTGAGCTCTGCAGACCCTATCCCATCTGCTTTTCCACCCAGCAGTGCCAGCCCATCCTTGAGTAAAACCCAGGAAGACTCACCAACACAGAGAAGCCAGAGATGTTTTTGGGGGGATCTCAACTACTCTTTGGATCTCAGTAGGAAGTGTGAACAGCTGGCACAATACTTGTGCCAGCCTTAAGCTCACAGCTCCCAAAACCACAGAGCTCTAAATGAACTGTCCTCTGGGAGGGAAACAGCAGTAATTGAATGTGTTTCAAAGTAGACACAAGCTGTTTATTGTTCCTTAGATCTGAAAGCATCCGTGTCCCACCACCAAGTTTCTATAGTGTTTGGAAACCTCCAGATTCTCTCAGGTAGAAAACTTGTTGGTGTGTTAGACAAAAGTCACTGGCACTTTGCTCTCAGAAAGCTTTGCTACTGTTCACTAAGCATCCCTCTCTTCCCCTGATTCTGCTCCTTCCACTATAAATACATACCCTTCAGACTTTTATTGGAATAAAAGAAAAACTATTTTGTATCTGAAATAAGGAGTTGCACCAAAAGTCTAAAACTAAGGACTGGCATCCAAAGCCTAAAAATAGTTCCAGGATATCTAGAGGGTCTAGAACTCCAGGGTCTAGTGGCAGTGTGGGAACATTCCTTATAGAAAAACAGAAATATCAAAGATGCCTCTTTTCATTGACTGGGCTGCCAGTAGACCTCTCTCCGGATACCCTTTCACAAATCAGTTTCCTGTCACCTTCAAGTGAGAAACATTTGTGCTTTTCAAACTCTCCCTGCTAGAGTTCCATGATTTTACATAAAAGTGTCCTTCCCCCACAGGTTGTGATTCTTGGGCCTAATCTGTGCCAGGTTACAAAAAAATTATATTCCTGAAGGAGTAGACACTATGTTATTTTCAACTAAAAATAAAATCAGTTAATTATCAAAACATTCACCCATTAGCAGAGAGCATCTGTTTCTAATTCTGCCTCTACAGGCCTCATGTCACAAACATGCCTTTCACTTTGCAATGCATTTCTTCCCATGATGATGTTTTAGGCTTCTGAATGGTTGGTCTCCAGTGAATGATGCTGTTTCAGAAAATTGTATAAAATTTTGTAGGTGGATCAGAGGGGACAGATCTGGAGGTTTTATAACGTGGTCCCATTTCCTGTTCACTCTCTTGATTCCTGGCTGCTGATGCATGGTGACACCTGATGCTTCTGTCAGCATACCTTCCCTTTCTGCTGCTACAGCTATCCCACAGCAATAGACCTGGTACCTATTGACTGGAGTATCTCCTTCCTCACTAAAACTGTTCATTGGCAGATGTTTTTATTAAAGAAATAGCTTAAGGTTCCAAAATTTAAATAGACAGTTCTCTTTGCTTATTACTTTAGACTATTATTGCTCTTAAAAAGTAACAATAGCCAACATTTATTGAAACTTGACCAGGTGCTTGACATTTTATGAAACCTCCACATGCATTAATGTATATAATCACCAAATAAAACCTATGTAGCAAATATTACTACTTACCCCTGCCTATTTTCATGCACCATGGGATGCAAAGTACAACAGAATTAAGTGGCTAGCCATGGTTTTCAATATCAGGGCTTCTGATCTGACTACAGATTATAAAATCAAGAATGATAATATCTCAATATCTCCTTTAGACTTCTTTCTATATAATCAACTTCTTATGATTTTTCTGTTTGTCTATTTTATAAAAATGGAGATTTTAAACTCCTATGGCAAAAGTTAGCATCATTCATTATGGCTGGGGGATAAACTATCGAGGCATCTTTAGAGTGGCCAAGATCAAAAACACTTATGACAGCTTATGCTGGAGAGTGGGTGGACCAGTAAGATATCCATATATGGGATTACCGATATGTCATGAGGAATATTTTTTAGAGCTTGTTGCCCATAATTTGACAAATTGCACTCATTGGTAACATCGTGCAGGTTTGTGTACATTAGGCTTCTGTGTTGAAATAAGAGCGGCAGAGCTGCGTCCCCAGCGCCCGGCCGCCCACATGGCTAGCTTAGTTATGTCCCGAAATAATTACACGGAAACGGTATTCTTTTAATCACTGCCTGACCCATTAGTTCCAGCCTCTTATTGGCTAGCTCTTACAT
>NW_004949098.1:5380326-5383966 GCF_000317375.1 Microtus ochrogaster
TACGGTGGATCGCTGAACTCCGGGTGTGTGAGTGTGCTTTTATATTAAAATTGTCTTCTTGTACCCACTGGCCTGGATTAATTAAATTCGCCTTCACTTCTGAACCCAGATTTATGACTCTGATATCATGATTGGTCTAACACAGCCTTAATTGGAGTCACTTTATATGCAATATTGAAATACAGAACTGAAAGTTCTCCAATGATATTCCAATGTTTGTCATCAACATTGTTCTATTCTAGATCAATATTTCTATAGACACTTTTATTCATGGTAGAAAATTTATGATTGACCTGTCAGTTTCCACCAAAAAAACCCAAAAAACTAAGATTATGGAACTTTTGATACATCAGTACAGCCAATAGCCACTGAAATACCAGCCCACTGGGCGTGGTCTATTGCTCTTTAAAAAAGAGCAGCAGCCCCCTGCTTGCTTTCTTGCTTCTGGCTCTTGCTCCAGCAACTAGACTCCTTTCCTGGCTTTCGATGTTCTGTAAGTTTTTCCCCTAAAATAAATACCCCTTTAAATCCAAACTGGTGTGGGATTGTTTCGCGCATTATCAAATTCATTATTTCTTCTTCAATTACTATTCAAGAAGTGTGTGTGTGTATGTATGTGTGTACAGTCTGCTGGGTTTATTGAGTGTTGTTCATATATGTATGTATTTAGATATGGACCACTAAGATGTGGACACTTAGATATGGACAATCAATGAGGACCATTAACCTACCAAAGTCCTCACCTGCTGACCCTAGTCATTAAGACTGCAACTATGAGAAACAACAAGGTTGAGAATCAGCAACACCAGCCTCTTTCTCTCCCACCCCATTGCACCTGCCCATCACACCCACTTGCCCCCACTAAGTCTGCTCTACTAGTAGCAACAGTGGGTAGTGGAAGCACTGGAGGGCATCACATTGACCAAATCCATTAGCAGGGACAAGAAGGTCATTGCAGTGAAGGTTTGTAGAATAGTAAAATTGTTCATTGTAAGGAATGAATATAGTTACATCAACAGGAATGACATCAAGGAAGACATTTGTACTCTAGACTACCTTAAAGAAGAACAATCCCAGGAAGCACCTTTGCAGCATAGATGAGGAGACTGTGGAGTCTGATGTTGTTGAAGGAGAAAAAGGTTCAAAGGCAGCAAATGTTACAAGTGGAGTTCTAGTTAAAAGGTAGTAAATACACAACAAACAATAACTATTATAGATTTTATCCACATCATAGGTGTCCTCCATGCAATTACCAGCAAAACTTCCAGAATAGTGAGAGTCAAGAGAAGAAAAATGGATCTGAAGTGCTCCCGAAAGACAGGGCCAGCAACCCAGGTCCCATGGCAGGCAAAGGTACCTTACTATATATGGAGGCCCTATGGGCATTGACCGTAGTATTCCAACTCTGTGCAAGAAGTGTTGGAGAGTGATGACAATCAGGGTGCTGGAGAGCAAGGTGAGACAGAGTATGTTTTGGGATTAGGGACCATGATTCTGCAAGGGCCCTCCTGTCGGGGATTGGCCTCGACAAAATCATCTCTTACCAGGGTAGGGGCAAGGGAATTGAAGAAATATAAGTAATGATATGAAGACACATAGAATAATAAGACAGGAACCATAAAACAGTACAGGGAGGGTATTCCAGGGATTACTGAAATCCTAAAAATCACCCCTGTTTTTATCCCCCAGCTTTTATACCCAATATAAACTGGGCCGAGAAGATAACAAAAGACTTTATTAACATGATACAAAGGATCACTCACACAGTCAATGGCCTTATCACTCTGAGATATCAAATCCTTAGCATTATGTCCTCTAGGTAGCTAAGGTGCCCTAAATCACTGTAAGCTGAAGACTGTCCTTCCCTAGGTGACCTCATAGTTACAATAAAGGAGCAGAAGTACATTTACATAGCCTGACCTCCCATCAGGATGGGTGTTGAGCTATCCTGATGTCAAAGGAGCCAGGAAACTACCTCCTGAGTTAGGCATTGCAATTATGCCTGTCAGTTTCTAAACTCTCTGACCCTCAGACAAGGTGGAAATGGGCCTGCAATTTTTAGCCTCCATGCCCTCCTCACCAAAGAAAGTCTAGAGAGGATGGCAAAGAGGACAAGGGAAGTCATGAAGAGGCCACACCAGCAACAGCCACCTCAACATCAATATCACACTAACTTCAATTCCCAACGCATATGGCCCAGAGAACCCTAAATCACATGATAGCATAGGGACAAAAGCAGCCAATTTTGCATTTTGCTTTTCTTTAGACAAGGCCTTACTATATATCCCAGGCTGACTTGAATCTCACATGTTCAACCTGGCCTGTAACTTCCAATTCTCCTGCCTCAGCTTCCCAAGTGTTAGGGTTTATGACACCATTCCAAGTAATAATTCTGATATAGAACATATATTTCAATGCTATCATGGTTACAATTGAATCATGTATTTTCTATTTTTTTGTTTTCAAACTATCTGTCTCTAATATAAGTAAAGCTTGCATATTTGTCTTTCTTGTGCTGTGGTTATTGCTATAACTCAGACTGACAAATATATTTTCTTTGTATTGACTTGACAAATCATATTTAAATGAACCAGTATGATAATCAATGTTTGGGAATGAGTTGTTTCCCTGAAAAAAAATTTAAAAACTTAACTCTTAATGTTTCAGAATTTTATATATTTAAAAAGGCAATTAAGTAGGACAGTACATTTTGTTTACCTCATTCATCATGAATTTATTTAGTCATTAGTTTAAAGATTACCATTTAATATCAGTTTTAGCCTTCCAGACCTCATTTTTTCTACCACTGATTCATTAAACATTCTAAACCCAAGAAGGCTCATGACATTGCCACATTGGTTATAGCTTAAATCTGTCTAACTGAGCAAGGAAAATGGTCCTTTCACAGTTTAACTATGTGAATCTTTCTAGAGTACCAAGACACTCTAGAGTGTAACAAAACTACTAGTAATTCTTATGAGCCCATGCAAATATATAGATTTTAGGTAGAATTTTTATTCATTCATTTATCTTTCATGACTGTGGGCTCATAAGCTAACACGCAAATTATGTGGATGGAATTTTAAAAGTTTCTTTATCAAAGAAAGCATGACATATACCCCAGATATATAAGCATCATCAGTGTACATTACCGATTCAGAAAAACCACATTGAGAAGGTGTTTTTATTTTAATTGTGTAGGGTTCCAGAAAATAGTGTAGATAAAGGTATCACAGGACAGTGATGGGGGAAAGCTGGTCCAGAAAGAGGAGTCTAACTCACTTTTGACGGATGGCTCAGTTTAATTTCTGACTCCATAATAATTTCTGGTCAGGCTCTAGATGTTCCCCTCATTTTTTCAGGTTACTTTAGTCTTTGTTCTTTCAGACAAAAGGGTACTCTGCATCATGATTGTCGTTTATCCATTTCTTTTATCCTACTAGCCCAATGGGGAAAATCAGACTAAGAGACCAAAAAGAGTCATGGACGTGCCAAACCTAAAAATTCAGGACAAGAAATGAGAGAGACTGTCTTCCATTTCTCAAATATGATATTATCCTACCTCTAACCCAAGCCCCACCCTACCACCCTAGCTCCATCCCAAGTCTTTTTTTTTTTTTTTTTTTTTTTTTTTTTTTTT
>NW_004949098.1:5384456-5388838 GCF_000317375.1 Microtus ochrogaster
TGGAGCCTGTCCTGGAACTAGCTCTGTAGACCAGGCTGGTCTCAAACTCACAGAGATCCGCCTGCCTCTGCCTCCCGAGTGCTGGGATTAAAGGCACGCGCCACCACCGCCCGGCTTTTGTTTTGTTTTTCAAGACAGGCTTTGTCTGTCCTGGAATTTGCCCTGCTCAAGAATGGTCTTGAACTCAGAGATCTGCCTACCTCTTCCTCCCAAATGCTGGGACTAAAGGCATGTACCAGCACCTCCTGACCTCAGCTCCTCTTTTAATTGAATAGTTCTTCCTATGTACCACAAGCATAAAAGTTTTTCAATTTTACAGAATTTATAAACACTCATTACAGAAAATGGTTCCTAGATTTTATTTTTGAAGGCAACACTTCATAATCCAGCACCATTTTACCTGTTAGTGTATGGACAGGAAATTCTCTTCTATTGAGTCACCTGTAAAGCATTTCTATCAAACACAAAGATCACCTGGACAAGTGAAAATGGGGCATGCAAAAGATACTTTTCTTGAAATGGAAAAGTACCATTCATGAATAAAAGAAAGGCTAAAGAAGCATCTCAGACCTTCCTCTTCCATTTCACCTGAATATTAGGAAAAGACAACATACTCACACTTTTGCAGTTGTGGAGGCCAGTCCAGACATAGGCGATTGCAGGACCACTTTCCTTGTCAGAGTGGCCACAAAGTTGTCCTCAGTCTGACTGAGCACTTACACAATGGAGCTTGAATTCATGTTCTTACAAGTTTTGAGCAATATACTAGGTCCTACTGAAGAATGAGACAGCAAAAAAAAAAAAAGTGCAGACATATTCCCGATAATTTTGTGGCTCACCACCACGATCTGTGTTCAGGAAAATTCGAAATGAAAGGCAGGCTTGCAGGACAAAACCTGGGAGATGGGTCCAGTAGGTGATCTAATGACGTTGCCAAAGACACCAGAAACTGTCAGTGGGTTTTACCTTCACACACGTTCTCCCTTTCACATGTTCTTCTACTCACTGATATCTGGATAGTCCACATTAAATGGTCTTCAAAGAAGTATTAGTAATGGGGGTTATAGGTATTAGAACCTTCTGGGCTGCTGATCCAGACAGAGTGCAGGTCTGGCCAAGGAAAGGAAAACAGTTAAAGAAGAAAGCCAGGATTAGCCTAAAGCTAGACAATGAGATTATTGGTAGACTCAGAGATATAGCATGGGCATGGAATGACTGCCTGATCCACTCCCTACATCTTTTTCCTTCTCTCCCATCTCTCATTCTTTAAGAAAAGAACTCATAATGAGTTGCCCAATAAAGTTTATTTCATTAGTCTAACTGACACCTTTCCGTACACAGGAATCCCTTCACTTCCCCACCCCTTTTATTAAGCCCATGAACCCCCTTTAATCCTTAATAAGATCTAAAGTTACAAGATGAGCCAATCAAACTTCAGCAGCCATAGATTTTAAATTTCATTTCAAAATCCCAGGAGAGATGGAATTAGAACAGTAGTAAAGATCAAGCCATGACTGACATTGCTTCTGCCTTTCTCCAGATACATCAGGTGGTAGGCATGCAGCGATAGTTTCAGAATAGAAGTTCTAGGAAAAGAGCTCATGTTACCTTGGAAACAGGAAGATCAGGCATGAGACCAGAATGAAGTAGGCTATGCTTTTAGTCATACTGAACAGTAGACTGTCTTTTGTTTAGGAAGCAAGTCAACAATCTCAACTAAATAACACAGAAACTAAAATTCTGGAATGAACAGAGCACACTTGGTCTTTTGCAAGGCCTCTCTGCTCTCCATTTCTTGGTGGGTGAAGGCCATCTGAGTCCCAAACTGTTCAAATATTTCTCTTCAGGGGATCAGATAAACCCTGAATCTCAAAGGCCGCTCTGGCTCTGTTGCTGCATCCTTGTTAGCAGCTTCTGCATAAAAATTACCTTTTTATAAGTGTGACCTGCTCTACGTGTTCTGATATTTATGGGGTTAGAAGAGAATTAAATGAAAATTGGTATAATTGCAAGTTTCTAAAGCATGTAAATCAATATATTTATAATAGAACTGAGGCTTTGATTTGAAAAAAAAAATTACCTTTTTACTTTCCCCACGTAGATGAGGAGTAACTTATGTTACAAGTGCCTACCTACAAAAAGTACTCACCTGCAGACTGAGATCAAGATGTCATGTCGGGCTAGGAAGAGGGAGGTCTTTCATATACAACATGGTTGAATAGAAACTCTAGGACAGGTGAAGAATGGGAGTGGCAAGAAATGTCAGAGCATTTTCATTGGACACTGAAACGCAAAACCTGGCAATAGTAACAGCTACGTTCTGATACACTCTGGGAACTGTCACAGATGGGGTCCTTTTCCCGCACCTAGGCTGGCGAACTTCCCAGGCTAAAGACTATTTCTTTGCTTTCCCAGAAGCAAATAAGTGCTCAGGTCCCTGAACAGCCTAGGGGAAACCCTTCCAGAAACTCAAAAAGGCTAATTGGAGCAGGGGAGGAGAGAAATATCCTATGTGCTTCCAGAACAGGGCCATCAGTGGGGACGGGAAAGGCAGATGCAGCAGGATATGTTGTGAAGCATCCCTGCTTGAGATAATGAAGAAAATAGTTTAAACTTCAGATTGCTTACATGCCTTCTTTCGATGGTATAAGCAAAGTGCTAAAACCGAAATCACTGGAACTTTCTCACTGATCTGCTCACAAAGTCAGCCTCCTGTGAAGCTATCTGTCTGCCTGGCCTTGTGATTTCCCTCTTCTTTTCAAAGGGCTGAGAACTTTCTAGCAACTAAAAAGAAGTCTATGACTGTCTGCCATGGATGTGTTTTAAGAACAGTAAACACAATACCATATTTTATAATGACTCCCCAGGTAATTTCATAATTTTCCTAGCTGCACCTGCTGTACTGTTCTTGGATGATCTGGTTTTGGGATTTTTCTTGATTCTTTTTCAGTAATATTTTCTTTTTTAATCAAAGAACAAAACATTCTCCTCCAAGATTTTTTTCTTAAACACTATGATTAGGATACAGCAAAAATGGGTTGGAATAGTCAAGTAAGATTTTAGAATTATCTAGTCCTTTGTCTTTTGATGGAAGCAGGAAAGAGTGCTGAGCATTTGAAATCTTTAAGGTGATGAACTTGATGTCAGATGGTGGTGGCACATGCTTTTAATCCCAGAGTAAAGTGACAAGTAGAGGCAAGTGGATCTTTGTGAGTTCAAGGCCAGCCTGGTCTATAAGAGGTAGTTCCAGGACAGGCTTCAAAGTTACAGAGAAATCCTGTCTTGAAAAACCAAAAAAAAAAAAAAAAAAAAAGAAAGAAAAAAAGGTAAAAAGGTGACCTTGAAATGGACACATCTAAGCCATTGAACAGCTACAAAAGATATCATTCCTGGGAGACATTTCAGTGCACATAAAACAATATGAGGATCTCCCAAAGAAAGATTTTTTTTTGTTCTCATTTTTTTTGTAAAAAATCTCTTATTTGTTAATTACACATATATACGTATATGCAATGAGATAAAGTTCAAGATGTTCGTCTCTATTTTCAGGCTCTTGGACCAATAAACTATATAAAGCATTACAATAGAACCATTGTAGACACAGGAATTTGATAATGTCAACCCAGTATTACACTCTGCAAATGTCATTCTGTTGTGTCAACACTGCTCTTGCTCTTTTAATGACAGCCCCATTCTGGCAGGAGTGACATAGCATCTCAATGTACTTTACTTTGCATTTCCCCAAAGCTTAGGGATATTTAACTTTTTAAAATGTATCTACTGGCCACTGTACTTGATCCTTTGGAAAATGTCTGAGTATTGCATTAGTCTGCTTATTGATTGGATTTTTTTTGGTATTTCTGGGTTTAATTTTCTTAGACATTTCTATATTTTAGATACCAATTCACTGTCAATTACATGAATGGTAAAAAACTTCCTGCTATTTTTCAGGTTGATTCTTTTCCTGGGAGAATTTGAAAAAAATTCCAAAATTAGAAAGTGATATTTGTGAAATGGAGAAGTTTCTAGAAAGAATATTGGCCTTAATGCAGCATCTTTACTCAAAGTTTTCACAAAGCTATGTACAAGTTACCTAAATCTAAAACTAAATCCTTTAACAAAGTGGTAAGTGTGTTAAGCCTTAAGTTACATTGGAAATGTATGAATCAAGATCCAAATTACTTAGTACTGAGGAGGAACAATAAAGGCCTACAAAGAGGCACAGGTCATAAGTGTGCAGTTGCAAAGAGAACCATCATGGAGCAACAGCAATTCATAAAAGCAATAAAAGAATTTAACAAATATAACTGACTACTTATCAGAGAGTTATTTTCCAAAGATCTTCCTTAACATCAAGGAACATTTATATATATATATATATA